>NC_134087.1:82709704-83310329 GCF_000715075.1 Nicotiana tabacum
TTCACTGGGTTCTAACTGGAAGAGCCCTTATTCTTGTAGAAATGGATGGAGAAGTCTGGCCAAAGTCGATCAATTCAGATGTAGTAAAACGATATTATGTGTAACCACTTATGATTCCCTCTATGATGTAATTTGAACTACGCCTGACCTGATTCCCGTTTAAGAGGGGATACGTAGGCAGCCCTATGGGTTCGGTCACAATTTAATAAAAATTCCATTCCCCCTCCCCCCGCTATTGGAACTGGGGCAGAATTTTGAGGAGGACCCTCAAAATTCCGAAGTTGATTTTAGTCCATGCATCGCCAGAAGCGCCAACCCAGTAAACTGGGGTAGAATTTTGAGGAGGACCCTCAAAATTCCGAAGACGATTTTTTTTTAGTCATTCAGCACAGCCGTCAGAAATGTCCGCTCAGCAAACTGGGGCAGAATTTTGAGGAGGACCCTCAAAATTCCGGAGTGAAAGAGGTTGCAATGTCTGGAACCACGTCGCAGTCGTTGGTTCATCTAAAGAAAACTATTTTCGATTATATACTTACGTTATATTTACTAAATCATGCATAACTATTATCCGGATTGATGTTGTTTAGCGACGCTACCCCAATGACACACAACGTCAAGATCCCGGGGAAGACGAACTAACCTTTTCCACTTACAGAACTCACGATTTTTCTTTGGATGCAGGCACTCAATTCGCAATATCATTAGATATATTTATGCACTCACACTTTCCCAAGAATGCAACTTCTCAGAACCATTACGTGCCCGCAATTGCTATCCGTACACAATCTCCCCAGCAGTCATATTTTCATAATCGGCTATCAGCTAAGAGATCTTACTACTAATCGTCCTTTTACATTCTTGCACTGCATAAGGATACTTTTTTTCCTTCCGAGGTTAAGCTCTACCTCCATCTGCATATCTTTGCATTGCATAAGGCTACTTTTCTGCCTTCCGAGGTTAAGCTCTACCTCCATCATCATTTGCATAAGGCTACCTTTCTGCCTTCCGAGACTAAGCATTGTCTCCATCCTGCATTTCTCTGCATTGCATAAGGCTACCTTTCTACCTTTTGAGACTAAGCATTGTCTCCATCCTGCATTTCTCTATATTGCATAAGGCTACATTTCTGCCTTCCGAGACTAAGCATTGTCTCCATCCTGCATTTCTCTGCATTGCACAAGGCTACCTTTCTGCCTACCGAAACTAAGAATTGTCTCCATCTAGCATTTCCTTGCATTGCATAAGGCTACCTTATCTGCCTTTCGAGACTAAGCCCTGTCTCCATATGCATTTTGCATAAGGCTACTTTTCTGCCTTCCGAGGTTAAGCTCTACATCCATCATCATTTGCATAAGGCTACTTTTCTGCCTTTCGAGACTAAGCTTTGTCTCCATCTGAATTTTGCATAAGGCTACCTTTCTGCCTTCCGAGGTTAAGCTCTACCTCCATCTGAATTTCCTGCATTGCATAAGGCTACCTTTCTGTCTTCCGAGACTAAGCTCTGTCTCCATCCTGCATGGCTGAAATATCGCCACTTTATTTTTTTGCATCGGCTGAAAGATTGCCACCTTATCTCTCTCGCATGGTTGAAATATCGCCACCTTTTATTTACGTCTTGCATCGGCTGAAATATTGCCAAATCCTACATTTCATAGGCTGAAAGTTCGCCACCTTCTGCATTTCATGGGATGAAAGATCGCCAAATTGTCCAAAGGCGTCATTGTTCGGAGGCACCATTTGCATAGCCCGAGAACGCCATGCCATGGCCTGAGGACCCCATTTTATCTTTTGCATATCATTATTCAAAGGCATCATAGTTCGGAAGCATCATCTACATTGTCCGAGAACATCATTTCATGTCCTACGAATTTTTATTCACGCTCTTCATAGCCCTGGACGTCATGGTCCAAGGACGTCATCCTAACCGTCCAAAGACAACATTCATGGTCCAATGGGAATTTGCATCACGTTTAAATTTATGCACAATATATGTTCGTATTGCTCATTTGCAGGTAAACCGACTAGCAACGGCAGTCTCATCAGGAGTGATCTCCCTCCGGTTCCCGCAGCCTATCAATTTTCAGAAACCTCTCTCAATCTAAACATCGCGTTCGTTTCAAATCTCCATCGGCATATTCCGTCAATGGTTCCTGAACTACATATGGCCTGATTCCTGTAAGACCAGGGATATGTAGGCGGCTCAGAGACCAGAGCTCGGTCAAAACTCCTTTCAAATCGCCACTTCCGGTCAAAATTGGCCATCATATCTTTACCTGACAACTCTTTCATCCTCCTCGGGTAAAGAGGGGCAGCCGTTAATACCCAATTTTTTACATGTATTTCTATACAAAATACTTTCAAAATAGCATGTACATGCATATATAAGCATGCCCCAAGAGTTTTGGTATTTTTCCTAATTCTTAAAGATTTTTAAAATCAATTTATTATCAATTTTAGCAGTACAAAATCCATAATTATTCCCAAAATCATCAATTTTGGTGAATAATTTATTTTATTCCCATATTTATACCAAATATAATTAAGGTGATTTTGCATATTTTTACAAATTTATTTGGTACTTTTTAAGTTAAATTGCATATAATTGCAATTTTAGCCTACTTTAATATTTAATAGCATTTTATAATTGTAAAATTGGTCCCAATATTTTAAATTAATATTTATATATTATTAATTGGGCCAGTACTTTTAATTTGCTTTTAAAATCATTTTTATTATTTTTTATAAAATAAAATGGGAAAAATAGTTATTTAAAATTTAGCCCAATTACATTTCAATTACAGCCCAATTTGCATCCCAATTCAACCCAATCCCAACCCCCAAATCAATTTCAACCCAATTACCTGATCCAGTTGCCCAAACCCGCCCGTTTTTTTTTTAAATCTGAGCCGTTGATCATTTTTTATCAACGACCTAGATCTCTTCTTTCCTTTTTAATTCCAAACGACCCCTAAACCCTACCTCATTCTTTCAGAAGCGCCGCCTCTAACTCCTCTCTTCTATCAAATGTTCTCGAGCTCTCTCGAAACCCTAATCGCTCTCTGCCACCTCCAACCCCAAATCCACCGGAATCTATGGCTGTTCTGACCATGGATGACCTATACTCACCCCCTACTACTCTCACGTGCTTGATACATGAAGTTTCAAGGCCAGACTTCAAGGGTCTTTGCCCAAACCTTCGTCGATTCGAGGTTTTTAGCCATTCCGCCTTGGTTCGGCGTGTCTTAGCCTCCTGAGCCTGATTCCGACCTTATCGACTCTAGATCTGATCTTGTTTCTTCCAACCTATTCTCATTTCTAGGTTTCTCAGAAACCCTAGCCTATTCGAGGTTCTTTTTCATTTATTTGTTTAGATCTGTGCTTGATATGTGCCATATTTGATGTTTTATGCGTTTTCCCCAAATTTCCTTTTCCAAATCTTTTGATTTCAAACTAGGGTTTCTAAGTCTGTTTGTAATGTTTTGTTCGATTCATCTGCTTATCATCTCTAAGTTCGACTGGTGTTGAAACCCTAATTTTTGGAATTTTGTTTGAGTTTCTTAGTCTGTTTGTTTGTATTAGTTTGATTTACCTTGTTTACACCTGATTAGCGTTGAAAACCTTAATTTTTGGGGTTTATTTGAGATTCTGAATTCGCTTGTTTGTTTCACTTGTTTATTGCCTCTAAACTCGACTAATATTTGAAAACCCTAGTTCTTTGGGGCCTATTCGAGTCCCTTGAGTTTATGAGTGCAATTCGTCTGTCTGAAGTGGCTCAGCCTGATTCTTTTTGTTTCAGCATCTCTTTTCCATATGTGATTCCTTTTTGTTCTGAGTTCCGACTATCTGTCAAACTCGACTGTGTTTTCAGAAAGGGTTTTACTTGATTCTTCGCATGCTTCTGATCTTTTCCTCTACTACTAAATCACTGAAACCTGACCTACGTGATTATCATGCTATGAATGCTTGCTCTATGCTATTAATGTATGTTGTTCCTTCTCTCCATAGCTTGGCCTCGTATGCTCATTACTTGTGCACTTCATTTATATACTGTGTCCCTTCTGTGATTGATTTTCAAACTCGTGATTGATTTTCAAAACTTTTCCTTATGAAATTCTTATTTTTTACTCGCCCGTTATGGGTTAATTGATTCTCTCTCTTTGTTTGGCCTTATCAGATCCTTTCCAAAATAAGTAGACTCCTGTATTTAGACTTAATCCCTTACTATATGATTTTACTGCTCCTTTCATGGTAACAATCATTCTGCTTACAAATTGATCTTCTTTCCTTATATTAATCTTGTTAGTGTCCGTTTGAGTAGTAATCCCTTGATTAAAGGGGAATACCTGTGTTAATTGATTCTGACTGTGTTTATTTCCATGTTTGTGTTGAAACCTTATTTGTTACCTTATTCTCTACTCGTTTTTAAAACTATAAATACTTGTACCTCTTCTATTTCAAAAACAAGTTCGAACACACAACATAAGTCACCACTTCTTCTCTCAAATACACTTAGGTTTTCTAAAAAAGCATTCGAGTTTTCTTTGCACTCATAAGCTCTCTTCTCTGATTGTGTTTTGGCTGCAAGTATCCTACTTTTCTTTGTGCTTACTTTTATGCAACTGGTATGTCTCTTCTTGTTTAAATTCTGCCCCCTCTCTTATGTGTTTATGCTTCAGTCTTTTCTTTGTTTATTTTACTGCTTTCTGCAAGCTTGTTATTCCTGCTCCTATATGAATCCCCATCCCTGAACCCTTTGTTTGCTGAGTTATGATTCAGAAAACATAACAACCCTTGACATTGTTGTTCATGTATATGGACTAGACTCCCTGAGTCCTAAACTCTTTCAATTCCCATTCCTTTTCCCCCTTATATGTATTCTGAGCTTGAGACCTTGGTCTGGCAGTGTCCTAATCACTGCCCAGACCTTAGGGCTGGCTCTTCCACACTGCACTGTAACTCTTTCTAATTAACATCTTGGGTGTAAGCACTGCTTGGAGTTCCTGAAACTCCTTGGATCTCTGAAACACCCTAGATAAGAGAAGGCTTTGGAAATCTGGATCTCGGAAGTGGTTCAATCTCATATTGTTAGATACTAAGTCTGAATTAGGCTGCTCGGATGTAGCTGTAATTTCTGATGTATTTTTTATTTCTGTCTTATTTTTTACTGGTCTATAATAATTTGTATAAACTCATGGGATTTTAGTGAAAAGGGGAGGGGGGTTACTTTTCATGCACAAAAGGGTAAAAATCATGTCTATAGGTTTAATTTCTACACTACGCAATTTCACACGTAGAGACCATGCCTATAGGATTTAACTTCTAAACTTTCTGTAACTATGCATATAGATACCGTGCTCATAGGGGTTTACATTTCTGCACATAATGATACCATTAGTCAAACTGTAGGCTTAATTATAAAGTTGCATATAGATACCATATTTGCAAGACTCTTGTTAAAAAGTGTTAAAATCAGTTAACGTATAGAAAGCATGCCTATAGGAACTTTGAGTCGGAACTGTCTCATTTGTTCAAAACAGCACCAACCATTTAAATTAATATATACTTTGGTAAAACTGGCAGTCTTCTGTGATTTTCTGAACCTCGTAAGTTAACAAACATTTTCTAAACCAAACTGGCATTTTCTGAAACTCACTTTTTTCTGATAAGGTTCGTGAAACTCTTTTTTTTCAACTAGTCTGCATGTCTTCTGAAGCTCCTTTCTTTTCTTTTAAATCTTTTTCAAAACAGTACATTCTTTTTCTGAAACTCGTTTCACTCTGATAAAAACTGGTAACTCTTCATAACCAGTTCACTTTTCGAAATCGTTAGTTCTATCCAACACATAGCTAAAAGTAGACTAGTCATTAAGAACTGAATTCGAGTGAGCCTAATACTGACTTCCTGTCTAAAAGTATGTGTTGAACCAGTCCGCTTATCGCTTTAATTTTAAAGACCAAACCAGTTATTGCAAAACATGCTAAACTCTATGGATTATCTAACTTAAGGAGGTTTACTTGAGCCTTACTTGCTTATCTGCTTCCCTTTTTACCTGCATTATGTGTTTTAATTGACGCCTAGTGTTTTGTCCTTTGAAAGCTCTCAAAAGGTCCCAAATCCCTTTCCCTTTAGGATTAGTAGTCTTAAATGCCTCTGGGACTGATAGTATTGGGACGGGTACTAGCATGCAATAAGTAACGAAACTTTCCGCGCTTTAATACCTTAACAAGGTGGGATGGGTAGAATATGGATATGATGACCGATGTGCTAATATCGCGTGCGACCCCTCTTCTGAGGAGTGATTGCTGGATATTGCATTGATGTGATCCATATTATTTGTAAACCTAGGACCCCTCTCCCCTTTACTTGTTAATTTTTAAGTTTTCTTTTAAATAAATTTTCCAAACTCTCTACTCCTTCAACTCTTAAACTTGTTTGCAAAACTATGTGAAAAATCCTTTTCTTATCTACTTGTCTGCTTAAAGTCACAATTGTAGCATGACCGGGAACCACACCAGTGGATATTGAGGGGTTCCTAACACCTTCCCCTCGAGATAATTTCTAGCCCTTACCCGAACTCTGGTTTTTTCCAACTCAAACCTTTCTTAAAGTGTCCTAATGCACTATAATCATTAGGTGGAGACTCTTCAAAACTCCAAAACCCAATTCTCGAAAGGGAATAGAGTTGTCCTCCCAAATGTCGTATACCCGATTTTGACTCTTAGAAAAAGGGGGCGTCGACACCTGTAGTGAGGGATTTCCCCGATGTATCCAGCTGGTCTTCTGGGCATGCCGCATGACAGGGATATTGATTTCTGTTTTGATTTTTTACCAAGCACTCAACCCATCTATATTCCTCCATATTGTATGT
Source organism: Nicotiana tabacum (assembly GCF_000715075.1). Lineage (NCBI taxonomy): Eukaryota > Viridiplantae > Streptophyta > Magnoliopsida > Solanales > Solanaceae > Nicotiana > Nicotiana tabacum. The sequence goes on from NC_134087.1 coordinate 82,716,573, forward strand.
CTCCTCTTGAGTTGAAAGAGTTGAAGGAATAGTTACAGGAATTGCTTGATAAGGGCTTTATTCAACCCAGTGTGTCACCTTGGGGGTGCTCCGATCTTGTTTGTGAAGAAGAAGGATGGTTTTATGCGTAGGTACATTGATTATCGCCAGTTGAACAGAGTTACAGTGAAGAACAAGTATTCGTTTCCTCGTATTGATGACTTATTTGATTAGTTACATGGGGAATTTTCCAAGATTGACGTGCGTTCAGGTTATCATTAGTTGAAGACCCGGGAGCCAGATATCTTGAAGACTGCTTTTAGGACTTGGTATGGTCACTGCGAGTTCTTTGTCTTGTCATTTGGGCTGACCAACGGCCCATCAACATTCATGCACTTGATGCATGGTGTGGTTCAGCCCTATCTTGAATCCTTCATCATCGTATTCATTGACAAAATTCTGGTGTACTCCCACACTCAAGAGGATCATGAGCAACACCTGAGGATTGTGCTCCAGATCTTGAGAGAAAAAAAACTATATGCAAAATTTTCGAAGTGTGAGTTTTGGCTAGACTCAGTGGCATTCTTAGGTCATGTAGTTTCAAGTGATGGGATCAAAGTGGATCCGAAGAAGGTGGAAGTAGTGCAGAGTTAGCCTAGACTATCCTCAGCTGTGGAGATCTGGAGTTTTCTTAGGTTGGTGGGGTATTACCATCGATTTGTAGAGTGTTTCTTGTCTGTTGCAGCACCTATGAACAGGCTGACCTAGAAGGGTGCTCCGTTTAGCTGGACAGAGGAGTGTGAGGAGAGCTTTCAAAAGCTCAAGACAGCTTTGGCTACAGCCCCGGTATTAGTATTGCCTTCAGGTTTTGGATCTTATACTGTGTATTATGATGCGTAGCGGGTTGGTCTTAGCGCGGTGTTGATGCAGCACCGTAGGGTGATTGCCTACTCATCTAGAAAGCTGAAGGTGCATGAAAAGAACTATCCTATCCACGACCTTAAGTTAGAAGCTATTGTTCATGTCTTGAAGATTTGGCAGGACTATTTGTACGGTGTCCCTTGTGAGATATACACCAACCACTGGAGTTTGCAACATCTATTCAAGAAGAAGGATCTTAACTTGCATTAGCAGAGGTGGTTGGAGTTGCTTAAGAATTATGATATTACCATTTTGTACATCCCAGCAAGGCCGATGCGGTGGACGATGCTCTGAGTCGTAGGGTGGAGAGTTTGGGGAGTTTAGCATATCTACCAGTAGAAAAGAGGCCATTGGCATTGGATGTTTACGCCTTGGCCAACCAGTTTGTTAGATTGGATATTTCCGAGCCGAGTCGAGTGTTTGCTTGTGTGGTCTCTCAGTCTTCTCTTTATCATCGTATTAGGGAATGTCAGTATGATGACCTCCATATGCTTATCCTTAAGGACACGGTTCATCATAGTGATGCTAAGGAGGTCACTATTGGAGATGATGGTGCATTGAGGATGCAGGGCAGTCTATGTGTGCCTAATGTAGATGATTTGCGTGAGTTGATTCTCCAGGAGGCTCACAGTTTGCGGTACTCCATTCATCTGGGTGCCGCGAAGATGTATCAGGACTTGAGGCTACATTATTGGTGGAGGAGAATGAAGAAGGACATAGCAGAATATGTAGCTCGGTGTCTAAATTACCAGTAGGTGAAGTATGAGCATCAGCAGCCGGGTGGATTGCTTAAGAAGTTAGAGATTCTGGAGTGGAAATAGGAGCAGATCACTATGGATTTCATTATTGGGCTTCCGCATAGTCAGCAAAAGTTTGATACAATTTGGGTGATTATGGATAAGGTGACCAAGTTAGCTCATTTCATTCATGTGATGACTACTTATTCTTCCGAGCAACTGGCTCGAGTGTATATCAGTAAGATTGTCAAACTTTATGACATGTCTGTATCTATCATCTCTAACTGGGATACTGTCACAACCCCAGATACCCAGTCGTGATGGCGCCTATCACATTACTAGGCAAGCCAACCCAAATCATTAATCACAACGAATTTATTTTATAAAACCATTTTCTAACACGGATTTAAATCTCATAAGAAATGTATAAACAGCTAAAAATATGCGGAAAATCAATAAAACATTAAGCCAGCACAGCCCAAACATCTGGTGTCACGAGTCTAGAGCCTCTAAATTTACAAATCCGACTGTCTAATACATAGTAAGTCAAAAATGCAGAAAAGAACAAGATAGGAAGGAGGAAAGCAGGGCTGCGGATGCCATGCAGCTACCTTACAGTCTCCGGCGAACTCTGAAAATGCTGAGACCCTCACTTTGCCGCCCGGGCACCTAGATCTGCACACAAGGTGTAGGGAGTAACGTGAGTACACCAAATCAATAAGTAACTAAAGTAAATAAGGTCTGAAAGCAGCGACGAGCAGTTAAAATCATATAAAGGAGTAAACAACAGAATAACAAATCAAACTCCACAATTTAAAAACCAACTTCGTCATAAAAACTTCAGTTTCAATTGGAATACTTGAAATCATTTGCTTAGCAACTTTCAACAGAGGCTTATTTTAAAAGAAGAGTGAAATCAGTGAAAATATCATAAATGGGCCCCTCAGGCAAGGTATCACTCAGAATATGGCCTCTAAATCACTCGTGATTCAGCTCTCGTCACTCAGTACTCACTCTCAGCACTCAGGCTCATTAATATCTCATAATAGTAATAATCATAGTAACCACTGCGGTGTGCAACCCGATCCATAGTTTTTAGTCGACTACGCTCACTGGGGGTGCACAGACTCCGGAGGGGCTCCTACAGCCCAAACGTCATATCGCTGCAGCGCGCAGCCCGATCCATATAAGTATCACTGTGGCGTGCAACCCGATCCATAATATATACATATAATATATTGCTGCGTCGTGCTGCCCGATCCGTAATATTTATAATCTTCACCATTAGGTCTTCAACCTCTCTTAGTCATTAACCTCACAGCAACTCGGGCATAATAATAGAATTCAGGGAAACTCAGTCCAAACAGTCCTCACATTTAAGAAGTAGAGTGATAAAACCAGTTTTAAACAATAAACAAGTAAAACATGACTAAGGATATGCTCTCAAACAAATGGAGTGAGGAAGAACAGTAAAAATGCCCCTAAGGGTCTCAACAGGTCGGCACAAGGCCCAAATATGGCATACAACACATAATATAGTATAAATTTTTAAAACATGAGATATCATAAGATTTCAAATTAAGTACGCGGCTTAATAGTCGCTACGGGACGGACCAAGTCACAATCGCTACCGGTGCACGCCCACACGCTCGTCACCTAGCATGTGCGTCACCTCATTTATCAAAACAAATTCGAAATACCGGGGTTTTCTACCCTCAGTTCCAGATTTACAATGGTTACTTACCTCAAACCGGGTGAATTACTACTCCATGATGCCTTTGCCTCTCACCTCAGCCTCAACTCGCGCCGAATCTACCCAAAATCAGAATCATAATATTAGAATATGCTAAAGGATCGAAGCCTAAGCAAAAATAATCAAATTATACCAAAAATCCCAAAATTGGCCAAACCCGACCCCCGGGCCCACGTCAAGAAACTCGATAAATATCACATCAACGGAATCCTTATCCTCCCACGAGTTAATACATACCAAGAGTACCAAAATTCGACCACAAATGGCCCCTCAAATACTCAGGTGTAGGTCTTCAATACCAAACCCTAGTTTTCCCCAATTTTAACCCTTAATTTCCACTAATATCATGATTAACCAATGGAAAAATGATCATAAACTCAAGTAATGAAGCTTAGGGAACTTACCCAACTGATTCCCTTCGATTCTCCCTTGATTTCACTGCCCTAGCTCACTTCCCGACTTCAAAAGATGAAGAACTTAGCAAAATTTCGCGAAGGAAATATTATATACCTTCTGGCCCAGGGATCCCGCACCTGCAGCCATTCTCGCTCCTACGCAACCGCTTTTGCGGTCCCAAATGCCACATCTGTGGTCCTCAATTAAGCTGCCAACTCCACATCTGCGATGTATAACCTGCACCTGCGCCATCGCAATTGCGGCTCCTTGACCGCCTATGCGGTTTTTGCGTTCCCAAGCCCTTTACACTTCTGCAATTCAAATCTTGCTTCTGCGAGACCGCACCTGTAGTCCTATAGTCGCAAGTGCGGTTATGACAGCAATCGAAAACTTCAACTGTCACAACCAACTCCAAATCTTTCTGCCAATCCTCCAAAATCACCCCGAGGCCCCTGGGACCTCAACCAAAAGAACAAAAAACATCATATACCACCATCCAAACTTATACCAATCTTCAAAACACCTCAAACAACATCCAATCAACCAAAACACATCGGACTCATGCCTAAGTTTCCAAAATCTTCCGAATTACGCTTTTGATCAAGAAGTATACCAAACCACGTCCGAATGACCTAAAGTTTTGCACACACATCCCAAATTACCCAGCGGAACTGGTGCATCTCCCGGAATTCCATTCTGACTCCGATATCCAAATCTCACCTATCAACCGGAATACGCCAAAATTCCAATTTCGCCAATTCAAGCCTAAATCTACTCCGGACCTCCAAAACACATTCCAATCACGCTCCTAAGTCTCAAATCACTTCCCGGAGCTATCCGAACCATCGAAACTCATATCTGAGCCCTTTAACCCATAAGTTAACATCCGGTTGACTTTTCTAACTTAAGCTTCCTCAAAAGAGACTAAGCGTCTCAAACCTTACCAAAACCTTTCCGAACCCGAGCCAATCAACCCGATGACATATAATACAACTAAACAAAGCAATAAGAAGCAGAAATTGGGGGGGGGGGGGGAACGGAGCGGTAACTCATGAGACCACTAGCCGGGTCATCACATCCTCCCCCTTAAAGTAACGTTCGTCCTCGAACGAGTCAAGAAACATACATGAAGCCTCAAATAGGTGAGGATATCTGCTCCGCATCTCCCACTCGGTCTCCCATGTAGCCTGCTCTACGGGCCGACCTCTCCACTGCACTTACACTGAAGCTATATCCTTTGATCTCAACTTTCAAACCTGACGCCCATAGCCACTGGCTCCACATCATAAGTCAAATCATCATCTAACTGAACCGTGCTAAAATCCAGAATATGAGACGGATCGCCAATATACTTTCGGAGCATAGAAACATAAAGTTCTCTTAAAGAAGACCGCCAACTCCTATCCTGAAGATAGAAAGCGCCCGGAAATACTGGAGGAACACTTGACCAGCTGGGTGGCAAAGCAAGCTCATAAGCCACCTCCCCAATCCTCCGAAGCACCTCAAAATGCCCAATGAATTGAGGACTCAATTTCCCTTTCTTCCCAAATCTCATAACACCCTTCATTGGTTAAACCTTCAACAGAACCTTCTCACCAACCATGTAGGACACATCCGGACCTTCCTGTTAGCATAACTCTTTTGTCTCGACTGCGCTGTACGAAGCCTCTCCTAAATCTCCTTCACCTTCTCTAAAGCATCTTGTACCAAGTCTGTCCTCAATAGCCTAGCCTCACCCGGATCAAACCAGCCAATTGGAGATCTACACCGCCTCCCATACAAAGCCTCATACGGAGCCATCTGAATACTCGACTAGTAGCTGTTGTTATAAACAAACTGTGCAAGCGGTAGAAACTGATCCCATGACCCTCCGAAATCAATGACACAAGCACGTAACATGTCCTCCAATATCTGAATAGTGCGCTCAGACTGCCCATCTGTCTGAGGGTGAAAGGCTGTGCTCAACACAACCTGAGTACCCAACTCTCACTGCACAGACCTCCAAAACTACAAAGTAAACTGAGTGCCCCTATCTGAAATGATGGAAACTGGGACACCATGTGAACGAACAATCTCCCGGATATAGATCTCTACCAACCGCTCTAAAGAATAGGTAGTACACATAGGAATGAAGTGCGCGGACTTGGTCAGCCGATCCACAATCACCCAAATAGCATCGAACTTCTTCAAAGTCCGTGGGAGCCTAACTACAAAGTCCATGGTGATCCGCTCTCACTTCCACTCTGGAATATCCATCCGCTAAAGCAAGTCACCCGATCTCTGATGCTCATATTTCACCTGCTGACAATTGAGACACAGAGTCACAAATCCCAGAATGTTTTTCTTCATTCTCCTCCACCAATAATGCTGTCTCAGATCCTGATACATCTTTGTGGCACCCAGATGAATGGAATACCGTGAGTTATGGGTCTCCTCCAGAATCAACTCCCAAAGCCCATCTACATTGGGCACACATATTCGACCTTGCATCTTCAACACCCCATCATCACCAATAGTCACATCTCTGGCATCATCATGCTGAACTCTGTCCTTAAGGACAAGCAAATGGGGATCATCATTCTGGTGCTCTCTGATGCGATCATATAAGGAAGAACGAGAAATCACGCAAGCCAACACCTGACTAGGCTCCGAAATATCTAACCTCACAAACCGATTGGCCAAAGCCTGAACATCAATTGCAAGAGGTCTCTCCCCAACTGGAATATATGCCAAACTCCCCATACTCACTGCCTTCCGACTCAAAGCATCGACCACCACATTAGCCTTCCCTGGATGATACAAAATAGTAATATCATAATCCTTTAGCAACTCCAACCATCTCCGCTGTCTGAAATTGAGATCCTTCTATTTGAAAAAGTGCTGGAGGCTATGATGATCAGTAAACACCTCACAAGACACAACATACAAATAATGCCTCCAAATCTTCAACGCGTGGACAATGGCAGCCAACTCCAAATCATGAACATGGTAGTTCTTCTCATGGGGCTTTAACTGACGGGAAGCATAAGCAATAACTCTACCCTCCTGCATCAACACACGCCCAATACCAACTCTCGAAGCATCGTACTACACGGTATATGAACCTGAAGCTGACGACAACACTAACACTGGAGCTGTGTTCAAAGCGGTCTTGAGCTTCTGAAATCTCTCTTTGCACTCATCCGACCACCTGAATAAAGCACGCTTCTGAGTCAACTTGGTCAAGTGCGATGCGATAGATAAGAATCCCTAAACAAACCGGCGATAATAGCCCGCCAAACCAAGAAAGCTGCGAATCTCTATAGCTGAGGACGATCTAGGCCAACTCTAGATCGCCTTTATCTTCTTTGGATCAACCTGAATACCCTCACTGGACACCACATGCCCAAGAATGCCACTAATCTAAGCCAAAACTCACACTTGGAGAACTTTGCATAAACCTTCTCTTCCCTCAATCTCTACAACCAAACTCTCAAATGCTCTGCGTGCTCCTCCTGACTACGCGAATATACCAGAATATCATCAATGAAAACTATGACAAATGAGTCGAGATACGGCCGGAAAACGCTATTTATCAAATGCATGAATGTTGTTGGGGCATTGGGCAGCACAAAGGACATCACCAAGAACTCATAATGACCATATCAGGTTCTGAAAGTTGTGTTTAGGTTATCTGAATCCCTAATCTTCAACTGGTGGTAACCTGAACGAAGATCAATCTTGGAGAACACTCTCTCTCCCTGAAGTTGGTCAAACAAATCATCAATGTGAGGCAAAGGATATTTATTCTTAATTGTAACCTTGTTCAACTGCTTGTAATCAATGCACATCCTCATAGTGCCATCCTTCTTCTTCACAAATAGAACCGGCACACCCCAAGGCGACATACTAGGCCAAATGAACCTCTTATCAAGGAGTTCCTGAAGCCGCTCCTTTAACTCCTTCAACTCCGCTGGTGCCATACGATACATTGTAATAGAGATAGGCTAAGTGCCCGTCACCAGGTCAAAACCAAAATCAATATCCCTATCCGGTGGCATGCCCGACAGGTTTACAGGAAACACATTGGGAAAATCCCTCACAACTAGAACAGAATCAACACTGGGAGTCTCTGCACCGACATCCCTCACAAAGGCTAAATACGAAAGACAACCCTTCCCAACTATACGCTGGGCCATTAGAAACGAAATCACCCTACTGGGGACAAAATCAGTCGAACCTTGCCTCTCAATCTGTGGCACTCCTGGCAGAGCCATCATCACTGTCTTAGCGTGACAGTCCAAAATTGTACGATACAGAGATAGCCAATCCATGCCCAATATGACATCAAAATCCACCATACATAACACAAAAGATCCACTCGGGTCTCTAGACCCCCAATAGTCACCACACAGGATCGATACACATGATCTACAACAACAGTATTGCCCACCGGAGTAGATACACGAACAGGTGAAATAAGAGACTCACGGGGCATATCCAAATAACGAGCAAAATATGATGACACATAAGAAAAGGTGGAACCAGGATCAAATAACATAGAGGAATCTCTACGGCAGACTGAGACAATACATGTAATCATGGCATTTGAAGCAACATCATCTGGTCTACCTGGGAGGGTATAGAAATGAGCTTGACCACCACTTGATCGACCTCACCCTCTAGGGAGACCTCTAGATGACTGACCCCCACCCTAGCTACCTGGGCGGGTGGTCAGGTAACTGGAGCTGAAGTCGAGGGCTGACCCTTCTGCTGAGATGGATCCTCAAGAAGACGAGGACACAGCCTCCTCATATGCCCAAACTCTCCACACTCACAACAACTCCCTGGTGCTGGAGATGGGGACTGAAAGGAAACCCTAGCACCGAAATGACCAGTAAAAGGATCTGGCATGGAAGAACCCTGAACTGATGGAGCACGGGATGAACTCTAGGCTGGAAGGGCACTGAGTGATGAATGGCCCTGATGAGAATTGTGAGAACCATAACCCGATGATGCCCCACGATAATCTAGGTTAGCTAACTAAGCCTGCCTAAATGACGGCCCCTGTCGTGCTGAAACTGACCCCTCGAAGGAGCACTACTAAAGCGACTAGATCCTCGAGGCCTCTTGACCTCCCTCTCCTTTCTCTCCTAGCGATGAACCGACTCAATCTCATGGGCGATGTCAACAACCTTCTCGAAAGTAGCACCTGACACCTTCTCCTTAGTCATGAGAATCCGAAACTGATATGTGAGGCCATCAACGAACCTCGTGATCCTCTCTCGATCTGTGGGAACCAACCAGACCGCTTGACGAGCTAACTCAGAGAACCGCATCTCATACTGTGTCACAGCCATCTCTCCTTGACGTAACTGCTCGAACTGCCTGCGTAGCTCCTCTCGGCGAGACTGTGGCATATACTTCTCCAGAAAGAGAACAAAGAACTGCTACCAGGTAAGGGGCACTGCACCAACAGGCGTACGCCTCTCGTAAGCCTCCCACTAAGTGAAGGCAGCTCCAGAAAACTAAAAGGTAGTAAAAGCGACCCCGCTGGTCTCTAGAATACCCGCTGTATGAATCATCATCTGACACTTATCCAAGAAACCCTGGGCATCCTCGCCCTCTGCACCACTAAAAGTTGGAGGCTGAAGTCTACCAAACCTCTCTAATCGACGATGCTCATTGTCCGGCATAATTGGTACCACATACTCCTGAGCTAGTGCAACCGGCTGGGCTAGAGGTGCCCCCGGTGTCTGAAGTCCCTGCACAACCTACTCAGGTGTGCGAGCAATAGGAGTCTGAGTACCTCCCCCGGCCTAAGAAGTAGTTGCAGCCGTAGTAATTGAGATCGCTTTAGCCAGACCAGTACACACTGATCAAATCTGACCTAAAGCCTCCTGAAGGCCTGAAATCACAATAGGCACAGCTGGTGCCTGAGCTGGTACTGCTATAGCGTCCACAACTATGACCTGATCTTGAACTAGGGCAGCTAGTGGATCAACAGGTGCTGCCCTAGCTGCTCTACCCCTACCACGACCTCGACCTCTAGTGGCCCTAGCTGATGGTATTGGTGGTCGTCCATCATGACTGGTACCACGTGTCCTCACCATCTGTGAGGGAATGGAATAATAGAAGTTTAGTAATCGGATCAATAGAATTGCACGACAAGAATTTCAAGAATATAAAGTTTTCCTAAAGGTTCTGCATCCTCTCGAGGATAAGTACAGACGTCTCCATACTGATCTGCGAGACTCTACTAAACCAGCTCATGACTCGCGAGACCTATGTAACCTACACCCTGATACCAACTTGTCACAACCCTAGATACCCGGTCGTAATGACGCCTATCACATTACTAGGCAATCCAACCCAAACCATTAATCATAGCGAATTTCTTTTATAAAACCATTTTCTAACACGGATTTAAATCTTAACTTTCATAAGAAATGTATAAACAGCTAAAAATGTGCGGAAAATCAATAAAACATTAAACCAACACAGCCCAAACATCTGGTGTCACGAGTCTAGAGCCTCTAAATATACAAATTCGACTGTCTAATACATAACAAGTCTAAAATGTTGAAAAGAACAAGATAGGAAAGAGGAAAGCAGGGCTGCGGACGCCATGCAGCTACCTTGTAGTCTCCGGCAAACTCTGAAAATGTTGAGGACCCTCACTCTGCCGCTCGGGCACCTGGATCTGCACACAAGGTGCAGGGAGTAACGCGAGTACGCCAACTTAGTAAGTAACTAAAGTATATAAGGTCTGAAAGCAGTGACGAGCAGTTAAAATCATATAAAGGAGTAAACAACAGAATAACATATCAAACTCCACAGTTTAAAAACCAGCTTCATCATAAAAACTTCAGTTTCAATTGGAATACCTGAAATCATTTGCTTAGCAATATTCAATAGAGGCTTTTTTTAAAAGAAGAGTGAAATCAATGAAAATATCATAAATGGGCCCCTCGGGTAAGGTTTCACATAGAATATGGCATCTCAGTTACTCGTGACTCAGCTCTCGTCACTCAGTACTCACTCTCAGCACTGAAGTTCATTAATATCTCATAATAGTAATAATCATAGTAACCACTGTGGCGTGCAACCCGATCCATATATTTATAGTCGACTACACTCACTGGGGGTGTACAGACTCCGAAGGGGCTCCTACAGCCCAAGCGTCATATCGCTGCGGCGTGCAGCCCGATCCATAACACACATATATACAAATATCCTCACAGTTAGGTTCTCAACCTCTCTCAGTCATTAACCCGATCCATAATATATACATATAATATATTGCTGCGGCATGCAACCTGATCCGTAATATTTATAATCATAACTATTTGGTCATCAACCTCTCTTAGTCATTAGTCTCACAACCACTCAGGCATAATAATAGAATTCGGGGAAACACAGTCCAAACAGTCCTCACATTTAAGAAGTAGAGTGATAAAACCAGTTTTAAACAATAAATAGGTAAAACATGACTGAGGATATGCTCTCAAAAATATGGGGTGAGGAAGAACAGTAAAAATGCCCCTAAGGGTCTCAACAGGTCAGCACAAGGCCCCAAACATGGCATACGGCAATACATTATAAATGTCTAAAACATAAGATATCATAAGATTTCAAATCAAGTACTCGGCTTAATAGTCGCTACGGGACGGACCAAGTCACAATCCCTACCGGTGCACGCCCACATGCTCGTCACCTAGCATGTGCGTTACCTCATTTATCAAAACAAATTCAAAATAACGAGGTTTTGTACCCTCAGTTCCAGATTTACAATGGTTACTTACCTCAAACCGGGTAAATTACTACTCCGTGACGCCTTTGCCTCTCGCCTCGGCCTCAACTCGCGCCGAATCTTCCCAAAATTAGAATCATAACATTAGAATATGCTAAAGGATCGAAGCCCAAGCAAATACAATCAAATTATACCAAAAATCCCGAAATTGGCCAAACCCGACCCCGGGCCCACATCTCGAAACTCGATAAAAATCATATCAATGGAATCCTTATCCTCCCACGAGTTCATACATACCAAGAGTACCAAAATCCGACCATAAATGGCCCCTCAAATCCTCAAGTCTAGGTCTCCAATACCAAGCCCTAGTTTTCCCCAATTTTAACCCTTAATCTCCACTAATACCATGATTAACCAATGGAAAAATGATCAAAAACTCAAGTAATGAAGCTTAGGGAACTTACCCAACTGATTCCCTTCGATTTTTCCTTGATTTCACTGCCCTAGCTCGCTTCCCGACTTCAAAAGATGAAGAACTTAGAAAAGTTTCGCGAAGGAAACATTATATACCTTCTAGCCCAGGGATTCCGCACCTGCAGCCATTCCCGCTCCTACGCAACCGCTTCTGCGGTCCCAAGCGCCGCATCTGCGGTCCTCACTTAAGTTGCCAACTCCACATCTGCGATGCATAACTCGCACCTGCGCCATCGTAGGTGCGGCTCCTTGACCGCATCTGCGATTTCTACCTTCCCAAGCCCTTTCCGCTTTTTCGATTCAAATCTTGCTTCTGTGAGACCGCACCTGTAGTCCAATAGTCGCAGGTGCAGTTATGACAACAATAGGAAACTTCAGCTGTCACAACCAACTCCAAATCTTTCCGCCAACCATCCGAAATCACTCCGAGGCCCCCGGAACCTCAACCAAAAGCACAAACACATCATATACCACCATCCAAACTTATACCATTCTTCAAAACCCCTCAAACAACATCGAATTAACCAAAACACATCGGATTCAAGTCTATGTTTCCAAAATCTTCCGAATTACGCTTTTGATCAAGAAGTATACCAAACCACGTCCGAATGACCTGAAATTTTGCACATACATCCCAAATAACCCAGTGGAACTGGTGAAAGTCCTAGAATTCCATTCTGACACCTATATTAAAATCTCTGCTATCAACCAGAAAATGCCACAATTCCAATTTCGCCAATTCAAGCCTAAATCTACTCCGGACCTCCAAAACACATTCCAATCATGCTCCTAAGTCTCAAATCACCTCCTGAAGCTATCCAAATCATCGGAACTCACATACGAGCCCTTTAACCCATAAGTCAACATCTGATTGACTTTTCCAACTTAAACTTCCTCAAAAGAGACTAAGTGTCTCAAACCTTACCAAAACCTTTCTGAACCTGAGCCAATCAATCCAATGACATATAATACAACTAAACAAAGCAATAAGAAGTAGGGGAACAGAGCGGTAACTTATGAGATGACTGGTCGGGTCATCACATCCTCCCTCTCTTAAACAAACGTTCGTCCTCGAACGAGTCAAGAAACATACCTGAAGCCTCAAATAGGTGAGGATATATGCTCCGCATCTCCTGTTCGGTCTCCCAGGTAGCCTTCTCCACGGGCCGACCTCCCCACTGCACTTTCACTGAAGCTATACTATTTGATCTCAACTTTCGAACTTGATGCCCCAATATAGCCACTAGATCCACATCATAAGTCAAATCATCATCTAACTGAACCGTCCTAAAATCCAGAACATGAGACGGATCGCTAATATACTTCTGGAGCATAGAAACATGAAATACCGGATGAACACTCGACAAGCTAGGTGGCAAAGCAAGCTCATAAGCCACCTCCCCAATCCTCCGAAGCACCTCAAAAGGCTAAATGAACCGATAACTCAATTTCCCTTTCTTCCCAAATCTCATAACACCCTTCATCGGTGAAACCTTCAACAGAACCTTCGCACCAACCATGTAGGCCACATCCTGGACCTTCCTGTCAGTATAAATTTTTTGTCTCGACTACGCTGTATGAAGCCTCTCCTAAATTACCTTCACCTTCTCTAAAGCGTCATACACCAAATCTATCCCCAATAGCCTAGCCTCACCCGGCTCAAACCAGCCAACTGGAGATTTACACCACCTCCTATACAAAGCCTCATACGGAGCCATCTGAATACTCGATTGGTAGCTATTGTTATAAGAAAACTCTGCAAACGGTAGAAACTGATCCCATGACCCTCCGAAATCAATGACATAAGCACGCATAATGTCCTCCAATATCTGAATAGTGCGCTCGGACTACCCTTCCATCTTAGGTTGAAAGGTTGTGCTCAACACAACCTGAGTACCCAACTCTCGCTGCACAAACCACCAAAACTATAAAGTAAACTGAGTGCCCCTATTTGAAATGATGGAAACTTGGACACCATGCGAACGAACAATCTCCTAGATATAGATCTCTGTCAATCGCTCTGAAGAATAGGTAGTACACATAGGAATGAAGTGCACGGACTTGGTCAGCCGATCCACAATCACCCAAATAGCATCGAACATCTTCAAAGTCTGTGTGATCCCAACAATAAAGTCCATGGTGATCCTCTCCCACTTCCACTCTAGAATATCCATCCACTGAAGCAAGCCACCCAGTCTCTGATGCTCATATTTCACCTGCTGATAATTGAGACACCGAGCCACAAATTCCACAATGTCTTTCTTCATTCTCATCCACCAATAATGTTGTCTCAGATCCTGATATATCTTCATGGCACCCGAATGAATGGAATATCGCGAACTAGGGGCCTCCTCCACAATCAACTCATGAAGCCCATCTACATTGGGCACACATATCCGGCCCTGCATTCTCAACACCCCATCATCACCAATAGTCACATCTCTGGCATCATCATGCTGAACTTTGTCCTTAAGAACAAGCAAATGGGGATCATCATACTGGCGCTCTCTAAGCGATCATATAAGGAAGACCGAGAAATATCTAACCTCACCGATTGGCCAAGGCCTGAACATCTACTGTAAAAGGTCTCTCCCCAACTAGAATATATGCCAAACTCCCCATACTCACTACCTTCTGGCTCAAAGCATCGACCACCACATTGGACTTCCCTAGATGATACAAAATAGTAATATCATAATCCTTTAGCAACTCTAACCATTTCCGCTGCCTCAAATTGAGATTCTTCTATTTGAACAAGTGCGGGAGGCTACGATGATCAGTAAACACCTCACAAGACACACCATACAAATAATGCCTCCAAATCATCAACGTGGACAACGACAGCCAACTCCAAATCATGAACATGGTAGTTCTTCTTATAGGGCTTCAACTGACGGGAAGCATAAGCAATAACTCTACCCTCTTTCATCAACACATGCCCAATACCAACTCTCGAAGCATCGTAATACACGGTATATGAACCTGAAGCTGACGGCAACACTAACACTGGAGCTGTGGTCAAAGCGGTCTTGAGCTTCTGAAAGCTCTCCTCACACTCATCCGACCACCTGAATAAAGCACGTTTCTGAGTCAACTTGGTCAAGGGCGATGCGATAGATGAGAATCCCTGAACAAACCAGCAATAATAGCCTGCCAAACCAAGAAAGCTGTGAATCTCTATAGCTGAGGACGGTCTAGGCCAACTCTGGATCGCCTCTATCTTCTTTGGATCAACCTGAATACCCTCGCTAGACAGCACGTGTCCCAAGAATGCCACTGATCTAAGCCAAAACTCACACTTAGAAAACTTTGCATAATGTTTCTCCTCGCTCAATCTCTACAACAAAACTCTCAAATGCTCATCGTGCTCCTCCTGACTATGCGAATATACCAGAATATGATCAATGAAAACTATGACAAATGAGTCGAGATACGGCCGGAACACGTTGTTCATCAAATGCATGAATGCAGTTGGGGCATTGGTCAGCCTAAAAGACATCATCAGGAACTCATAATGACCATATCGGGTTTTGAAAGCCGTCTTAAAGATATGCGAATCCCTAATCTTCAACTGGTGGTAACCTAAATGGAGATCAATCTTGGAGAACACTCTCGCTCCCTGAAGTTGGTCAAACAAATCATCAATGTGAGGCAAAGGATATTTATTCTTAATTGTAACCTTGTTCAATTGCCTATAATCAATGCACATCCTCATAGTGCCATCTTTTTTCTTCACAAATAGAACCGACGCACCCCAAGGCGACACACTAGGCCGCATGAACCCCTTATCAAGGAGTTCCTGAAGCTGCTCCTTTAACTCCTTCAACTCCGATGGTGCCATACGATACGGCAGAATAGAGATGGGCAAAGTGCCCGGCACCAGGTCAATACCAAAATCAATATCCCTGTCCGGTGGCATGCCTGATAGTTCTGCAGGAAACACATCAGGAAAATTCCTCACAACTAGAACAGAATCAACACTGGGAGTCTCTGCACCGACATCCCTCACAACGGCTAAATACAAAATAAAACCTTTCCCAACCATACGCTGGGCCTTCTGTAATGAAATCACCCTACTAGGGACAAAATCAGTCGAACCTCACTACTCGATCTGTGGCACTCCCGGTATAGCAAACATCACTGTCTTAGCGTGACCGTCCAAAATAGCACGACACGGAGATAACCAATACATGCCCAATATGACATCGAAATCCACCACACATAACAACAAAAGATCCACTCGGGTCTCCAGACCCCCAATAGTCACCACACAAGACCGGTACACATGATCTACAACAACAGTATCGCCCACTGGAGTAGATACACGAACAAGTGAAACAAGAGACTCACGGGGCATATCCAAATAACGAGCAAAGTATGATGACACATAAGAAAAGGTGGAACCGGGATCAAATAACACAGAGGCATCTATGCATAAGACTGAGACAATACTTGTAATCACAACATCTAAAGCAACAGCATCTGGTCTACCTGAGAGGGCATAGAAACGAGCCTGACCACCACCTGATCGACCTCCCCCACTAGGCGACCTCTAACTAACTGACCCCCACCCCTAGCTTCTTGGGTGCTAAAGTCGAGGGCTGACCCCTCTGTTGAGATGAACCCTCAAGAAGATGAGGACACTGCCTCCTCATATGCTTAAACTCTCCACACTCATAACAACTCCTCGGTGCTGGAGATGGGGACCGAAGGGAACCCCTAGCACCGAAATGACCAGTAGAATGACCTGGCATGGAAGAACCTTGAACTGATGGAGCACGGGACGAACTCTGGGCTGAAAGGGCACTGGATGATGAATGACCCTGATGAGAACTATCAGAACCATGACCCGATGATGCCCCATGATAACCTGAGCGAGCTGACTGAGCCTGCCTGGATGGACGACCACTGTCATGCTAAAACTAACCTCTCAAAGGAGCACTACTAAAGCTACCAATCCTCGAGGCCTCTTGGCCTCCCACTCTTCTCGCTCCTGGCGACGAACCAACTCAATCTCACGGGCGATGTCAACAACCTCTTTGAAAGTAGCACCTGACACCCTCTCCCTATTCATGAGAATCTGAAGCTGATATTTGAGGCCATCAACAAACCTCATGATCCTCTCTCAATCTATGGGAACCAACCAGACCGCATGACGATCTAACTCAGAGAACCGTATCTCATATTGTGTCATAGTCATCTCTCCCTGACGTAACTGCTCGAACTGCTTCCGCAGCTCCTCTCGGCGAGACTGTGGCACATACTTCTCCAGAAAGAGAATAGAGAACTACTTCTAGGTAAGGGGTGCTGCACCAACAGGCGTACGCCTCTCATAAGCCTCCCACCAAGTGAAGACAGCTCCAAAAAACTGAAAGGTAGTGAAAGCAACCCCACTGGTCTCTAGAATACCCGTTGTATGAAGCATCATCTGACACTTATCCAAGAAAACCTAGGCATTCTCGCCCTCTGCATCACTGAAAGTCAGAGGTTGAAGTCTACCAAACCTCTCTAATCGACGTTGCTTGTCATCTGGCATAACTAGTACCACATACTCCCGAGCTGGTGCAACCAGCTGGGCTGGAGGTGCCCCCGGTGTTTGAAGTCTTTGCACAACCTGCTCAGGTGTGCAAGCAACAGAAGTCTGGGTACCTCCCCCAGCCTAAGAAGTAGCTGCAGCCGTAGTAACTAAGACCGCTTGAGCCAGACCAGTACACACTGATAAAATCTGATCTAAAGCCTCCTGAAGGCCTGGAATCATAATAGGCATAGCTGGTGCCTGAGCTGGTGCTCCTGTAGCATCCGCAACTAGGACCTAATCCTGAACGGGGGCAGCTGGTAGATCTGCAGGTGCCGCTCTGACCCTACCACGGCATCGACTGCGTCCTCGGCCTCTAGTAGCCCCAGCTGGTGGTACTGGTGGTCGTCCATCCTGACTGGTAGCACGTGTCCTCACCATCTGTGAGAGAATGGAATAATAGAAGTTTAGTACTCGGATCAACAGATTCGCACGACAAGAATTTCAAGTATATGAAGTTTTTCCTAAAGGTTCTGCAGCCTCTCGAGGATAAGTACAGATGTCTCCATACCGATCCGCGAGACTCTACTAAACCGGCTCACGACTCACAAGACCTATGTAACCTACACTCTGATACCAACTTGTCACGACCCCAGATACCTGGTCATGATGGCGCCTATCATATTACTAGACAAGCCAACCCAAACCATTAATCACAACGAATTTCTTTTGTAAAACCATTTTCTAACATGGATTTAAATCACAATTTTCATAAGAAATGTACAAACAGCTAAAAATATGCGGAAAATCAATAAAACATTAAACCAACAGAGCCCAAACATCTGGTGTCACGAGTCTAGAGCCTCTAAATATACAAATACGACTGTCTAATACATAACAAGTCTAAAATGCAGAAAAGAACAAGATATGAAGGAGGAAAGCAGGGCTGCGGACGCCATGCAGCTACCTTGTAGTCTCCGACGAACTCTGAAAATACTGAGGACCCTCACTCTGCTGCTCGAGCACCTGGATCTACACACAAGGTGAAGGGAGTAACGTGAGTACGTCAACTCAGTAATTAACTAAAGTAAATAAGGTCTAAAAGCAGTGACGAGCAGTTAAAATCATATAAAGGAGTAAACAACAGAATAACAGATCAAACTCCACAGTTTAAAAACCAGCTTCGTCATAAACACTTCAGTTTCAATTGGAATAGGTGAAATCATTTGCTTAGCAATTTTCAACAGAGGCTTATTTTAAAAGAAGAGTGAAATCAGTGAAAATATCATAAATGGGCCCCTCAGGTAAGGTATCACTCAGAATATGGCCTCTCAGTCACTCGTGACTCAGCTCTCGTCACTCAGTGCTCCTCTCAACACTCAGGCTCATTAATATCTCATAATAGTAATAATCATAGTAACCGCTACGATGTGCAACCCGATCCATAGTTTATAGTCGACTACGCTCACTAAGGGTGTATAGACTTCGGAGGGGCTCCTACAACCCAAGCGTCAAATCACTGCAGTGCGCAGCCCGATCTAGTATATATATATCGTTGCGGCGTGCAACTCGATTCATATAAGTATCACTACGGCGTGCAGCCCGATCCATACTATATACATATAATATATTACTGCGGCGTGTATCCCGATCCATAATATTTATAATCCTTACCATTAGGTCCTCAACCTCTCTCAATCATTAGCCTCACAACCACTCGGGCATAACAGTAGAATTCAGGGAAACTCAGTCCAAATAGTCCTCACATTAAAGAAGTAGAGTGATAAAACTAGTTGTAAATAATAAACAGGAAAAACATGACTGAGGATATGCTCTCAAACAAATGGAGTGAGGAAGAACAGTAAAAATGCCCCTAAGGGTCTCACCAGGTCGGCACAAGGCCTCAAATATGGCATACAACCCATAATACAATAAATGTCTAAAACATGAGATATCATAAGATTTCAAATCAAGTACGCGGCTTAATAGTCTCTACAGGACAGACCAAGTCACAATCCCTACCGGTGCACGCCCACACGCTCGTCACCTAGCATGTGTGTCACCTCATTTATTAAAACAAATTCGAAATATCAGGGTTTTGTACCCTCAGTTCCAGATTTACAATGGTTACTCACCTCAAACCGGGTGAATTACTACTCTGCGATGCCTTTGCCTCTCCCCTCAGCCTCAACTCACGCCGAATCTACCCAAAATCAGAATCATAACATTAGAATATGCTAAAGGGTTGAAGCCCAAGCGAAAATAATCAAATTATACAAAATATCCGAAGGTGTCCAAACCCGACCCTCGGGCCCACATCTCAAAACTCGATAAAAATACATCAACGGAATCCTTATCCTCCCACGAGTTCATACATATCAAGAGTACCAAAATCCGACCACAAATGGCCCTTCAAATCATCAAGTCTAGGTCTCCAATACCAATCCCAAGTTTTCCCCAAATTTTAACCCTTAATCTCCACTAATACCATGATTAACCAATGGAAAAATGATCATAAACTCAAGTAATGAAGCTTAGGGAACTTACCCAACTGATTCCCTTCGATTTTCCCTTGATTTCACTACCCTAGCTCGCTTCCCGACTTCAAAATATGAAGAACTTAGTAAAATTTCGCGAAGGAAACATTATATACTTTCTGGCCCAGGGATTCCGCACATGTGGCCATTCCCCACTCCTGCGCAACCGCTTCTGCGGTCCCAAGCGCCGCATCTACGGTCCTCACTTAAGCTGCCAACTCCGTATCTGTGATGCATAACCCGCACATGCGCTATCGCAGGTGCCGCTCCTTGACCGCTTCTGCAGTTTCTGCCTTCCTCGGCCCTTTCCGCTTCTGCAATTCAAATCTTGCTTCTGCGAGACCACACTTGCGGTCCCATAGTCGCAGGTGCGGTTATGACAACAATGGGAAACTTCAGCTGTCATAACCAACTCCAAATCTTTCCGCCAACCATCCGAAATCACCCCGAGGCCGCCGGGACCTCAACCAAAAGCACAAACACATCATATGCCACCATCCAAACTTATACCGATCTTCAAAACACCTCAAACAACAACAAATCAACCAAAACACATCGAATTCTAGCCTAAGTTTCCAAAATCTTCCGAATTATGCTTTTGATCAAGAACTATACCAAACCACGTCCGAATGACCTGAAAGTTTGCACACATATGCCAAATGACCCAACGGAACTGCTGCAACTCCTGAAATTCTATTTCGACCCCTATATCAAAATCTCATCTATCAACCGGAAAATGCCAAAATTTTAATTTCACCAATTCAAGCCTAAATCTACTCCGGACATCCAAAACACATTCCAATCACGCTCCTAAGTCTCAAATCACCTCCCGAAGCTATCTGAACCATTGTAACTCACATCCGAGCCCTTTAACACATAAGTCCGGTTGACTTTTCCAACTTAAGCTTCCTTAAAAGAGACTAAGTATCTCAAACCTTACCAAAACCTTTCTGAATCTGAGCCAATCAACCCGATGACATATAATACAACTAAACAAAGAAATAAGAAGCAGAAATGGGGGGGAACGGAGCGGTAACTCATGAGACGACTGGCCGGGTTGTCACGGATACGCAGTTTACATCATGGTTCTGGATGGCCGTACAACATGAGTTATGTTACATCCCATACCTTAGCATTAGGATGTGCCGTAATAAATCCACATGAGTTCGAAGGGATTATGTATATTAGGAGATTATAGAGGATTTAAGACATTAATAATATGAGACCCTATATGCTTACAACCTTAATATCGTTAGATATTATGTTATTGTGGTATTTTCTTTTAAGTGGAGTATTTTAGTAGAAGTTTTATAAGTATAATTTTGGATAGTTATCACTATTACTACTTTCGAATATACACTATATGGTCTTCGTATTATAGATATTATACCTTAGCTTCCTTTTTCTTTTAAAACTTGGAATTGAGGCAAAAATTTAAATTCCTAATTTGATAGAAGATTCAACTTAGAGATTAATATTCTGGTAAACATAAAAATGAGAGTATATGTCGTAAATTTTCCAATGGAAGAACCTCAGGAAAGTTTTAAAATGATTTATTGAATTATGACTTAAAAGAACACAAACCAAGTTCTTGTTTATACTTTATTTGTCACGACCCCGGTTCGCCCTCCGTGAACCATCGTGACATCACCTAGTCCTCTACGACTAGGTAAGCCTAAATTGCGAAAGATAACCAAAATGCGGAATAAAAACAAAACTTGCGGAAGAAATAATCAAAAGCAAAGAATAACCGAATGAAAATAATAGTTAAAGTGTCGCTCAGCATATATAACACAACATTCTCAGAATCAAGTACACTATCCCAAAACCCGAAAAGTCACGGAACCACAAGCCTTTGGATATCTACAATGTCTGACTCCAGAATATCTAACAAGGGAAAGAAATACAGAAGGGAATATGTTTAAAAGCTAGAATAGAAAGGGACTTCTCGGTCTGCAGACGCGGCATATGTACCTCAAAGCCTCTAGAGCAGTCGCCTCACCTCACGAGTGGTAGGACTGAGTCGCAGTACCTAGATCTACACATGAAAAACATGCGTAGAAGGGGCATGAGTATACCACAACGGTACTCAGTAAGTGCCAAGCCTAACCTCGGTCGGGTAGTGACGAGGAAGGTCAGGGCCCTACTGAGATAAAATAAAGAATATAAGACATGAAAGTATAATATAAGAAGTACAGTTGAAAACTAACAATAAGAATTTAATACCGGAAAACAGGGAATTCAATAATTGAAAATAGTGGCAAAAATAATTACAAGGAAATAGCCAGGGATCTCTCAGTATCCCGAGGACCTCTTAGTACCCGTAATATATATGCCAGGGATCTTTTGGCATCCCGAGGATCTCTCGGTATCCTCAATATATGCTAGGGATCTCTTGGTATCCCGAGGATCTCTCGGTATCCTCAATATATGCTAGGGATTTTTTGGTATCCCGAGGATCTCTCGGTATCCTCAATATATGCTAGGGATCTCTTGGAATCCCGAGGATATCTTGGTATCCTCAATATACGTGCTAAGGATATCTCAATATCTTGTACCTCAGTTCAAATCATAAACACGTACAGGGAATCTCCCAGAAATGTTGTCCCATAGTCCCAAAGTAAAACACACACCAACAACACAAGAATACTCAATTAAGCTCAATTTCGTATCAAGTAAACAGGTAATTCTAGTCTAACATGCTTCACATAATTCAATTAAGGCAATTTAAGCAAATAAACAGTTAAGTCAATTAGACATACTTTTTCTAAGCTAACAGCAGGTTTAAAATGGCAAGTGAAATAAAACGGAAAGGAACACAATTGAAATTACTTAAAGAAAATCGTATTTTCAACAATTAGTTCAAGTATGCACTCGTCATCTCACGTACAAGGCATTTCAAATATCAAATATACCGGATCCTAAGGGGAAGGTCCCCCACACAAGGTTAGACAAGCCACTTACCTCGAACTTGCTCAAAATCAACCTGATGTCACGCTCTTGCCACGAGTACTCGACTCCAAATTGCCCAAATCTATTCAATTCAATTTCATAATGTAAATAATGCTTCAAGTAACTAATTCCACAAAGAAATACTAAGCTAATACGCGAAATTAGGAAAATGACCAAAATGCCCCTCGGGCCCACATCTCGGAATCGGGTAAAATTTATATTTTCAGAATCCTTATACTCTCACGAGTCTAACCATACCAAACTTATCCAAATCCGATGTCAAATCCCCAATCAAAACTCAATTCTTGGTCTAAGAACTTTTCTCCAAATTTTCAGACAAATTCCAAAATTTAATGAAGAACTCATGTTTAGATTAATGGGTTACAAGCAAAAGGGAGTTAAGAATCGTTATCCAATCGATATCTCTGAAAATCCCTTAAAATCTTGCTTAAATCCGAGCTCCCAAGCTTAAGTTTTGATAAAAATGGTTAAACCCTTGATTTTGAACTTTATGTTCTGCCCAGATAATCCTTAATCGCGATCGCAGAGCTCCCTACGTGATTGCATAAGACAATTGCCTCAAATCAATGCGATCGCGACCAACTCTATGCGATCACATAGAGCAAATTCCATCACCCACTACCGCATTAAATCCTTTTATGCGAACGCAATGGTCCTCATACGAAGGCAAAGACCAACAAACTCACCATATGTGATCACACTCCTTACTCTGCAATCGCAATTCACAACAAAGTCCCTGGTCTTAGATTACTCTACGCGATCGCAGGTGACCTCACGCGATCGCAATGAACAAATCACTATTGCAGAAATACCAGCAAACCTGCAATCTCCCAAAGACCAAAAGTGCCCGTTTGAGCATCCGAAACACACCTGAGGCCCCCGAGACCTCAACCAAACCTATCAACATATCCCATAACTTCATTGAAACTTGTTCCAACCTTCGGAACGCTCAAAACAGCATCAAAAAACCTATTTTTGATCGGATTCAAGCCTAAGAATCCCAAAAACTCTAAAAATACGCTTTCGATCAAAAAGTCCATCAAACCTCGTCCGAATAACTTGAAATATTGCACACACGTCACATTCAGCACTACAGAGCTACTCCAACTTCCGGAATTCCATTCTGACCCTCTGATCAAAATGTCACTATCGAACCGGAAATTTCAAAAATTCAACTTTCGGCGTTTCAAGCCTAAATTAGTTATGGACCTCCAAAACACAATCCGAACACTCCCCTAAGATTGAAATCACCCAACACACCTAACAGAACCATCGGATTTCCATTCTGAGTCCGTCTTCACACTGTTCCAACTACGATCAACTTTCAAACACTTAAGCTCTTATTTAGGGACTAAGTATCCCAAAACTCTCCGAAACTCAAAACTGAACATCCCGGCAAATCAAAATAGCATATATAAACTTGGAGAAAATAGTTAATGGGGGATCGGGGCAAAAATTCTTAAGATAACCGTCCAGATCGTCATATTATTTGAACTAAATAGCCATTATGTTTCCATATCATTAGAATACTAAAGGAATCCTCTTTGTTTAAATGTAATAGCCGACATGAACTGTAGTAATTATGTGTATTTTTATATGGATATTTTAACGAAATAATAGCATATGGATTGATTTTATATGGTACCATGCTTTATTAATATTTTAATACTTTAATAGTAGTGCTTTAAGATGAGGACAATACTTTTGTGTAAAGTTATAAGTATTTATGATATTTGTAATAAGTGATAAGTGAAGTCGTGAAGGTGGGGGGGGGGGGGTAAACGAGTTGAATAAAATGAGATTGGTCAAAATTTGTCATTTTGGATATAAAATACAGTTTGAGCTACAATGCCCGGTGTTTATGGCTAATAATATACGACATGACCATGATAGTATAATGTATAATGTGTATAAAAAGAATGAGTAGTATTTAAGTAAGTCATGATAATTCTTAATTATGCGGGTAATTGGTTAATTACCAGATATCGGTACATCGCCTAACTACCTAATAAGTGGATAAAGATTAAAATTTTCCACCCATCCCCACGTGGCAGCACCCCTCTAATCCTATGACTGACTTATAAGTCATTGTATTAGGTGGCAAGGTTAGAGATATGGGGTTTGACATTTATGTTGGGTTTTGGGTTAAATTCCGTTTAAGTTGCGGAGGAAATAAAATGACAAGAAAAAGCTTGTATAAGAATATTCGTTATTTCAACTTTGTTCAAGTGTTCACTGCCATTCTTATTTCCTAGTTGTTAGTTTCTTAGACGCTTTTTGGTTTAAAACTATGTTGTTGACTTTAAGAATCATTAGCATTAATGCTATTAATCCCAATAAACTTCTTCAAGAAGTCCAACGTTCTTTGGAGCAATTTAAGAGGTGGTCAGGTTGTTTTACTCGAATTGCCTATATCAAGAGCATAAGCTGAAAGTTTACTATATCTCTTTATAGTTTTTTGGCTAAGATAGCTCATAAAGAAAAGGCATGAGATATGGATGGTAGGTTGAGGATTGGTAGTATAGATTACCTCTTTTGATCTGAAGCTCTTTTGCAGTATCACACACTGATTCTTTTGGTATAACCTTTCGGATTTTTTCCCTACTTCGATTCGCCGTTGCATGTTTTCGTAAAAGAGAATCGGTTCAGGTATGTTAAGGCTATCTCTCCTTTCTTTTGGCATAATCCATATGATATAAATGAAACGAAAAAAATGCACAACTTCCATAAATGACTCTATTCATAGAAGTATTAGAGGTGCCTATGTTCTTGAATTCACCCGCGCCCTATTATTTTATCATATATTCATGGGTCTTAGAAAAATACGTAAGTTTTGAATTGATATGGAAATTCCGGCACTAATTCAAATGAGTTTGTTAGACCATCCACTTTAACCTTATCTTTGCTTAATAAATATGAAAATCATTGCAAAATTTTCTGAATGGATGTTTCATCGTACTTGAATCTTTTATTAAGCACTGGGTTACGGTGACAGTGTTCCTGAAATTGTAGTTCGACTCCTTACATCTTCCAAGTCGTGTTATATTTGCTTCACAAATAATTCCATATCTAGTGTTATTGAACATTTTGTTTATGTTTAGTGCGACTTCTGTTTATCCATTCTTCTTGTAGTAATTGAGTGGAAGATAATTTATCCGCAAAATAATGAGTGATGACGATTGAGTATACTAACCAGTGTAGATTAAGAAAGTTATCATCAGAATAAGTTGCTCTAGTGGATTATGGCTTAATTCAAATACATGGTTATTACCAACTGTGAATTGTTTGAATCAATACTTTTCTAAACATGCTTCACCAATTGATTAGCTTGTAGTTCAGTAACCCAAGTTTAGTAAAATAAATAGTTTTTCTCCTTATGTTAATGCGGCTTACTTCCCTTTAAACCTTGATTATTATCTTGAGAAAAGGATGTCTATGTTATTTATTCCTGTAAAATGATATTAATCAAAGGTAGAATGGTCTTTTGACGTTCGAAGAAGTTTTATTAACGTATTTCTCATGCATTGCATTCATTTATATATGCATTTACCCATTACTCAAAGGCATAATGGCCTTATGACATTCCGAGAGATTTTATTAACGTACTTCTCATGCATTGCATTCATTTACATATGCATTTACCCATGACTCAGACGGCGTTATATATGCGTATATATGTATATATATGTATATGGGATTGGAAAATCTAAACGTTCATGCATGTACTATATATATATATATATATATATATATATATATATATATATATATATATATATGTACATATATATGTATGTATGTATATATATATGTATGTATGTATATATATATATATATATATATGTATGTATATATATATATATATGTATGTATATATATATATATATGTATGTATGTATATATGTGTGTGTGTGTGTGTGTGTTTGTGTGTGTGTGTGTGTATGGGATATGGAAAAAGGTTACGGCGTTATATACGCACCACCACCTGATCAGCTGGTATACGTTGATGATTTTTCCCACAGTGGCACCAGATGGCGTTATATATACGTATATATGTAAATATATGTATATATAATATGGGAAAAGGTTACGACGTTATATACACACCACCATCTGATCAGCTGGTATACGTTGATGATTTGCCCACAGTGGCCGAGATGATGTGATGGGATGTCCTTAGAGGCTTGATGATGTTATGAACACATGTACCTATGCACGACATGACATTCATACGCATATGCATGACACTATAAGTATTAAATGGTATAGAGAGTTATCCAGACTTACAGGTTGAGTCATGTACTCCATGTTTCTTTCATGTCCTTTATATGTTGATTTACATGCCTTACATACTCGGTACATTATTCGTACTGACGTTTTATTGTTGTGGACGCTATATTCTTGCCTGCTGGTATAAGTAATGAATTTGGCGAATCCTCATAGTAGACGAGGTTAGCATTCAAAGAAGGATCGGTAAGCCTCCACCTCATTTGGAGTGTAGCCGAGTCTATGAGCCATCGTGTCAGAGTTTTGCTTCAGACTTATGGATAGGCCGGTACCTTTCCCCATTTGATGTCAAATAATCTTAGAGGCTTTGTAGACACAGGTTTATTATGTATAGTATGTTAGAGGCCTTGACGGCCCATATGTATTCATTTTTATGAACGATGGTTCATTGATATAACATTTGCCCACCTATAATTGTACATTACGAGTTATGGCCATGTTGGCCCATGATAGTTACAAAAGGAATGAATGGGTTACAGAGTGGTTCGTTCGAGCCAGTGCGGCACCGGGTGCTAGCCACGCCTCCCAAGGTTTAGGCGTGACAAAGTTGTATCAGAGCAGGTCGCGTCCTAGGAAGTCTACAAAGCCTTGCCTAGTAAAGTCTCACTTATGGGTGTGTTGCGCGCCACATCTATAATTGAGAGGCTATATGGAATTTAGGAAATTTTACCCTTCTTTTGTTTTCATATTGTGCCATTGAGCTGAGTCGTAAGAAGTCAGTATGAAGCCCTCGCCATGTTTTGTATGCACCAGTGGTGCAGGTACTACATTAGAGCCTTAAGGCATAATTTCCACTTATATGGAAGGGGGATTATGAAAGCGACAGAAGATACGATGCGATATTAGAAGGTAAGTAAAGTAAAGGTGAAAAAGATAAGAGGTACTCGAGTACAAAAGATTGTAAATAGTCCAGAGCTCAGATAGAGGTTTGGTTTTAGTTTAGTATACAGAGGAGACCCTAGCGAGAGTTTTGAAAATCTCAAAGAGTTAACATTTGAGGACGAATGTTTCTAAAAGGGGGAAGGATGTTACATCCCATACCTTAGCATTAGGATGTGCCGTAATAAATCCACATGAGTTCGAAGGGATTATGTCTATTAGGAGATTATAGAGGATTTAAGACATTATTATTATGAGACCCTATCTGCTTACAACCTTAATATCGTTAGATATTATGTTAGTGTGGTATTTTCTTTTAAGTGGAGTATTTTAGTAAAAGTTTTATAAGTATAATTTTAGATAGTTATCATTATTACTACTTTCGGATATACACTATATCGTCTTCGTATTATAGATATTATACCTTAACTTCCTTTTTCTTTTAATACTTGGAATTGAGGCAAAAATTTAAATTCCTAATTTGATAGCAAATTATATTCTGGTAAACGTAACAATGAGAGGATATGTCGTAAATTTTTCAACGGAAGAACCTCAGGAAAGTTTTTAAATGATTTATTGAGTTATGACTTAAAAGTCCACAAACCAAGTTCTTGTTTATACTTTATTTGAACTAAATAGCCATTATATTTCCATATCATTAGAATACTAAAGGAATCCGCTTTGTTTAAATGTAATAGCCGACATGAACTATGGTAATTATGTATATTTTTACATGGATATTTTAATGAAATAATAATGTATGGATTGATTTTATATGGTGCCATGCTTTATTAATATTTTAATACATTAATAGTAGTACTTTAAGATGAGGACAAGACTTTTTTTGAGGTTATAAGTATTTATGATATTTATAATAAGTGATAAGTGAAGTCGTGAAGGTGAGGGGGTAAACGAGTTGAAGAAAATGAGGTTGGTCAAAATTTGTCATTTTGGAGATAAAATACGGTTCGAGCTATAATGCCCGGTGTTTATGGCTAATAATATACCACATGATCATGATGGTATAATGTATAAAGTGTATAAAAAAATAAGTATTATTTAAGTAAGTCAAGATAATTCTTAATTATGTGGGTATCAGTACATCACCTAACTATCTAATAAGTGGATAAAGATTAAAATTTTCCACCCACCCCACGCGGCAGCACCCCTCTAATCCTATGGATGACTCATAAGTCATTGTATTAGGTGGCAAGGTTAGAGATATGGGGTCTTACATTTATGTTGAGTTATGGGTTAAATTCCATTTAAGTTGCGGAGGAAAGTAAATGACAAGAAAAAGCTTGGATAAGAATATTCGTTATTTCATCTTTGTTCGGGCGTTCACTGCCATTCTTATTTCGTAGTTGTTGGTATCTTAGACACTTTTTGGTTTAAAACTATGTTGTTGACTTTAAGAATCATTAGCATTAATGCTATTAATCCCAATAAACTTCTTCAAGAAGTCCAACGTTCTTTGGAGCAATTTAAGAGGTGGTCAGGTTGTTCTACTCGATTTGCCTATATTAAGAGCATAAGCAGAAAGTTTACTATATCTCTTTACAGCTTTTTGTCTAAGATAGCTCATAAAGAAAAGGTATGAGATATGGAAGATAGGTTGAGGATTGGTAGTATAGATTACTTCTTTTGATCTGAAGCTCTTTTGCAGTATCGCACACTGATTCTTTTGGTTTAACCTTTTGGATTTTTCCCCTACTTCAATCCGCCGTTGCGTGTTTTTGTAAAAGAGAATCGGTTCAGGTATGTTAAGGCTATCTCTCCTTTCTTTTGGCATGATCCATACAATACAAACGAAACGAGAAAATGCACAACTTCCATAAATGACTCTATTCATAGAAGTATTAGAGGTGTCTATGTTCTTAAATTCCCCCGCGTCCTATTATTCTATCATATGTTCATTGGTCTCAGAAAAATACGTAAGTTTTGAATTGATATGAAAATTCCGATACTAATTCAAAGAGGTTTGTTAGACCATCCACTTTAACCTTATCTTTGCTTAATAACTATCAAAATCATTGCAAAGTTTTCTGAATTGATGTTTCATCATACTTGAATCTTTTATTAAGTACTAGGTTACGGTGACGGTGTTCTTGGAATTGTAGTTCGACTCCTTACATCTTCCAAGACGTGTTATATTTGCTTCACAAATAATTTCATATCTAGAGTTATTGAACATTTTGTTTATGTTTAGTGCAACTTCTGTTTATTCATTATTTTTGTAGTAACTGAGTGAAAGATAATTTATCCGCAAAATAATGAGTTATGACGATTGAATATACTAACCAGTGTAGATTAATAAAGTTATCAATAGAATAAGTTGCTCTAGTGGATTATCGCTTAATTCAAATACATGGCTATTACCAAGTGTGAATTATTTGTATCAATACTTTTCTAAACATGCTTCACCAATTGATTAGCATGTAGTTTAGTAACCCAGGTTCAGTAAAATAAATAATTTTTCTCCTTAAATTAATGGGGCCTACTTCCCTTTAAGCCTTGATTATTATTTTGAGAAAAAAATGTCTATGTTATTTATTCCTGTAAAATGATATTAATCAGAGGTAGAATGGTCTTTTGATGTTCAGGGAAGTTTTATTAACGTATTTCTCATGCATTGCATTCATTTACATGTGCATTTACCCATGACTCAGACGGCGTTATATGTAAATATATGTATATGTAATATGGGAAAAAGTTACGGCGTTATATACACACCACCACCTGATCAGCTGGTATACGTTGATGATTTTGCCCACAGTGGCACCAGATGGCGTTATATACGCGTATATATGTAAATATATGTATATGTAATATGGGAAAAGGTTATGACATTATATACGCACCAACACCTGATCAGCTGGTATACGTTGAAGATTTACCTACAGTGGCCGAGATGATGTGATGGGATCCTCTCAGAGGCTTGATGATGTTATGAACACATGTACCTATGCACGACATGACATTCATACGCATATGCATGAAACTATAAGTATTAAATTGTATAAAGAGTTATCCAGACTTGTAGGTTGAGTCATGTATTCCATTTTCTTTCATGTCCTTTATATGTTGATTTACATGCCTTACATACTCGGTACATTATTTGTACTAGTGTTCTCTTGTTGTGGACGTTACATTCATTCCTGCTAGTATAAGTAATCAATTTGAAGAACCCTCAGAGTAGACGAGGTTACCATTCAGCGAAGGATCGGTAAGCCTCCACCTCATTCGGAGTGTAGCCGAGTCTATGAGCCATCGTGTCAAAGTTTTGCTTCAGACTTATGGGTAGGCCGATACCCTGCCCCATTTGATGTCAAATAATCTTAAAGGCTTTATAGACACAGGTTTATTATGTACAGTATATCAGAGGCCATGACGGCCCATATGTATTCATATTTTATGAGTGATCGTTCATTGATATAATATGTGCCCACTTCGAATTGTACATTACGAGTTGTGGCCATGTTGGCCCATGATAGTTACAAAAGGAATGAATGAGTTATAGAGTGGTTCGCTCGGGCCAGTGCAGCACCGGGTGCCAGCCACGCCTCCCATGTTTAGGGCGTGACAAGTTAGGCACTTGGGTTGAGTTGAGCACAACATTTCACCCTCAGATGGATGGACAATCCGAGTGCACTATTCAGATACTAGATGATATGCTCCGTGCGTGTGTGATAGAGTTTGGAGGTTCTTGGGATCAGTTCTTGCCGCTTGCAGATTTTGCCTACAACAACACATCAGTCGAGCATCCAGATGGCACCGTATGAGGCTCTGTATGGTAGGTGATGTCATTCTCCAATGGGTTGGATCGAGCCGGATGAATCTATTATTGGGTACAGACTTGGTTCATGACGCTTTGGAGAAGGTTAAAGTGACTCAGGATCGATTTTGCATAACGTAGTCCAGACTTAAGAGTTATATGGATTGGAAAGTTCGTGATGTTGCATTCATGGTTGGAGAGCGGGTTTTGCTCCGGGTTTCACCCATGGAGGGTGTTGCAAGGTTTGGAAAAAAGGGCAAGCTGAGCCCGAGGTTTATTGACCCGTTTGAGGTATTGAAGCATGTTGGGGAGGTTGCTTATAAGCTTGCCTTACCTCCCAGCCTAGCAGGAGTCCATCCGGTATTTCATGTTTCTATGCTCCAGAAGTATCACGACAATCCATCTCATGTGTTGGATTTCAGCTCAGTCTAGTTGGATGAGGATATAACTTATGTTGAAGAGCTAGTGGCTATTTTGAATAGGCAGGTTCGAAAGCTGAGGTCAAAGAACATTGCATCAATGAAGGTTTAGTAGAGGGATCAGCCTGTCAAGGAGGCAACTTGGGAGACCGAGCATGATATGCGCAGCCATTATCCTCATATTTTCACCACTTTAGGTATGTCTCTATACTCGTTCGAAGATGAAGGATTGTTTAAATAAGGGGAGGATGTAATGACCCGGCCGGTCGTTTTGAGTGTATTAGCCATAATCCCCAATCTACTGCTTCCCTCGTATCTTTCTACTTATGTGTCTTGCCTGGAGGTTGTTGTTGTGGTTTTGGAGTGACTTGGATTTTTACTGTAGTGTATTAGTCCCTAAAACGGAAGATTAAGTCATAGGATTTTGACGGTAGTTATGTGAAGATGACTCCAAAATGGAGTTTCGTCCCTTTAGCTCCGTTGGGTGATTTTGGACTTAGGAGCGTGTTCGGATAGTGAATTGGAGGTCTGTAGCTGGTTTAGGCTTGAAATGGCGAAAGTTGAATTTTTGAAGATTTCGACCGGAAGTGGACTTTTTGATATCGCGTCAGATTCCAATTCCAGAAGTTGGAGCAGTTCTGTAATGATGAATATGATTTGTGTGCAAAATTTGAGGTCAGTCGGATGTGGTTTGATAGGTTTCGGCATCGTTTGTAAAAATTTAAAGTTTCAAAGTTCATTAAGTTTGGATTGGAGGGTGATTCGTATTTTCATTGTTGTTGACGTTTTTTGAGGACTCGACTAAGTTTGTATGGTGTTTTAGGACTTGTAGGTATATTTGGTTGAGGTCCGGGGGGCCTCGCATTGATTCTGGGTGGTTAACGGACTTGTTTTGGACTTGTTGGTGTTGCAGAAAAATCTGATATCCAGTTACTGGTTTCCTTCTTCGCGTTCATGAGGGGTGTTCCGCATTCGCGAAGAGGAGTTGGAGACAGGAGGGGATTTATGCTTCGCGTTCGTGAAGTGGGCAACGAGTTCGTGAAGGTTTGTTCAGTGGTGCATCGCAAACGCGTGAAGGGTATCGCGTTCGCGTAGAGGAAGTTGAGCAGCTGCAACCCCAGGGCATTGCTCTACGCGTTCGCATAATAGGCGTCGCGTTCACGAAGGAGTAGCCAATGAAAGCTCAGCGTTCGCGAGAGGTCACTCGTGTTCGTGTAGGAGGAACTTGGTTAGTAAATTATTTGTTAAACGCGAATGCGAGAGTGAGGCCACATTCACGAAGAAGGATTTGCCTGGGCAAAATATAAGATTTCAAAATTGAGGGTTTAGCCATTTTTCTCAAAACTTGAGTTTGTGAACTCGGATTTGGACGTGATTTTGAGGGATTTTCAGAGACATCAATTGGGTAATGATTCTTCACTTGTTTTTGGTTATATCTCACGAATCTATCATTAATTCCATTCTTTAATTTTGGATTTGGGTTGAAAAATTTGGGAAAAATTGGAGAAGTTCTTCAACTAAGATTTTGGATTTTGATATCGGCTTTGGATAAAATGAATGTTCATATTTTGTGACTTTTACCCAATTCTGAGACGTAGGCCCGTGTCAACGTTTTGGGGCGATTTTCTAATTTCTTGCTTAAGCCTTGATTTTATTAATTAGATTAGTTTCTTATAGTTATATTTATGGTATGTAATTGATTTTGGCTAGATTTGGGCCACTCAGAGTCAGATATTCGTGGAAAAGGCATTGTTACCGATTGATTGAGCTTGGTTCGAGGTAAGTGGCTTGCCTAACTTTGTGTGGGGGAACTTCCCTTAGAATTTGATACTGTTGTGATATGAGAGCACCGTGTACGTGATGCGACGAGTGCGTACTCGGGCTATTTGTTGTAAAATCCGGCTTTTACTAAATAATAACCTATTTCACCTTAGTTAAATTATACTAGCATGTGTGTTATCCTATTTAGCCTAGAATAGAATGTCTCTGTGTCATCAATGCTTATATGTACTCTGTGCAACATGCTTACTGGATTTCCTGTTTTTTCTTGACTTGTACTTAGTCTAAATTGTAGGATTTCGTGTTATAACTGTTATTTCCTTTGTTTTGAGCAACGTATTTACTTTGGGACTACGGGATGGTATCCCAGGAGTTCCCCCTGCATATTTACTTTGGGACTATGGGACGATATCACGGGAGACCCCCATGAACATTTACTTTTGAGACTAGGAGGCGGTACCTCGGGAGTCCCTGTACATTTACTTTTGGGACTACGAGACGATATCTCGAGAGATCCCCCGCTATTTATCCTTGTGTGTTTGTATTGTTACTTCTCTGTGGATTTCTTATTTTGTTAAATTCCAGTTTTTATTGAATTACAATATTTTCTTTGCCTTAATTATTTTATATAAACTAGTGGGCCTTGACCGGACCTCGTCACTACTCGACCGAGATTAAGCTTGGCACTTACTGGGTACCATTATGATGTACTCATGCTACTCTTCTGCGCATATTTTCGTGTGATGATCCAGGTACCTCCTACCAGCCTCGTTATTAGTTGCGTATTTGGTGCTGCTCCAGAAACTTTAAGGTACATCTGCCCGCGTTTGTACACCTTGGATTCCCCCTTTATCCCTTTTATGTTGTTATTCCTTTACTTCTTCTAGATATTGATGTATAGAAATAGTTAGACAAATCCTTAGAAGCTTGTGACTTATGATGTTCCGGGTCTTGGGGAAATTCTGTGTATATTTTGAGAGATAGTTATTGTATATGTCGAGCGACATTTCTATCAGTTACTTAATTACTTGTTGTTGTTAGTTGTTAAGATTTATGCTTTCATTTTCATTATTCCGCAAATATTAGGCTTATCTAGTGGTAGAGACTAGGTGCCGTCGCGACCTCTCATGGAGGGAAGATTGGGTCGTAACACTTCTTCAGACTTATTTTAATAATGGTGAATTACCTTTCTAATTTGATTTTTTTCATAATACTCTAACCATGATTTGTTATTTTTTCCCTTTTTGTGTAAAAAGAATAAAAAGAAAGAGGAAAGGGATGAGAAGAGATCTGCTATGCCTTGAAGAGTGGAGGAACAGGAATTAAGAGAGAAGGTGGAGGAAGAGTGGTGTCAAGCCCCGAGCCTAGGGGAGAGACCGACACTCAGTGCCTCGCCTATCCTTGCATACCACTTGCGATTAAGAGACTCTGAACATGTAACGTCATACTTTGTCCATGGGCCACATTACAAGATAATGTGCGATGCAAAATATAAAACTGAATAGAGACTAATGCTGACTAAATGGAAACATAAAGCTGGGTCGACAAGGCCATCATAATTACTACAACTGACAAGCCAACAAAATATACGTACAGGGCCTACAAGCCCAACATACTGCACTAACTGACAGGATATGTCTACAAGCCTCTACTGATAGTTGTAGTGTGATCAGAACAGGGCCCCTACCTACCCATAACCTATGTATATGCACAAGATGTACACCAAACTGCTAGACCCGACAACTCTGAAAGACGGGGAGCTTACCGATAAAGCTAAACTCGGGCAACACCTACTGAGGAGGTCTACCCGTCTGTCGGTCTGAACCTACATGCATGAAATGCAGCCCCCCTCCCCCCCCCAGTAAGGAACATCAGTACGAAATAATGTACCGAGTATGTAAAGCAACATACTGAAAGCTAAAACTAAACTGATAATCTGAACATATGCTTACCTGCTGATACTGACTCAACTCTCTCAATATAGTAAGTAAAATAGTTGTCCGGCCCTGTAAGGCTCGGTATATATATAACTGTTCTACCATAGTAGACTCGCTCAGAGGCGCTCGGCCATACTAGGCTCAGTATCTCGACCAACTGGGCTCGCTCATAAGTGCTCGGCCACAGTAGGCTCAGTATATAACTTATCGTCTGATTAGAGGTTGCCCAATAGGGCCCTGCACATCGATTATAATGGTAATGAAAATATTGTAATACTATATATATAAACTCTCCGCTCTCTTGACTGAAAGAAGGAAATACTCAATTGAATATGAAGTCTCGATACGGAGAATAGTGTAACTTACAAAATTAGGAAAATATACGTAGATTCTGGGATATGAATTTTTTTTATGCTTTGTTGTCAAACTTGTGTAATTATGAGATCATGCTAAAATGAAGGAAAAGCTTAGCCTTAACATACCTGGAGTAGGGAAAAATCCGTATGATATTTTTGAAAAAGATTGTATCGTACTCCTTTAGAACCGCAAAATTTTCACGTTGCTAAGAATCTAAAAAGTCTCGTAGATTTTCATTTGTAGGAAATGTTTGCAAGAAGAATACTGTTAATGTCTCACTCTGATTAAAATGTTTGAAAATGAAATTTGTTGAAAGGCTAGGAGAATGGCTAATGTCTTACTCTGATTGAAAATGTTTTAAAATGAAATTTGGTTGAAAGGCTAGGAGAGGGCTAATGTCTCACTCTGATTGAAAATGTTTGAAAATAAAATTTTGTTGAAAGGCTAGGAGAGGGCTAGCGTCTCATCCCCTGCTTCTGATTGTAGAATTGTTTTTGATATTATAGTCTTGGAAACTTAATAATTTGTAAGTATAATGCTACCTAATCCAAGTGACTAAGCCATGTAGTATTAATTAGATATGCCACCTCTTTCATTCAATTGAAAGAGTCATAATTTCCTATGGCATATGCTGCCATGTCGGGGTGAGTGGGGGAATATTTAATCTTTATCCTATAATTAATAATTATTCTTCTACCCGATAATTAACCAATTACCCGCATAATTAAAAATTTTATCAAAATACCTAAAATTCTACTTATTTTAAATACACTTTATATGTCATACTATTATGGTCATATGATATCTTGTATGGTACTAGTCCATAAATATTGGGTATTATCGCTCGGCCCGTATTTTATCCCAAATCGTCAACCTTCAACGAAACTCATTTTCTTTAATTCGTGTACCTTTTTCTTCATGACACTTACTTATTGCTTGTTATAAATAACATAAATATGCTAATTTCCAGATAATCTCATCCCCGAGTCTACGTTAATTAAATGAAAACAAAACTTAACGTACAAAATTGCGAGATATAACAAGTGGGGAAAGAGAGACATGTATAAGATCAACCACAGCGTAGAAAAGACGGATTAGGCTTAATTGTGTAACCAAAAAGTTTGTTTTAGCATAGTTTTATTTCAGTTATATACCTATTTTACAAAAGATCCAGAAAGTAAACAGATGAGAGCACACGAGAACTTTATAAATCACTAGGTAATTTATCCGCGCGTCGCACGGTGATAAATGATCTTATTAAACTATCAATTGTTCTTTTTTAATATCCCAACATTGAAAATAACGAAAGGCCGGTTCTTGTAAAAGCAAATATATTAAAATCTCAAGAACCTCTAACGAATAACTGAAAAAGTCTTATCAATTCTGTCTTCCACATTTTTTTATCATAACATTAATTCGTTGACATAATTGCCTTCTCAATATTAATTGATTATTTCTAAAATGATTATTTATTTATTTTGCTTATGTTTGTGTACACAAATTAGAATTTAATTTCATGGTGAACCCTATAGTCGTTCTAAAAAACTTCATGATAAGAGGATTTGTAATATCATTGAATAGGATTAAACGATCTAGGCCCATTAACAAACAATACAAAAATATTTGTTTGACTAAAACTAAGTCAAATAATCTTCTTCTAATAATTGTCACCCGCTAGGGTTTTTCCCCCGCCCTTTAGGTCATCATTGAAAGCATAGCATAGTTTTCTAGCTAGTGAAGAAACGCAAAAACAAAAATGAGAGAAGAGAATGAACAAAAATAAAAGATAGAGCTCCAAGAACAGGTGAAGAGAAGAGGAAGTAGCAAGTAAATGTGCAAGTTAGAAGAAAAGCGCAAGAAGAAGCTGATAGGGCAATCAGAGCATAGTTAAACTAGTAGACATGAGGAAATCAAACAAACCTCAAGATATTTTGTATGATCCTAATTTACCAATGTCAATGGTGAAAGATAACTCTGTATTGGGAAAAAACTGAGTTTATATTAAAGATGATGTGGCATGACACGTGGATTAGTTAAATGGTCAAAGCGCAGCAATTGACTAAGAGGCACGGATGGAGACAGCCACGGGAAGAAGAATTTAAATAGGCACGAGACGACGTATAGATACGAGTCTCGTACCAATTTAAATTATTTACAGCCAACGGATTAGAAGGCATTGAAGGCAAAGATCTGATGACAGAAAGGAGTCCAAATTCATTATTAAATACTTGATACGTTACAAAATTGGTATTTAATAGGAATGATTGTATAACGGCTTATTTAATGTCATTTATTACTCATGATTATATCATTAAAGCTGAGGCTTCATTCCTTTACCTAGAATTATCTATAAAAGGAAGAAGTATCATCATTTGTAAGGACACGGAATACTATTGAGAATTTATTGAAATACACATCTATTTGCTTTTTTACCATCATTCTCAAAAGTATTTTATTTTTGTCTCTTGATTATCAGTAACCCGAATTTCTTTTTAGCTTTGACCAAAGACTCAGATTTTTGGTTAAACAAATTGGTTCCGTTACCGGGAATCTGATAATCTTTCCTTTTAAGCTATATCTTATCTATTGTCGTCACCATGTCAAACAACAACGCCGACAACAATAGTAATAACACATTGGGAAACCATGAGAATCAAATACATCAAAATCAAGATGACATGGTTCCCTCTCCTCTAAATTCACCACGTCAATCTCGTGAAGGCACTCCTGTTACTGAATCCCGTGCTAATCAACAAGAGCAATCTGAACATTTTGAAGGAGTTACAACTGAAGCTTTGCAAAAGCTAATTGATGCACAGGTCGGCAAAGCTCTTCAGGCACTTGTTAGTCGATTGCCTGCTGCGCCACCTACACCAACTCCTAATAATAATACATTGGAGAACCCTCGTTCTGGTCTTGATAATTCTGGAAACGGAGCAACCCCCAATGAACTACAAGAAGGGGGACCAGGTAATTTAAATAATTCGTATTTGCAAAATATAGTACTAACCTTGCAGAAACAGCTTAAGGAACAAAATGAGCGTATTGAACAAATCCCTGGAGTTCCGCCTGTAATAAAAGGAGTAGACATGGACAAATACTCACAACAACCATGGAAGCCTAGTGCTGCTCCCCTTCCAATTCTGAAAAAGTTCAAAATGCCTGACATCCCGAAATATGATGGTACTACAGACCCACGTGACCACGTGACTGCATTTACAACCGGCGTAAAAGGCAACGACTTAACCAAACAAGAAATTGAATCAGTATTGGTCAAGAAATTTGGAGAAACACTCACCAAGGGTGCATTAACCTGGTATTCTCTTTTATCTGAAAATTCTATTAATTCTTTTGCTGAGCTTGCAGATTCTTTTATTAAAGCACATTCGGGAGCACAAAAGGTTGAGAAAAGAATGGAAGATATTTTCAAAATCAAACAAGGGGATT
Organism: Nicotiana tabacum; assembly: GCF_000715075.1. Taxonomy (NCBI): domain Eukaryota; kingdom Viridiplantae; phylum Streptophyta; class Magnoliopsida; order Solanales; family Solanaceae; genus Nicotiana; species Nicotiana tabacum. Next base: position 82,756,470 of record NC_134087.1, read on the forward strand.
CGGAGTTGCTTAGAAACTTCGTTGATAGATTCCAGCGTGAAAGAATGACTCTACCTCGTGTGCCTAACAATTGGGCTGCTATAGCTTTTGCAAGTAATTTAAATGACAAAAGTTCTGAAGCCACGAGACGACTCAAAGAAAGTCTTCGAGAATTTCCTGCAACCACATGGAATGATGTTTACAACAGGTATAGCACGAAGCTGCGAATCGAAGAAGATACTGTACCTAAGCTTCATCATGAAGAAAGGGGCGGTACACGAAGGTCAGAAACCGATAAAAGATCAGGTAAAAACAGGTACGATCCATATATGGGACCTGCAGGAAAGGACCACGGTCGAAACAAGATAGCCAGCAATATGATCAAAAATCGAGGAACCGGGATTCTGGCTCTTCTTCAAAGTTCAGAAATGATCGGAACAGACAAGAATCACGAGATGATGACAGAAGTTTAAAGGCACGATTCGGTGGATATAATTTTAATGTCTCTACCTCCGAGCTCGTAGCTGTTTTAAGAAGCATGGGAGATAAGGTACGGTGGCCAAAAGAGATGCGGTCAAATCCAAGTAGACGCAATCCGGATCATTGGTGCGAATTTCACAACGATCACGGGCACAAAACCTCAGAATGTAGATTCTTGCAGAGTGAAGTGGATCATTTATTGAAGCAAGGGTACCTCACTGAGTTATTTAGTGAGAAAGGAAAACAAGCTTATATGAAAAACAGACAAGAGCCACCACAACCTTCTTCACCCAAGAGGACAGTGAATGTCATAAGCGGGGGAGAAGATATTCACGACGTAACCTACACAGCCTCCAACAAGGTTTCTAAGGTAACGATTACACACGGGAAACGGGTGCGGCAGGTCCTTGAAAATGAAAGTATTTCGTTCGATGACGCAGATACCGAAGGAGTGACAACTCCACATAATGACGCACTGGTAATATCTTTACTTGTACATGATACTAATGTAAAACGAGTTTTGATTGATCCAGAGAGTTCTGTAAATATTATATTACTAAGGGTACTACGAGAAATGCAAGCTGAAGACAAAATGATACCCAAGGCACATACCTTGTCAGGCTTCGACAATTCAAGTGTAGTAACAAAATGGGAGGTATTTCTAACAACTTTTGCTATGGGTGTTGTGAAGGAAACTAAATTTCAGGTAGTTGATATGGAAATGGCCTACAATATGATCATGGGAGACCATGGATACACGATATGGATGCTGTCCCATCAACTCTACATCAGGTTATTAAATTCCCATGACCATGGGGAATTTGCCAAATTCATGGGGATCAGTAGATGGCTAAAAGTGTCAACGCTGTAACAAGTACGAGCGCCGAAAATAAAGAGAAGTAGCAATTACAGGAAACAGTTGAAGGTAAAAAAGATCAAACTTCAACTGAACAGGAAAAGACGAATTTGGATTCAAGACCTGACACAATTCAAGAACCTGAAGAAAATGAAAGCATCAAAACGACAATTGAAGAGCTTGAGGCACTGATGTTATTTGATCAATGGCCTGAACGGAAGGTTTATGTCGGGGCCAATTTAAGCACGAACATGCGAGGTATGATAATCGAATTTTTAAAAGCTAACTTAGACTGCTTTTCTTGGTCCCACGCTGATATGACAGGGATACCACCAAATGTGATGACTCACAAACTTAACGAGGACCCTTCTTTCACACCAATAAAGCAAAAGAAACGGAAGCAAGGTGCTTTTAAGAACCAGGTGATTCAGGATGAAGTCCAAAAATTATTAAAAATCGGATCAATCCGTGAGGTAAAATATCCTACTTGGTTAGCTAACACGGTGGTTGTACCCAAGAAAAATGGTAAGTGACGTGTTTGTTTAGATTATACCGATTTAAATAAAGCCTGTCTAAAAGATTCCTTTCCCTTACCGCATATAGACCAACTAATTGATGCAACCGCAGGTCATGAACTTTTAAGTTTTTTAGATGCATACTCGGGATATAATCAAATTAAAATAGATCCTGGTGATGAAGAAAAAACTTCTTTCATCACAGATAGGGGGACTTACTGTTATAAAGTAATGCCCTTTGGCCTCGAAAATGCTGGGCCAACCTATCAAAGGTTGGTCACCAAAATGTTCCAAGAACATTTAGGGAAAACAATGGAGGTATATATAGATGATATGCTCGGCAAAACCTAGCAATCTCATGATCATATTTCTCATCTATCTGTTACTTTTGAAATTTTGCGAAAATTTAATATGAAACTCAACCTAGAGAAATGTGCATTTGGAGTTGCATCAGGTAAGTTTTTGGGTTTTCTTGTTTCTAATCGTGGTATTGAAGTGAATCCTTCTCAGATCAAAGCAATAGAAGAAATCCCGGATATCCTTACTAATAAAAAGGAAGTACAAAGATTAACGGGAAGAATTGCAGCTTTGGGGAGATTTATTTCCAAATCCTCAAAAAGGTGTTTTAAGTTTTTCTCTGCACTTAAAAAGCAAGATCATTTTGAATGGAATGAAGATTGTCAACAAGCCCTAAGAAATTTGAAAGCTTATTTGTCAAAACCACCGTTGTTGGCAAAACCGAAGGTGGGGGGAAAACTTCTCATTTATCTGGCCGTATCTGAAGTCGCAGTAAGTGCTATTTTAGTCCGCGAGGACCAAGGTAAACAATCTCCTATTTATTATGTAAGTAAGTCCTTATTGGAAGCTGAGACACGATACCCACAACTAGAAAAATTAGCATTAACTTTGATCATGGCATCTAGAAAGTTAAGACCTTATTTTCAATGTCATCACATTGTTGTAGTTACTGCTTTTCCGCTTCGAAATATTTTGCATAAACACGAACTTTCAGGAAGATTAGCAAAATGGGCTATAGAACTAAGTGAGTATGAAGTTATTTATCAACCCAGGACCGCTATAAAGTCTCAAGTACTAGCTGATTTCGTGGCTGATTTTAGCCAGGGGATGCATTTAGAAGCAGAAAAAGAATTACTAGTTTTTAATGGTGCGAACCCGGGGACTTGGGTTTTATACACTGACGGTTCATCTAATGTAAAAGGGGCAGGCCTAGGAATAGTCCTCGTACCACTTGCAGGTGAGACCATTAGACAGGCTATAAAATGTCATTCTATAACTAACAATGAAGCAGAGTATGAGGCTGTAATTGCAGGTTTAGAATTGGCACGAGAACTCGGCATAACACAGATTATAATCAAGAGTGATTCTCAAATCGTGGTTAATCAGATGCTGGGGACTTATACAGCCAGAGTGTCACGAATGCAAGAATACCTTGCAAATGTACGGGAGTTAATAAAGCAATTCCAAACTTGGAAAGTAGTGCAGATCCCAAGATATGAGAATGTAGAGGCAGATGCTTTAGCAAACCTTGCATCCGCAGCAGACGTGGCAAATAATACAGGTGCTTCAGTCATACATCTATTTCATTCCGTTCTTGAATCTGATAAAAACGAGGTAAATTTTAATCATCTAACATGGGATTGGAGAAATGAAATTGTTGCCTTTTTACAGCACGGAACCGTGCCTAATGACAAAGGAAAGGCTTACGCGCTTCGCAAAAAAGCTGCACGATATTGTTTATATCAAGGAAATCTTTATCGAAAGATGTTCGGCGGACCACTAGCAAGGTGTCTCGGACCCTCTCAAACCGAATATATCATGAGAGAAGTACATGAAGGACATTGTGGGAATCACGCAGGAGGACGGTCACTGGTAAGAACGTTAATTCGCACAAGATATTATTGGCCTAAGATGGAAGAAGAGGCAACCAGTTTCGTGTCCAAATGTGATAAATGTCAAAGGTACGACAATAATATGCACAGAACAGCTGAGTTACTACATCCTGTTTTAGCCCCATGACCCTTTATGAAATGGGGAATGGATATCGTAGGTCCACTTCCACAAGCAAAAGGTCAGGTAAAATTTCTACTTGTACTTACAGATTATTTCACTAAATGGGTAGAAGCAGGGGCATTTAAACAGGTACGAGAAAAAGAAGTTAAAGACTTCATATGGCGAAATATAATATGCCGCTTTGGAGTACCAAAGGAGATCGTGTGTTACAATGGACCACAATTCATTGGAGCTCAAGTCACAGAATTTCTTCGAAGTTGGCAGATCAAAAGAATAACGTCTACGCCATATCATCCAGTGGGGAATGGACAAGCAGAATCAACTAACAAAGTTATTATCAATAACTTGAAAAAGAGGTTACAAGATTCAAAAGGTAATTGGCCTGAGGTGTTACCTGGAGTATTATGGGCTTATCATACAACGACCAAAACAGGCACTGGAGAACCACCATTTTCAATGGTTTATGGTACGGAAGCCTTAATTCCAGTTGAAATAGGTGAGCCAAGCACACGATACGATCAGGCAACGGAGGAATCTAATAATGAAGAGATGCGGGTTAGCCTAGATTTACTTGAAGGAAGAAGAGAAGCTGCTTTGATAAGGATGGAAGCACAAAAGCAAGTAATAGAACGATATTACAATAGGAAAGCACGCCTCAGATTTTTCAAAATTGGGGACTTCGTGCTTAAAAAGGTGTTCCAATCTGCAAAAGCTGCTAACTCAGGAAAGCTAAGTCCAACATGGGAAGGACCATACAAAGTCCGTGGCATTGCGGGAAAAGGAGCATACCAGTTGGAAACAATGGATGGTAAAGTTTTACCCTCACATTGGAATGCTGTCCACTTAAAAAGATATTACTTTTGAGAAAGTACCTACGGTCAGGTATCATCATGTTAAAATTTCTCTCTTGGTTTATTAATATTTTATTAACGATTTTAGATGCTAGGCAAAATATCCTAACTCGTGCCAAATGATGAGTCACAACCTGCAAGGCAAAATGGAGTATTCTTAAATTCCTAGCCCAGGGTTACAATTAATCTGATGGAAATACACACGAGTTAGGCGGTCTTCATCTATAATCGCACCTTCGGGTCCCGCATATCTTTCTGTTTCAGGAAAAAGGGCTAAAGTAAAAGAAATAAACAAGTGTTTGAGGCTTCATACTTCACCGCTCAAACACTTGGGGGACTACAATATTGTACACAGATACGTGTAGAAATGCAGATACGAATATCGAACGATAGAAGTCAAGTGTTGAGAAAACTTCAGCATTCATGAGAACAACAGGGTCATCTCTCAAACTCATAAACAAAGTCACCTCTCAAACCCTTCTTAATATGTAAAGATAGGGTCATGACTATGTACTGAAACAGGTTATGAAGAAAAACCTTGTTTATTTTATGTTATTCACAAATCTGTTACAAGAAAAACAGTTACGAGAAAGTTGTAGATGTATTATAATACATGTAACAGTCAAACACTTGTTAAAAGTTTATGAAAAAAAACTTGCCAAAGTTGTTTCATACAAAACATGTGTATTCCTATTTCTTTCATCGTATTATAACACCATTATGAAGTTGAGACGTCTTCTTCATTAAGTGTCGATAAAATAAAAGGGCCCTCTTTTATAAGCCTCATGTTAATAAGTCATGAGAAGAATCATAAAGCATTTTCAAAGGATAAAAATGCTAAACTACTCTATAAGTCCTAAATAAGTAAGGAAAAGGCAAGAATAGAACACATTGAAGTACTAACGAAACTTCTTAATATAATTAAAAAGACTAAGTAGAAACTTAGTCAATAAAGGTTTATACAAGTGCCCCATTATGATAACTGGGGACTTTCACCAAAAAATCCCTTAAAAACTAAGGGATAAAACCATCATCCAATTGAAGGGGTTAGCACATCCGAAGTTGCAATATTAATTTCACTTTCAGCCACAGGCACGGTGGCAACTTCTGAAGAAGCAGCAACATGAACGGTTTCAGCTGAAGCAGGAATTGTAATCCCAATTGCTGCAATAGTCACTTCTTCATTTAAAAGTTCTTCTGTTCCAGGAACTTCAAGTGCAGGAGAAGGAGTATCAGTAGACTGTTGGCTTTTCTCGATGGTATCTACGACTTTGGCCAGTTCAGACTGCAAGTCAAAACCTTCTTGAGCAGCTTCCGTCAAAGCATCACGACGAGATTTCAGGAAAGCCCAACTCACCTCTATGTTTAAATTTTCCTCTAGAAGTCCATATTCCTTTTCCCACATAGCAAGATCGTTTTTTAAGATTTGATATTCAGCTAAATGGGAATAAGGGAAGCTTCAAGAGAAGCATGAGAACTCTTCAAGGCATGAATCTCGTCAGAAGAAGTCTGTAAGTCAGCCTGAGCTTGAGTCAAGCTTTGCACTAACTCTCCTGCATATTCTTCCTTCCTATACAAAAGTGCCTTCAGCTCCCTAACTTCTTCACTAGCCCTGGATAATTGTTCTGACAAAGAGCATTCCAAAAGCTCTTTGTCTCTTTTCAATTGGCTTGAAGAGGCTTTGGCAGTTGCCAGTTCAGAAGTTAAACCACGGTTTTGCTGCTCCAGGAGATTTTTATTTTCTTGCAACTTCTCTATGGTCCCTTGAGCATTCTCGAACTGCTCCTTCCAATTGGTTGCTTCAAGCTGGGCTCCCCTAGCTATTTCTTCGGCCTCGTGGACAGTCTTTTCAGACTCACGGGATTTTCTTTCCAGTAGGGAAATTCTTCCCATTAATTCCGTGCCAATAAGGTTAGCCTACAGAGATAACTCATAGAAATGAGAGATTTAAGATAATTAAAAAAAAACTTGTTGGTAAAAATACCTTCAAAGTAGAATGAACTACGTCATTCATCAGAGTTAAGCAGCTATGGCTCTCCATCTTCTTCTTCTCAATATCTCCAATTAGAGGTTCGGGCCAAACATCGGCTCTACCGGTCTTCCTCAAGAGGCTATGATTGGCAGGAACCTCTAAAGTAACACTTCTCATAGTCATACTTCCACTGCTAGAGCCTGTCTCTGTATGATGAACAGAGGGAAGAGGAGCAATGGAAGGAATGGAAGGAAAAGATGTAGAAACCAATGCAGGAGCGGAAGCAGGTGCGGTAGAAACAACCAAGGGAACGAATATAGGAGCGGTAGAAACTGGCAAAAGAATGGAAGTCGTCAAAACTGGTAAAGAAATACTTACGGTTGGTAGAGGAATGGAGGAAATAGGAACAAATGAGGAAAGAGGAGCTTCATCAAAAACAAGGCCGAGCTCGCCACTCCCGAAACCACTGTCAAAAAGATGCTGAATTGACTCATTATTATCTCTTGGTTCAGCGTCCTCGTCAGAATGAATCAAAACAGGCTCGGTGGTGGAGGTTCGAGCAGGAGTGTTTTCAATTTCATCATCAATGATTATTCGTCTCCTGACCCTTGGCCTGGTAATTAGGGAGGTACCCTCTTCTTCTTCTTCAGAACTTTCCTTTGTAGCTTTCCTTTTAGGCAGCAAGGCTCGAGCCTTATCCAAATCAAGAGCAGCATTCGCAGACATGCGAATGGCCATAGCTACTTCAGCCGTCATTCCTCTAATGCCAAATCCTGATTAAAGGATGGATATACATGATTAAAGTTGAGGAAAAAGTGCTTAACATGTAAAAAAATTCATATAAAAAGGGGGATACCATGTGTTTTGACCTTCCAACCATGTAAGGAAGAAATTGATTTCCAAGTTCTCTGCTCCCTAGAAGCAATCTTCAAAAGTGAGTCTACCTAACCACGGAAGTTGGGAATAGGTTCCACATCTCCCATGGTTGCTACAAAAAACCAAGAAGGGACGAGGTTAAAAACAAACTTTCTTTTGAAATTCTCAAAAGTAGGTACGGTAAATAAAAGGAAACCTACGTTCAAAATTCCACTTCTCAGGGAAGGGAATATTTGTTTCGCCAATCAAGTCCACCGTACGAACAGCAACGTAACGGATATACCATCCACGATCTTTGTCATCCTCAGGATTTACCAAAACTTTTTTGCTCCTTGCAGTTAAGGTAAAAACCCCATGGCGTATTAAGTTAGGATGGTATAGATGAATGAGGTGATAAAAGGTGAAATTGACATTGGCCTTGGAGGATAAATATCTCAAACAAGTCACTGTTCTCCACACTAATGGACCGATTTGGGCCAAACAAATTGTAAAGAAACGACAAAAATCGAGAATAACTGGGTCAATCGGAGGATTAAAACCTAAAGTGAAGGGGTAAGTATAAACAGAAGAATACCCACTTCTAAAAGAGGAAATTCTTTGATTTGGGGAAGGAATTGACATTCGGAGACTATCCTTCCAGTTACAATCTCTTCTTATGGCGGGGATTGTAAGCTCGGTTACTATTGTTGGGTAAGTATCAGCTTTTCCTAAATTTGTAATTTGTTTTTAAAGAGACGTTTTGTCACTTTCAAAAGACAAATCGCTGGGAACTATATCATCAACTGAGGGTTCTTGAGAAGAATCAAGAATTTCCCTACTTTTAGAAGAAGGGGCTTTTGGGATAGAACTCCTTGAAGAAGAACCAGAGGAGCCGCCTCGCGTTGATTCTAACCCTGTTCGAAGCCTACCTCCTCCGCCTCTTCTGTGTCTAACAGGGGTGTTGGGGAATTGATCTAGAATTGTAACTTTTTTACGGTTAGGGTTTGAAGAAGACATTATTAAGAAGGAAGTATGTGCTGAAGATTTGTGAAGAAGACAAAGGAACAAAAAGTTATGTGTAAAATGGGAACCGTCAACTTTAGAAGTGTAATGATGAAAAGCTTATAATAAAGGCAGCTATCACTTCATAAATAGTGAGAATGAAGAAGTCTCGAAAAAGGGTATAAATAGCGGAATCAATTAGAAAATGACACATAGGCAGAACATTAAATGAAAAAGACTGCTGAGGCGTTAATACTGTCATGAGCATTAATTGTGGAAAAAATTCCTTTTACATGAAGATCCACTTCCCAATTATTTAATTGATAAAAAAATGGAAAGTGGGGGGACTATCTGTATTGGAAAAAAACTGAGTTTATATTAAAGATGATGTGGCATGACACGCGGATTAGTTATATCGTCAAAGCGCAGCAATTGACTAAGAGGCACGGATGGAGACAGCCACGGGAAGAAGAATTTAAATAGGCACGAGACGACGTATAGATACGAGTCTCGTACCAATTTAAATTATTTATAGACAACGGATTAGAAGACATTGAATGCACAGATCTGATGACAGAAAGGAGTCCAAATTCATTATTAAATACTTGATATGTTACAAAATTGGTATTTAATAGGAATGATTGTATAACGGCTTATTTAATATCATTTATTACTCATGGTTATATCATTAAAGCTGAGGCTTCATTCCTTTACCTAGAATTATCTATAAAAGGAAGAAGTATCATCATTTGTAAGGACACGGAATACTATTGAGAATTTATTGAAATACACATCTATTTGTTTTTTTACCATCATTCTCAAAAGTATTTTATTTTTGTCTCCTGATTATCAGTAACCCGAATTTCTTTTTAGCTTTGACCAAAGACTCAGATTTTTGGTTAAACAAATTGGTTCCGTTACCGGGAATCTGATAATCTTTCATTTCCTGCCCAAAGCTTTTGCCCTTCAAGGTCTTTTACAACCTATCATATTCGAATTAGCAAAATACCAAATTTAAAGAATATTTATCATCTTTTTTTCCTGAATTGAAAAGACAATCAATTCAAAGTAACATAGAGATTAAAACATAAATTTAATATTCAGAATCTTGACCTTAGATCAGTTGTTCCAAAGTAATTACATCACTTTCTATTGTCGGGCTCCATTAGACCTAACTCAAAAGGGACATAGATTACAAAAAAAAGTGATGCCAGCGGTTTCAGACAGAGGTTGTTTTTAAAAACTTCTTATTGCGTTCTTTCAATAGTATTCGATATAACTACTTTGATCCATGCAGGCCCTGGAAATCATCCTAACAAATGAACAATTTTGAAGGAGACCCACATAAATATGTAAGAAAAGGAAGAAAAATAGGACAAAAGTAATGTTTATCTAGTGAAACACAATATAACTGATAAACAATTGAATAATGTATTTGAATAACTATACTCTAACCATAGATATAATAGAGAGAGCAAAAATATTGTGAAAATTAAAAAAGTGAATCTGCTTTTATATTCTCCACTTTCAGCAATCAAATAAAAGCTCCAAAAATGAAGCAAAATAATTCACATACTTTGGCAACGAAGCTGGCAAGTGAGGAAGACAAAAGAAACTTGGAAAAGACTCCATCTCCCTTGTAAATAATCTTCCACAGAAATAGTTGGTTCAGTGCTGTTAGAGGAAAGAGACGATTCCTCCAAACCCCCCCCCCCCCCAAATTTAGCAATTCTAGATTGATACTGAAGGATTGTATATTTGAGGCTAGCAGATTAAAGCAGTATCAGATACTAAAAGAAAATATTTAAGGTGTAATTATTTAAGGATTAATAGGAAAATTGTTAAAATATGTGATGACCTGATAGGTCCTTTTGAACATTAACATTTATTTCTTTCTTTCAATACCTAGAATCTCTCCGTTTTGACATTTTTCGATTTGCATGCATAGTCTGTGTCTTTTTCCAAAAAAATTTTATGTGAAAAAATAAAAAAAATTGTGAATTTTAGCCTTGAAAATGATTTGAGTTGAGTATGGTCAATATTTTATGTAAACAGACTCGGATCAGTACTTTCATGGTCCCGATAGGTCTCTATTGTGATTTGAGACTTAGGCGTATGCCCAGAATTGATTTCGGGAGTCCCTAACTTGATTTGACGTGATTTGTTGAAAACTAGTAATTTGAACGTTTAAAGAATTCCTAAGATTGACCGTAGGTTGGCTTTGTTGCTACCGGGTTCAGATTTTTGGTCCGAAACTTGCTATAAGTTCATTTCACTATTTATGACTTGTCTACAAATTTTGGTGCAAAACAGAGTTGATTTGACGTGATTCGGACGTCCGGTTGTAAATTTGAAGGTTCTTAAGTTTTTTTGAAAATTTTATCATTTTGATGTCCGATTCGTGGTTCTATGTGTTATTTTGGTGTTTTTATTGTGTGAGCGAGCTTGTATGATATTATTACATACGTGTACAAGTTTGGTTTGGAGTCCGAGGGGCTCGATTGAGTTTAGGATAGGCTACGAATCATTTCGGACTTAGGAGATGTAACGACTCGGCCGATCATTTTGAGAGTTGTAGCCCCATTCCCCTATTTACTACTTATTTTGTGCTTTATAGCTATTATGTGACTTGTCAGGGTAGTCGGTTCGGGCCCGGAGAGATTTCGAAATGAATTGAGACACTTAGTCTCAAAGTTGGAAGCTTAAGTTGAAAAGGTTGACTGGATGTTGACTTATGTATAAACGACTCCAGAATGGAGTTTTTATGGTTCTGTTAGCTCCGTTGGGAAATTTTGGACTTGGAAGCGTGTCCGGATTGTAATTCGGAGGTCTAGAGCTGAATTAGGCTTGAAATAGCGAAAAGTTGGAAATTTAGAAAGTTTAACGGGGAGTGGACTTTTTGATATCGGGGTCGGATTAGAATTCCGAAAGTTGGAGTAGGTCTGTGGGGTGATTTGTGACTTGTGTACAAAATTTGAGGTCAATCGAACGTGATTTGATAAGTTTCGGTGCCGTTTGTAGAAATTGGATGTTCAAAGTTCAATAGGCTTGAATCTATGTGTGATACGTATTTTTGATATTGTTAGAGATGATTTTAGGGATCGACTAAGTTCGTATCGTGTTTTAGGATTTGTTGGTATGTTTGGTTGATGTCCCGGGGGCCTCGAGTTTATTTCGGATGGTTATCGGATCAAAATTGGAAGTTAGTGCATTACTGAAGCATGAGCTCTTCTGGTGTGATCGCACCTGCGAGGGATTGGTTGCAGGTGTGATGTTGTAGATGCGGCTGGATTTGCATAGGTGCAGAGCTGGATCTGGCCTGGGCAGCGTGTAGATGCGAGGGGTAGATCGCATCTGCAAGCTCTCAGATACGAGGGAGGCTCCGCAGATGCAGAGTTGAGGGGGGAGTCTGTCTCCGCAGAAGTGCCTCCACAGGTGCGGAGCCTGGAGAGCAGATGTGGGCCTGGAAGACTTAAGTGATATCCAGAAAAGCGATTCCACAGGTGCGGTTATTTGGCCGCAGGTGCGAAAAGCCTTGGCAGAATGTTTAAAAACAAGGGTTCGCGATTTTGGTTCATTTTAACATTTTGAGCTCGGTCTAAGGCGATTTTTGAGAGGTTTTTTGAGGAGATTCTTGAGGTAAGTTTCTTGTGCTCATTTTTATTCGATAATATTTTTTCCCCATTGATTTTCCCACCTAGATTTTGTAGTTTTGAGGTGAAATTTGGAGGTTTGAGGCTAGGGATTTGAAGAGTTTGATTTAGGAATTTGAGTGGCGATTTGGTGTCGAATTTAGATAAATTTGGTATGGTTAGACTCATGGTTGAATGGGCTTTCGGGTTCTGTGATTTTTATCGGATTTCGAGACGTAGGCCGGCTTTGAGCCGATTTTGGATTTTTGATTAATAACTTTGTATTTTCAAGTGAAATTAATTCCTTTAGCCCGTGTTGATTTTATTGTACTGCTTATAGCTATATACGGGATATTTAGAGGCCAATTTGCAAGACAAAGACGTGTTGGAGTAGGAATTTTCTCGGATTGAGGTAAGTAACAGTTTCAAATTTGGTTATGAGGGTATTAAATCTCGGATTATATGTCATGTGATTGGTTTTGAGGTGACGCACGTGCTAGGTGACGGGCGTGTAGGCTTGCACCATGGGAGTTGTGACTTGGTCCATTCCATGAAACTGCGTAGTCGAATAATCTGTTGTTTATCTGTATATTCTCCATGTGTCATAATAATTGAACTGTAAATCATGTTTAGGCTATGTGTTAGTACTGTAGGGACCCACAAAGGCCGTGTTACATGTTGAATTGTCTGCTAATTGCTGCTTGTGCTCAGTCACAGTTTTACTTGCATATCATATCTCAGTCTCTATTGTTCCTTGCTGATACACTATATCATTTCTGTTTGGGCTGACTTTCATGATTTCTGAGAATCTCGAGAGATTGGAGAGGTTGATGACTGAGTGAGGCCGAGGGCCTGATTGTGAGGATATTTTAAGGGATCGGGCTGCACGCCGCATTATGTTTCATTGATTTATGCCATGATTGGTATGATATAGCACTTGGGCTGAAGGAGCCCCTCTGGAGTATATACACACCCCTAGTGAGCGCAGGTACCTAATGAGTGCAAGTGCCGATTGCTGATTGCCGAGTGCTGAGTGACTGGAAGGAATGAGTGATTGTGAGGATGGAGTGAATGGGAGGACTGAGTGACTGTTGCTCTGAGAGGATGCATTGGTTTAATTATTGTTACACTCCAGCCGTTATAGATCACTGTCTTGAAATTTTCGAGAGATATTATCTTCTGTTCGGTTGAACTTGACATGAATTAACTGCTTTGGCCTCAATTGTCGAACTTGGAAGCATGCCTACTTTCCTATATTAAAATTACTAAAATTTAACATAAGTCATTAAGCTCGTCACTACTTTCAATTATTTATTTAGTTTTGTTACTTACTAAGTTGGTTGTACTCACGCTACACCCTGCACCACATGTGCAGATCTAGGCATTACCGGGCATGGTGGGTGTTGAATTCGTTGCATAGTTGATTTTTTGGAGATTCCATGGTAGCTTCCTGGCGCTTCGCAGACCTTGTTTCTCCTTCCCTATTTTTCCATTTATTGTATTTTGTTTCGTACTATGGTAGTCAGTATTTCCCAGACTTGTAATATTTAGATGCTCATGTACTCAGTGACACCCCGATATTGAGAATTTTCGCGTTGTGTTTATGAGAAGTTTTTATTATTTAAACTGCTTTAAAATCCATTTTGTTAAAAGTGTTGGAGTTATTTCGTAAATGTTGGCTTGCCTAGTACAACATTAGGCGCCATCACGACAGGTTAGGATTTGGGTCATGATAGGAGATTACCGGTGTCGGTGATTTCTGGTGTCTAGTGATTTGTTCTTCGCGATTGCGAAGACACTCCCGTGATAATGAAGGGTAACTTGGCTGGGGTGGGATTTCTTCTATACAACTGCGAGGTTTAGGTTGCGAACGTGAAGTATGGTGGGATCACCACTAAGGAACGCGACCAATACCACGCGAACACGATGCTTAATGGGTTTGGAGGGGGGAGGGTTCTGTTGGGTATTCGACACGAACGCAAACCATGGGTCGCGAATGCAAAGGCCAGGGGGAAGGGACATCGTGAACGCGAAGAACATCTCACAAATGCAAAGGCCAATTGGGCCGCAATGCTTCGCGAATGCAAAGAAAACCTAACGCCGGTGATTTAAAACTTCCAAAAGTCGGGATTTGTCCCATTTTCAAGTTTGAGCTCGGCCTAGAGGCGATTTTGGAGAGAAATTTCATTCTAACTTCATAGGTTAGCAGATTTTAACTCATTTTCTTCCATTTCCATCAACACCCAGCCGGTTGGGGTAGTTCAACTGGTTATTGTGGCACATGCCGAGGATAGGCCCGCTATGTTTTCAGCGGTGCACCTTCTGAGGACCCATATGATTATTTGGACCGTTTCCATAAGGGGTTGGGCAACATGGGTATTATTGAGACCAATGGGGTCGACTTTGCAATGTTCTAGATGACCGGTTCTGCCAAGAGATGGTGGAGAGATTATGTGTTGACTAGACCAACTAGTTTTCCTTCACTTATCTGGGATTAGTTTTCACATCTATTTCTAGAGAAGTTCATTCCTTTCACTCTAAGAGAGGAGTGTCACAGGTAGTTTGAGCGCCTTCCGCAGGGTGGTATGACTGTTACCCAGTATGAGACTCAATTTGTGGACCTCGCTCGCCACGCCATTATCTTTCTCCCTACTGAGAGGGAGAGAGTGAGGAGATTCATTGATGGGCTCACTTTCAGTATTAGGCTACAGATAGCCAAGGAAACCGAATATGATATTTCTTTTTAGAGTGATGTAGAGATTGCTAGACAAATCGAGATGGTTCATAGGCAGGAGAGGGGGCCGGTATTTGATAAGAGGCATTGTCATTTCGGTGGCTTCAGTGGTGCCTCGTCTAGAGGTAGGGGTAGTTTTAGTAGGGTCCATCCTCCCAGGTCGTTTCAGTCAGTGCTTCAGGCTTCCCACGATGCTTTTGGTAGTCTTGGTCCTTGTGTATCTCAATTCTTATCCTGAGTAGCTAGCCTACGGTGCACCATCATCTCCTATTAGTGCACCTCAGATCCAGAGTTATCAGAGTGGTTATCCAGGTCGACAGGGCCCGTTCCAGGGTTAGCAATCATAGTAGTCGAGGGCTTATTATACTTGTGGATATCCGAGGCACCTTTCTAGATTTTGCCCCAGATCACAGGGCGGCATGCACCAGCAGGGTTCTCGTGCTATGATTCTGGTACCGGTTGCTCCACCACCAACTCAACCAGCTAGAGGCAGGGGTCAGGACGTAGAGGTGGAGGTCAAGCCATTAGAGGTGGAGGTCAAGCCATTAGAGGTAGATGTCAGCCAACTAGAGGCCGTCTAAGTGGTGGAGGTCAGACTGGTGGGGCCCAGCCCTATTTTTATGCATTATCGGTTAGACCTGAGGCCAAGGCACATGACGCCATCATCACAGGTATTGTTCCAGTTTGTGATAGAGATGTTTCTATTCTATTTGTTCCGGGCTCTACTTATTCCTACATGTCATCCTGTTTTTCTTCATATCTGGTTGTGCCTCGTGATTCTTTGAGTGCTCTTGTGTATGTATCCACACCGTGGGAGATTCTATTATTGTAGATCGTGTCTATCACTCGTTTGTGATTACTATTGGGAGTCTTGAGACAAGTGTAGATCTCTTACTTCTTGATATGGTGGACTTTGATGTTATTTTGGGCATGGATTAGTTGTCACCATATTATGCTATATTGGACTTTCACGCCAAGACGGTGACCTTAGCCATGACAGGGTTGCCTCAATTAGAGAGGAGAGGGACTCATGGTCATTCTACCAGTAGGGTTATTTCTTATGTGAAGGCTCGGTGTATGGTCGAGAAGAGATATTTAGCATATTTGGCCTATATTTACAATTTTGGTGCGGATGTTCCTTCCATGGATTCGGTACCAGTGTGGGTGAGTTTCCAGTGGTGTTTCTTGTAGATCTGCCGGGGATGACACCCCACAGAGATATTGAGTTCTGTATTGACTTGGTTCCGGGCACTCAACCCATTTTTATTCCATCATACCATATGGCACCGCCTGAGTTGAAGGAACTGAATGAGCAGTTGCAAGATTTTCTTGATAAGAGATTCATTAAACCTAGTATCTTACCTTGGGGTGTGCCCGTGTTATTCGTGAAGAAGAAGGATGGTTCGATGAGGATGTGTATAGACTATCAACAGTTGAACAAGGTCAGTATCAAAACAAGTATCTGTTGCTGAGGATATTGATCTACTCCCGCAGTCGAGTGGAGCATGAGCAGTATCTTCAATTGTACTTTAGACTCTGAGAGAGAGTCAGTTATATGTCAAATTTTCAAAGTGTGAGTTTTGCTTGGACTCAGTTGCTTTTTTGGGGCATATTGTATCGGATGAGGGCATTAAAGTGGATCCTAAGAAGATTGAGGCAGTTCAGAACTGGCCTAGACCTAATTCAACTATAGAGAATCAAAGTTTCCTAGGTTTGGCGGGTTGTGAAGGATTTTCATCCATAGCAGCCCCATTGACCAGATTGACCTAGAAGAGTGCCCCATTCTGGTGGTCCGATGAGTGTGAGTTTATAATTTAGAAGGTCAAGGCTGCTTTGACTACAACACCAGTGTTGGTGTTACCCATAGGTTTGGGATCCTACACGGTGTATTGTGATGTATTGCGTATTGGTCTCAATGTAGTATTGATGTAGGATGACAGGATGATCGCTTATGCTGCAACAATTAAAGGTCCATGAGAAGAATAACCATGTTCATGACCTAGAGTTGGCAGTCATTGATCATGCACTGAAGATTTAGATGCATTACCTCTACAACATTTCATCTAAGGTGTTCACGAATCATCAGAGTTTACAGCATTTGTTCAAGCAAAAGGATCTAAACTTGAGGCAGCGGAGATGGTTGAAGCTGTTGAAAGAGTATGATATCACCATTTTGTATCATCTCGGGAGGGCTAATATGGTAGTCGGTACCTTGAGTAAAAGGGCTGTGAGTATGGGTAGCCTTGCATATATTCCAAATGGTGAGAGATAGCTAGCATAATATGTTCAGGCCTTGACCAATCAGTTCGTAAGGTTAGATGTTTTGGAGCCAAGTCATGTTCTACCTTACACGGTGTCTCGGTCTTCTTTGTATGAGCAGCATCAGAGAGCGTCAGTATGATGACCTCCATTTGCTTGTCCTTAAGGATACGGTGCAGTAAGATAGTGCCAAGCAGGTTACTATCGGAGATGATGGGGGTGTTGCAGATGTAGGTTCGGATTTGTGTGCCCAAAATGGATGGGCTTCATGAGTTGATTCTTAAGAAGGCCCACAGTTTGCGGTACCCCATTCATCCGAGTGCCGCCAAGATGTATCAGGATTTGCGGCAACATTATTGGTGTAGCAGAATGAAGAAGGAAAGAGTGGCATATGTTACTCGAGTTTGAATTTTCATCAAGTAAAGTACGAGCATCATAGGGCTAGCGGTTTGCTTCAAAAGCTTGAGATTCCCGAGTGGAAGTGGGAGCGTATTACGATGGATTTTATGGTTGGGCTCCTACGAACCTTGAAGAAATTCAACGCAGTATGGGTCATTATGGACAGGTTGACCAAGCCGGCACATTTCATTCCAATAGCAGTTACCTAATCTTCAGCGTGGTTTGCTGAGATCTATATCTGCAAGATCGTTCATCTTCATGATGTGCCGATGTCCATAATTTTTTATCGAGGTTTGTAGTTCACGTCGCACTTCTAGAGGGCCGTACAATGTGAGTTCGGTATAAGGGTGGAGTTGAGTGCAACATTTCACCCCCAGATGGACTATCAATCTGAGCGCACCATAAAGATATTGGTGGATATGCTTTGAGCCTGCATTATGGATTTCGGGGCTTTTGGGATCAATTCTTGTCGCTTGTGGAGTTTACTTACAATACCAACTACAATAAAAAATAGGTCGAACGTTTGTTTTAGAGGTGGAGAATGTGATGACCCGATAGGTCATTTTGAGTTTTAACCTTTATTTAATTTCTATACTCTGAGACTTTGAATAGCTCCATTTAGCATTCCTCGATTTGCGTGCACAGTTTATGTCTTTTTCAAAAAACAATTACATCAAAAATAAATAAAATGTGAAATTTAGCCTTGAAAATGATTCGATCGGTCAATATTTTGCATAAACAGACCCCAGATCAGTATTTTGATGGTCCTGATAGGTCCGTATCGTGATTTGGGACTTGGGCATATGCCTAGAATTGATTTCAGAAGTCCCAAACTTGATTTAACATGGTTTGTTGAAAACTAGTAATTTAAAGGTTTAAAGAATTTCTACATTTGACTGTAGGTTGACTTTATTGCTATCGGGTTTAGATTTCCTTTTTGAATAGGTTCATTTCATTGTTTACGACTTGTCTGCAAAATTTGGTGCAAAGCGGAGTTTATTTGACATGATTCGGACGTCCGGTTGTAAATATGAAGGTTCTTAAGTTTCTTTGAAAATTTGATACATTTTGATATTCGATTCGTGTTTCTAGGTGTTATTTTGGTGTTTTAATCGTGGGAGCGAGTTCGTATGATGTTATTACACTTGTGTGCATGTTTGGTTTGGCGCCCGAGAGACTCGGGTGAGTTTTAGATAGGCTACGGACCATTTTGTTCTTCTGAGATTGCTGGTTTCAGTGATTTATGGTGTCTGGTGCTTTGTTCTTCGTGATCGCAAAGGCACTCCCGCGATCGCGAAGGGCAACCTGGGCTGGGGTGGTATTTGTTCTATGTGAACATGAGGTTCAGGCCGCGAATGCGAAGCAGTAGTGGGATCACCCTTCGCAAATGCGACCAATACCATGCGAATGCGATGGGTAATGGGTCTGGAAGGGGGGTCTGTTGGGTGTTCTACGTGAACATGAACCTTGGGTCGCGAACGCAAAGTCCAGGGGGAAGGCCATGGAGAACACGAAGAACATCTCCCGAACGCGAAGGCCAGTCTGGCCTCAATGCTTCGCGAGCGCGAAGAAGACCTGATGCCGATGATTTAAAACTTCCAAAAATCAGGATTTATCACATTTTTCGCCATTTCCAGGTTTGAGCTCGGCCTAGAGGCGATTTTGAAGAATAATTTCATCCCAACTTCATAGGTTAATAGATTTTAACTTGTTCTTTTCCATTTGCATTAACACCATTGATTTCTAACCTTTAATCGATGTTTTTCATTGTGGAAATTAGGAATTTTGAGAAAATAGAGATTTAGACTTCAAATTGAGGTCGGATTTCGAATCTAATCACATAATCAGGTTCAGGGGTAAATGGGTAATTGGGTTTTGGTCCGAATCTGGAGTTATGACCAAGCGGGCCCGGGTTGACTTTTGTTTACTTTTTTCTAAAATCATTAAAGATTGAATATTTTTCAGGTTTGGGTAGTTTCTAAATCTTATTTTGAATTGTTTGAACTATATTTGGCTAGATTCGATTGGTTTGGAGGCGAATTTTAGAGGAAAAGACCCAGTTGAGCTTTGATTTGATTGCGGAGCAAGGTAACTGTAGTGGTTAACCTTGACTTGAGGGATTAGGACTCGTTAGTCTATTTGCTATGTGTTTTATATGTGGGAACAACGAATATGTGAGGTGATGATTACTTATGCGTTGTTATTGGGTTAAAACATGTGGGTGGAACCTGTTATCTTGTATTTTATATCTTTGTTGATTATGATATCCATGTTCAGGTTAGATTATTATTTTCTTTTTTTAGCAAACAGGAAATATATATATATTAAAGGTTAAGGAACATGCAGTACATGACTTTCATAGTTAGTGTCACATAGGACACTTTGGTTACCTAGGCTTGCTAAAATCTTACAAGCATCATAGGATAGGAATTTTCCAAAAACATATTGTTCTAGAAAGTCACTGTCTACTAGACTTTTTACATCATCTTGTGGTTCCACAAAAACTTTCTCCTTTATGAGATCAGTAGTTGCCTTCTTTGCCATTTGATGAGCTACCTTATTCCCTTGCCTGAACTCGTGCTGGATGATTTCCTCATTCTGTTGGTGCATTAACAACTTGCATTTGTTGATAATGTTAACATAAAGTCTATTACCATGTTGGATTGACAGGATTACCTCCATCGAGTCTGTTTCGATTTGGAGAGGGAACATTCCCCAAGTATGAGCTGTTTTAAGTCCTGATAGTAATGCTTTGATCTCAGCATGTAGTGAACCACGTGCATGAGCTGGTTTTGCAAAGCCAACTATCCAGTGTCCATTGGCATTTCTGATTACTCCACCCAGCCCACAATTTTGCAAATTTTTGTTGAAGCTTGCATCTATGTTTAGTTTGAACCATCCCTTTGGGGGTCTATGCCATTTAATATTGATGTGGATTTTTGGAGAAGTCAGAATACTATTTTCAGTTAAAAGGCGAAATTCAGTAGCCCTAGCAATGATATGGTTGATATTGATAGGATTTTTTATATTGTTTTGGTTATTGTTATTACTGTTTATCCAAATGTGACAAATAGCAAATGGAAAAAAGAGATTCCAATTTAAAAAATTATTTTTCATCGAGTAGTCAAAGTTTTTTAGCTGGATTAACTAATGATCACCATGCTCCTTATAGAAGTTTTGCCATCCAATGATGTCCCAAAAATGTTTACTAGCTTGGTAGGTAAAGAAAATGTGCTTTATAGATTCTTCTATATGACCTTTACATATAGGGCAGTTTGGGTCAATATTTAAACCTATTTTAGCAAGATATTTTCTACAGAAAATCTTGTTATGAAGGCATTGCCATAGAAAGAACTTAATCTTATTTGGGCATGTTAGATCCCAAATCCAATTAAATCAATTTGCCTGTCCATATTTGATTCCATGATAGTGTAGCAAGTTTTACTTGTAAAGAAGCCCTTTGTAGTTAGAGACCATATTTGGATGTCACAATTTGGTCTTTTGAGACGGATTTTAACCTTAGAGATGTTACCCTTGATTTCTTTGGGAAAATTTTTACCATCAAAGATGTCATCTATTTTTAGTGAGTAATCCGTTTTTAATAAGTGGTCTTCTATTGTTTTCCTAAGACTTCCCAAACTCGGAATCCAATAGGTTTTCCAAATGTTCATGTTTGATTGGTGGTGGGGTAACCAAATAATACCTTTGGGACATAAATCCCACCCCTTTTGAATGCTTTTCCAGATGAAAGAACTTTTGCTTGTGGCATAATTATTAGCATAATTACTAATGATTAGGTTTGCCCATGGAGTAGTAGTGTTAGTAAGGATTCTTCAGACTAGGCTAGCAAGATTGCATAGATTCTTATCTTTTGCACTGTGGAGTCCAAGGCCTCCCTTGCTTTTAGGTTGACAAATGGTAGACCATTTTATGAGGTAAATTCTTTTCCTCTTATTGGTAGTTCCCCATATGAAGTCCCTTTGTACTTTGTCAATTTTATTAAGAATTTTTGTAGGAAGTAAGGTGTATTATATATAATGGTTAGGGATTGAGTTTAGACAAGAGAGGGAAAGAGTTGTCCGCCCAACTATATTGATAAAATTTATTTTCCAAGCCGTTAGTTTGGCTCTCATTTTGTCAATTATAAATTGGTAATCCTTTGGTCTAGGGTGTTTGTTTAACATAGGAAAACCTAGATTTGTGCCAAAGGAGTCACTTCTTTTAATACCCAATCTATTGGTAACCTCTTTCATGAGAGTTTGGGGACAATTGCTAGAAAAGATAATTTTGGACTTAAAAGTGTTGATACATTACCCTGATAGATTACAAAAAAGATCTAACTCTTTCTGGATTGCATGGCACGATTTCATATTCACTTTATCCATAAGGGTGAGATCATCCGCAAAGAAAAGGTGGGAAAATTTGGGGCTTTTTTTCCCTGTGGTTATTGGATCCCAATTTCTAATATCAACTTGATGGTTTATGTATCTTGACAGTATTTATAGACAAGTATGAAGATATAAGGGGATATAGGATCTCCTTGCCTGATTCCCCGACTTGGTTCAAAAAATGTACTAATGGAACCATTAACTAGAACAGTTATGGAACTAGTTGAGATGCAATTTAAAATGAGCTTTTTAAATTTTTGAGGGAAATTGAAGTAAGTTAATGTGTGATGGACAAATGACCATTCTAACCGGTCAAAAGCTTTTTCCAGGTTAATTTTAAGGAGCATGTGGCTTTGTTTTCCTTTTAATTTATGTAATTTGGAAACTAGTTCCTGAATGATAATAGCATTATCAGAGGCCCTTCTATTTTTTATAAAACTAGCTTGAAAAGGGCTAATAAGCTGTTCAAGGAAAGGTTTGAGTCGATTTGCTACGATTTTAGTGATTAATTTGTAAATGGTATTGCAAAGGCCAATAGGTCTAAAAATTTTAATGTTATTGGCATTGCGGATTTTTGAAATTAGGAAAATGTAGGTTCTGTTAAGGTCTTTGGGGATCTCCTGATTTCTAAAAATGTTATGACACAAGTTTGTAACAGAGGGTCCTATAATTTTCCAGTATTTTTGGAAAAAAAGGGTGGAGGCCATCCGGACCCGGCACTTTAGAAGGTTTAAAGGAGAAAACAACCCTTTTGATTTCAATATCAAGCAAAGGATTATCAAGAGAGATAAGGTTTAAATAATTATGAGAGTTGTTTTTTAGAGGACTAACCCAACTTGCTTTGGGTTGAGAGGTGGTGAAAGTATTAGTAACATACCTCCTGCTTGGCCTTCCACTGGCACCTCTATCAGCTCTGTGAACCCAAAATCATTGAGCAACTCCATGTGGTTTCCCATTCTAGTCTCTAACAGTGCCACCATACAAGGCTTATGGGTATCTACCATTTCCCTGAAGTTTCTCCTGAAATTATCATTGTTCCCTCCCCTTATGTTCCAAATAATGGTGTTTATCGGTCGATTCATTGAGATATTAAGATTTGAGTTTGCCGGATTCCCATTCTTCCTCACTGCCCCTAGGACTGGGTTCCTTCTCAAGGATGGAACTAGGATCATGGCTATGCTTCCCACTGTTGGATCCTGAGGTGGTCTTATGTCCATCTAGTATTTGTATAATGCTAGTTGGAAACTGAGCACGTGCCTCTTCTCTTGCCTCTCCGTGAAGAGAAACACTTTTATTCCGTCGAGACTTGAGATTTCTAGGACTCTTTCTAAGAGTAGATTGAGGGGTTCCTCATCCTCCTCCATTTCTACTTCGACTGGTTTTGGTTCATGCACTTGGTGGTGGGGTGGAGATGGAGGTTGTTGGTGAGGTGGTGGAACTGGTGGCTCCTGGGCTAGATGAGGTTGTTCCCATGGTAGGAATATGGGATTGAGATGGGTTAATGTCTCTGGTATGAAGAAAGGCATGTCCAAGAGAGCATTCTGTGGGTAGATTAGGTTGAAGTTATAAGTTACATTGGTTTCTCATTGCATGCGCTAGCTGAGGGTTCACTGAGGGTGCTAGGGGTTGAAGGATATTGTTGGCCCAAGCCTAGTTGAGGTAGTTATTCATGGTCAACCTCATGCCTTCCGTTACTAGTTGGGCTTGGTACTGAGTGTCGTAAAGAATGATGATCGAGTCCTGACCATTTATTTGGACACTGAACGAGCATGCATGGCCCATCAGGCCCATCTCCATCCATGACATAAGTTGGTAGTCCTGTGCTTGTAGTGGTTAAACGTAAATTATTTGTAGGTTCTCTAGTTGAGGGGGTAGAGGTGGAAGGTTTTCCATGAAATGGATTTTGTGTTGGTGTAGAATTTGAAGGAGTCTGTGTCTCCTCCTTAAAGATTATGGTATTCTGGCAATACGGATAGAGGTATGGGTACTTAAAGAGTCTAAGTTAGGCGTGGGAGAGGGGCTATTTGAGGTATGGGAGGGATTGGTTGATAGAGTAATGATTGGGGTGCCTTTTGCATGGCGTTTGAGTCCCCAATATTAGATTTTATAGGCTAATTTTCCATGGATGTAATATCCATTGAGGCTCAAGGTTGGAGGACATTTTTCCATTATTATTTTCTTCATTTGCCATTTGAATGGCATGCTTAGGGGTGGAGAGATTACCAAATCTTAAGGAAAGATTTTGGTTGAGGTTTTGGGTAATCGAAGGTTTTCTTACCATTTTGCTGATTAGTAAGGCTACTTTTGTCCTTTTCATTACGTTTATTAGGATGGGTAATTTTGTCAGTTAGATGATTATTTTGCATGGCAACATTTTTAATTTGATTAGCAGTATTATTAGGGGAAGACACGTTTATTTCAATATGTCAATGACCTTGTTAGATGAGGACATTTGTTCAATTGCATGGCAATTATTAGCATTTTCATTTAGAATTTTTTCTCCCTTGGTAGTTTCTTCCAAAACCATTGGCTCTTCACTCAGAAGGGAAAAGTTGTTTTTGTTTTCAAGTTGGTTTATTCTTCAACCATGATGGCCGTAGTTTTTGAATTGTTCTTATCTAATGAAGAAGTAGCATTCTTATGATCTTTAGATTTATATTGTAAGAATTGTGTATCTAAGTACTTACCAGGGTTGGCATTGAACAATTTGACTGAGATACCTAGGCCATTGGAGTTTTTGATCGGATTTGTATTGGTGTGTTTTTTATTACCTCTTGCACTTGTTGCCTTCCTTTAGTAAAAGACACTGTTTTTCGTTCTTCTTGATTTTCCTCTGCCTTTGTTGTTGTTGATTGCTCCATGTTTGGTTCCACATTGTCTTTGGTATTATGTGAAATGTAAGTACATTATTTTGCTATGAGTCCAAGTCGTCCACAATTTTTACAAAGAAAATTTTCTCCTTCATAATGGATTACTTGTTTGTGGTGGCCAACATTGAGAAAGGGTTGGACTGGGATTTCCAACGAACGCTCCACACACAGTCTTGCATAGAGACCCCTCAAGGTGGTTGATGTACAAACGTCTATTTTTAGTAGACGACCAATTGCATTATCAATTTTTTCCAGAATTTTTCCATCATAAAATTTTGTAAGCAACTGAGGGAGTCTAACCCATGCTGCCGAATTAGTCACTTTCTCTTTGGTAGCTACAAAATTTGGTTTCCATCTTGTAATGGAGTGAAAATGCCATTGATGAACCAAGGCCCTTGTTGTATAGCTTTATCCATATTCTCCTTTCTCTTGAATTTAATGATGTACTAGTCTTCTCCGAGATCAATCAATTGAAAATCTTCCGTTGGCCTCCATATTTCTTGAATTTTTTTTAAGTAGTGGTGTAACATGCGTTTCCCCACTAATTTCACAATGATAGAATTTTTTCATGGCTCATAAATTCGTTGCTTCTCTTCTTCTGTGAGTGAGATCAATTTAATACATCGTGTGTGCATTAATGTTGAGTGATCAACCATATGTTCTTCTGAGCCAAATTTTGAAAATTCCATGTCTGGTTGATTGTCACAAGATGTGAAGAGCATTGGATTAGAGATGGTTAACATTTCTTTGAAGGTTGGTTTGATCATAGGGTTGTTATGTTTGATCAATGTCTGGGGGTTTGGATGGTATTGCGTTTTGAGATGCATAAGGTTGGGGATCCATTTTGGGAGAATTTTCAGCTCTGAAAATTTAAGGAGATGATTGTATGAATGAGATCAGATTATTGTTTCCTTGATTGTTCATTTCATAGTTATTTCCCTTTTATAATTAGTAAGTATTTTTGGAAGTTGAAGTTTGGTATTTTGGCATCATATTTGATGTTAATATATATTCTCCACATTATTTATTTCTCGAATTCATATTATCATTATTACATGGTGAGGAAAAGAGTAAAAGCACGAAGGGTAATGTTGTGTCATTTATTTCATTTATTCATTATTACATAGTGACGAAGAGAGTAAAAGCACGAAGGGTGTTGCCGTGTCATTTATCTCATTTATTCATTAGTACATGGTGAGGAAGAGAGTAAAAGCACGAAGGGTGATGTCGTCCCATTCATCTCATTTATTCATTATTACATGGTGAGGATTAAAGTAAAATTACGAAGGATGATGTCGTGCCATTTTCACATCATTGGTTTAACTGGTTTACCGGTTGGTGATTTAGATAGTTATTTTGTGATTTCATACCTGTCGTAGATGTTATATTTTTTCCTTCTTACATGTCCCCCCTGTCACGATCCTAAACCCGGACTCGGTCGTGATGACGCCTCTCGTGAAGACAAGGCCAGCCGACACTTCCCATATCCAATTATTAACAGCTAAACCATAAGAAATAAATCTAAGCATGATAAGATAATTCAAAGTTAACAGATAATAGCATAATTTGCGGAAATATCCCAACACAGCCCGATACCGGGGTGTCACTACTCATGAGCATCTATAAGTCATAATACAAGTCTGCTAAGTCTATAAGCTAGTACAAATGTCTGAAAAGAGATAGAAATGATAAAGGAGAAGAAACACGGGACTGCGGACGTCAAACAGCTACCTCGTGGACTTCAATATCTGCCGGAAGCTCTCAACTAGCACTAGCAGGATCCGCAAAGCCTGAATCTGCACACAAGGGTACAGGGATTAAAGTGAGTACTCCAACTCAGTGAGTAACAAATGTAAATAAAGGCTGAAAGTAAGAAATCACGCAAGGCACAAAGCATTCTATAATGAAGCAGTAAAACATTTAAAATAGTAAACTAGTGAAAGATATGTAAAATTGTTTAACTCAAATGTAGTTTCATGAAAATCCCTTTTCAATAATTAAGCAGGTAATTGACAGTCAATTATGAAAAGTAAACACATAAAGGATCGCTCCTCGGGCACAGTATCAACAAATCTGTCGCTCGGGCAACATCTCAGAACAGTACCATCCCCTCGGGCAATCACGTAGAACAATACCAGCCCCTCGGGCTCAATCTCACATCACAATAGGTACCCGCGCTCATTGGGGGTGTACAGACTCCTGGAGAGGCCCCTTACGGCCCAAGCGAAATATTAAGCCACCTCGTGGAATCATCACTAGGCCCCCCGGGACCTCAACCAAAAGCACAAACATATCCTAATACCTTATTCAATCTTGTAGCAATCTTCAAAACACCTCGAACAACATCGAATCAACCTAAACATATCGGATTCAACCTAAATTTTCTAAAATCTTTCAAATTCCGCTTTTGATCAAAAACCCAACCAAACCACGTCTGAATGACCTGAAATTTTGCACACACATCCCAAATGACCCAACAGAACTACTGCAACTCTCAGAATTCCATTCCGACCCCTATATCAAAATCTCGCCTACCAACCGGAAATCGCCAAAATATCAACTTCGAAAATTCAAGCAATCTACTCGGAACCTCCAAAACTCATTCTGATCACGCTCCTAAGTCACAAATCACCCCCGAAGCTAACCGAACCATCGGAACACACATCCGAGCCCTCTAACACATATGTCAACAACCGGTTGACTTTTTCAACTTAAGCTTCCTCGAAAGAGACTAAGTGTCTCAAACCTTACCAAAATTATTTCGGATTCGATCCAACCAACCCGATACCACATAACACAGATAAACAAAGCATAAAGAAGCAGAAAGTGGGAAAATGGAGCAGTAACTCATGAAACGACTGGCCGGGTCGTCACAACCTCCCCAACTTAAACAAATGTTCGTCCTCGAACGAATCAAGAAACATACCCGAAGTCTCAAACAGGTGATGATATCTGCTCTGCATCTCCCGCTCGGTCTCCTAGGTAGCCTCCTCCACGGGCCGACCTCTCCACTGAACTTTCACTAAAGCTATATCCTTTGACCTCAACTTTCGAACCTGATGACCCAAAATAAATACTGGCTCCACATCATAAGTCAAATCATCATCCAATTGAACCGTGCTGAAATCCAAAACATGAGACGGATCCCCAATATACTTCCGGAGCATAGAAACATGAAATACCAGATGCACACTCGATAGACTGGGTAGCAAGGCAAGCTCATAAGCCACCTCCCCAATCCTCCGAAGCACCTCAAAAGGCCCAATGAACCGAGGACTCAATTTCCCCTTCTTCCCAAATCTTATAACACCCTTCATGGGCCAAACCTTCAACAGAACCTTCTCACCAACCATGTAGGACACATCTCAAACCTTCCTGTCAGCATAACTCTTTTGTCTTAACTGCACTGTACGGAGCCTTTCCTGAATCACCTTCACCTTCTCCAAAGCATCCTGCACCAAGTCTGTCCCCAATAACCTAGCCTCACTAGGCTCGAACCAACCAACTAGAGATCTACACCGTCTCCCATACAAAGCCTCATATGGAGCCATCTGAGTACTCGACTGGTAGCTGTTGTTACAAGCAAACTCTGCCAGCGGTAGAAACTGATCCCACGACCCTCCGAAATCAATAACACAAGCACGTAACATGTCCTCCAATATCTGAATAGTGCACTCGGGCTGTCCGTCCGTCTGAATGTGAAAAGCTATGCTCAACTCAACTTGAGTACCCAACTCTCGCTGCACAGACCTCCAAAACTATGAAGTAAACTGAGTGACCCTATCTGAAATGATGGAAACTGGGACACCATGAAACCGAACAATCTCCCGGATATAGATCTCTGCCAACCGCTCTGAAGAATAAGTAGTACACACCAGAATGAAGTGCGCGGCCTTGGTCAGCCGATCCACAATCACCCAAATAGCATCGAACTTCCTCAAATTCCATGGAAGTCCAACTACAAAGTCCATAGTGATCCTCTCCCACTTCCACTCGGGAATATCCATCTGCTGAAGCAAGCCACCCGGTCTCTGATGCTCATATTTCACCTGCTGACAATTGAGACACCGAGCTACAAATCCCACAATATCTTTCTTCATTCTTATCCACCAATAGTGTTGTCTCAGATCCTGATACATCTTCGCGGCACCCGGATGAATGGAATACTGCGAGCTATGGACCTTCTCCAGAATCAACTCCCGAAGCCCATCCATATTGGGCACACAAATTCGGCCCTGCATCCTCAATACCCCATCGTCACCAATGGTCACATATTTAGCATCATCATGCTGAACTCTGTCCTTAAGGACAAGCAAATGCGGATCATCACACTAGCGCTCTCTGATGCGATCATATAAGGAAGACCGAGAAACCACACAAGCCAATACTCGACTGGGCTCCAAAATATCTAACCTCACGAACTGATTGGCCAAGGCATGAACATCAACTGCAAGAGGTCTCTCCCCAACTGGAATATATGCCAAACTCCCCATACTCACTGCCTTTCGACTCAAACCATCGGCCACCACATTGGCCTTTCCCGGATGGTACAATATAGTGATATCATAATCATTAAGCAACTCCAATCATATCCACTGCCTCAAATTAAGATCTTTCTATTTGAATAAGTGCCGAAGGCTACGATGATCAGTAAACACCTCACAAGATACACCATATAAGTAATGCCTCCAAATCATCAATGCATGAACTATGGCAGCCAACTCCAAATCATGAACAGGGTAGTTCTTCTCATGGGGCTTCAACTGAAGAGAAGCATAAGCAATAACTCTACCCTCATGCATCAATACACAACCAATACCAACTCTCGAAGCATCACAATACACGGTATATGAACCTGAAGCTGATGGCAAAACTAACACTGGAGTTGTGGTCAAAACTGTCTTGAGCTTCTAAAAGCTCTCTTCACACTCGTCCGACCATACAAATGGAGCACCCTTCTGAGTCAATTTGGTCAAGGGCGATGCGATAGATGAGAATCCCTGAACAAAACGGCGATAATAACCCACCAAACCAAGAAAGCTACGAATCTCTATGGCTGAGGACGGTCTAGGCCAACTCTGAACCGCCTCTATCTTCTTCGGATCAACCTGAATACCCTTGCTGGACACCATGTGCCCCAAGAAAGCCACTGAACTAAGCCAAAACTCACACTTGGAGAATTTTTCATAAAGCTTCTCCTCCCTCAATCTCTGCAACACAACTCTCAAATGCTCTGCGTGCTCCTCCTGACTACACGAATATCAACAATGAAGACTATGACAAACAAGTCAAGATAAGGCCGAAACACACTGTTCATCAAATGCATGAATGCTGCTGGGGCATTGGTCAGCCCAAAAGACATCACCAAGAACTCATAATGACCATATCGGGTCCTGAAAGCTGTCTTAAGAATATTCGAGTCCCTGATCTTCAACTTGAACGGAGATCAATCTTGGAAAACACTCTAACTCCCTAAAGCTGGTCGAATAAATCATCAATGCGAGGTAAATGATACTTGTTCTTAATTGTTACCTTGTTCAATTGCATATAATCAATGCACATCCTCATAGTGCCATCCTTCTTCTTCACAAATAGAACCGGCACACCCCAAGGTGACACACTAGGCTGAATGAACCCTTTATCAAGGAGTTCCTGAAGCTGCTCCTTTAATTCCTTCAACTCCACTAATGCCATACGATATGGCGGAATATAAATGGGCTGAGTGCCCAGCACCAGGACAATACCAAAATCAATATCCATGTCCGGTGGCATGCCCGGCAGGTCTGCATGAAACACATTGGAAAAATCCCTCACAACTGGAACAGAATCAATACTGGGAGTCTCAGTACCGACATCCCTCACAAAGGCTAGATATGAAAGACAACCCTTCCCAACCATACGTTGGGCTTTCAAGAATGAGATCACTCTAATGGGAACATAATCAGTCACACCTCACCACTCGATCTGTGGCATACCCGGTATAGCCAATGTGACTGTCTTAGCATGACAATACAGAATAGCATGATACAGAGATAGCCAATCCATGCCCAAAATGACATCGAAATCCACCATACACAATAATAAAAGATCCACACGGGTCTCCATACCCCCAATAGTCACCACACATGACCGGTACACACGGTCTACAACAACAGTATCGCCCACTGGGGTAGATACATGAATAGGTGAAGCAAGAAACTCACGGGGCATACCCAAATGACGAGCAAAGTATGATGACACATAAGAAAAGGTGGAACCGGGATCAAATAATACAGAGGCATCTCTCTGGCAGACTAAAACAATACCTGTAATAATAGCATCTGAAGCAATAGCATCGGGTATGCCTGGGAGTGCATAGAAACGGGCCTAACCGCCACATGATCGACCTCCCCCTCTGGGGAGACCCCTAGCTGACTGACCTCTACCCCTAGCTGGCTGGGCGGGTGGTGGTGAAGTAACTGGCGCTGAAGCCGATGACTGACCCCTCTGCTGAGAAGAACTCGCAAGACGACGAGGGCACTGCCTCTACATATGACCCATCTCACCACACTCATAGCAACTCCCAGGTGTTGGAGAAGGGTACTGAAGGGAACCCCTCACACCGGAATGACTAGCAGATGCACTCGGCATAGAAGAGCCCTGAGCTGATGGAGCGCGGGACGAACTCTGAGCTGGAAGGGCACTAAGTGATAACTGGACCTGATGAGAACTGTAAGAACCATGGCCCGATGACACCCCACGATAACCTGGGCGAGCTGGCTGAGCATGCCTGAATGGACGGCCTCTATCGTGCAGAAATTAACCCCTTGAAGGAGTACCGCTATAACTACTAGATCCTCGAGACCTCTTGGCTTCCCTCACCTCTCGCTCCTGGTGATGAACAGAC
This sequence comes from Nicotiana tabacum, assembly GCF_000715075.1. Classification (NCBI taxonomy): domain Eukaryota; kingdom Viridiplantae; phylum Streptophyta; class Magnoliopsida; order Solanales; family Solanaceae; genus Nicotiana; species Nicotiana tabacum. The sequence goes on from NC_134087.1 coordinate 82,788,179, forward strand.
TCAATATCACGGGAAATATCCACAAATCCTCATAAGTAGCACCAATCACCCTCTCCCTGGTCAAGAGAATATGAAGCTGATAAGTGAGGCCATCAATAAACCTCCTAATCCTCTCCCTATCTGTCGGAACCATCCAAATAGCATAACGAGCTAACTCGGAGAACCTCATCTCGTATTATGTCACAGTCATTTCTCCCTGATGCAACCACTCAAACTATCTATGCAACTCCTCTTTGCGGGACTGCGGCACAAACTTCCTTTCCAAAAAGAGAATGGAGAACTGCTGCCAGGTAAGGGATGCTGCACCAATAGGCCTACACCTTTCAAAAGCCTCCCACCAAGTAAAGGCAGCTCCCGAAAATTGATAAGTATTGAAAGCGACCCCGCTGATCTCCAGAATATCGGTTGTATGAAGCATCCTCTGACACTTATCTACGAAACCTTGGGCATCCTCGCCCTCTGCACCACTGAAGGTCGGAGGCTGCACTTTACCAAACCTCTCCAACCTACGCTGCTCATCCTCCGGCATAGAAGGAACTACATAGTCCTGAGCAGCTGTAACCGGCTGGGCTAGATGTTCCCCCGGTGTCTGAAGTCCTTGCACGACCTGCTCAGGTGTGCGAGTGGCGGGAGTATGATTGCCTCCCCCGGCCTGAGAAGTAGTTGCAGGTGTAGTGACTGAAACCGCCTGAGCTAGGCCAGTCAAACTGATAAGATCTGAGCCAAGGCCTCCTGAAGACCCGGAATCACAATGGACACAACTGGTGCCTGAGTTGGTGCTGCTGGAGCGCCCATAACTGGGACCTGATCCTGAACTGGGGCAACTGGTGAATCTGGAGGTACTGCCCTAGCTGCTCTGCCCCTACCATGACCACGACCGCGTCCTCGGCCTCTAGTGGCCACGGTTGGTGGCACTGGTGGTCATCCATCCTGACCGGTAGCACGTGTCCTCAACATCTGTGAGAGAATAGAACAACAGAAGTTTAGTACTCGGATCAACAAATTCGCACGATAAGAATTTTAAGAATATGAAGTTTTTCCTAAAGGTTCTGCAGCCTCTCGAGGATAAATACAGACGTCTCCATACCGATCCACGAGACTTTACTAAACCTGCTCATGACTCGTAAGATCTATGTAACCTAGGCTCTGATACCAACTTCTCACAACCCTAAACCTGGACTCGGTCGTGATGACGCCTCTCGTGAAGACAAAGCCATCCGACACTTCCCATATCCAATTATTAACAGCTAAACCATAAGAAATAATTTAAGCATGATAAAATAATCCAAAGTTAACAGATAATAGCATAATTCGCGAAAATAACCCAACACAGCCCGATACCGGGGTGTCACTAGTCATGAGCATCTATAAGTCATAATACAAGTCTACTAAGTCTATAAGCTAGTACAGATGTCTGAAAATAGATAAAAATGATAAAGGAGGAGAAACACGGGACTGCGAACGTCAAACAGCTACCTCGTAGATTCCAATATCTGTCGGGAGCTCTCAACTTGCACTAGCAGGTTCCGCAACGCCTGAATCTGCACATAGGGGTGCAGGGAGTAAAGTGAGTACTCCAACTCAGTGAGAATCAAATGTAAATAAAGATTGAAAGCAAGAAATCACGCAAGACACAAAGCATTCTATAATGAAGCAGTAAAACAATTAAAACAGTAAACCAGTGAAAGATAGGTAAAATTCTTTAACTCAAACGTAGTTTCATGAAAAGCCTTTTTCAATAATTAAGCAGGTAATTGACAGTCAATTATGAAAAGTAAACACATAAAGGCTCGTCCCTAGGGCACAATATCACCAAATCCGCCCCTTGGGCAACATCTCAGAATAGTACCAGCCCCTCGGGCAATCACATAGAACAATACCAGCCCCTCAGGCTCAATCTCAAATCACAATGGGTACCCGCTCTCACTGGGGTGTACAGACTCCTGAAGGGGACCCTTATGGCCCAAGCGCAATATCAAGTCACCTCATGGCATCATCACTAGGCCCTCGACCTCATATCAATCAAGCCACCTCGTGGCGTACATATCTCAGGCCCTCAGCCTCATAATCATTATCAAATGTTTCCTCACAACATAGGCCCTCGGCCTTACTCAGTCAGAAATCCTCACTAGCCACTCGGGTAGTAGTAGTAAAACATGTTTCTCAGCCCAAAACATCATTTTAAAGATCATGTAAGTGTTAAAACAGAGTAACATGGCTGAGTACGAAAAACAGTGAAATATAACATGATTGAGTTAAAGTATAAAATTAAAACAGTGAGGAAATACCAGTAAAAATCCCCGAAGGGTTCAAATAGTTGGCACAAGGCCCAAATATGGCATTCAACCCAAATAATGATGATAGCAAATAGATTTCAGTCAAATACGTGATAAACTCATCAATCGGGATGGACCAAGTCACAATCCCCAATAGTGCACGACCCCATGCTCGTCATCGAGCGTGTGCCTCACCTTAATATAGCACTACGATATGCAAATCCGGGGTTTCAAACCCTCAGAACGTCATTTACAATCATTACTCACCTCGAAAAGGTCAAATCTCTAGCTCGCGACGCCTTTGCCCCTCGAATCGGCCTCCACTCGCATCGAATCCATCCAAAAATCAGAACGAGGACGTCAAAATTTGCTAAGGGAATGAAGCACAAGCGAAAATAAGCAAAATACTACACAAATCCCGAAATTACCAAAACCCGACCCCCGGGCCGACGTCTCGGAAGTCAATAATTTTTGCATCAATAGATTACTTTTTTCCCCACGAGTTCATAAATATCAAAAGTTCTCAAATCCGACTTCAAATGATCCTTCAAATCCTCAAGCAAAGGTCTAAGTTTTCAAGCCTTAGTTTCCCCAATTTTAGCCCTTAAATTCCCTTAATCATAGCTCTAATCCGTGAAATAATAGCATAGGAACGAGTTTTAAGTCCAAATTCCTTACCTCAATGAAGTTCCTGTGAAACCCCTCTTTCAAATCGTCCAAAAAGCTCCAAAGCCGAGTTAAAAATGGTGAAATAACTCAAAATTTGCGAAGGCCACAATTTATACTTTCTGCCCAGATATTTTTGCATCTGCGGCTCTTTAACTGCTTCTGCGGTACCGCATTTGCGGTTCTTCATCCGCTTCTGCAGAAATCACTTAACCTCACTTATTCTGCATTTGTTGTCCCCTACCCGCATCTGCGACATCGCAGATGCAGTCCTCTTAGCCGCTTCTGCGGTTTCCTACTCCTCCAGCCCTTTTCGCGTCTGCGACCAAATCCTCTGCTTATGCGGCACCGCACCTGCGGTCCCCAATCCGCAGGTGCGGAAATACTAGAAACAGCAACTTCAGCAGCTGCAACAAAGTCCAAACTTCTCTGTTAACCATCCGAAATCACTGTGAGGCCCCCGGGACCTTAACCAAAAGCACAAATATATCTTAATACCTTATTCAAACTTGTATCAATCTTCAAAACACCTCGAACAACATCGAATCAACCTAAACACATCGGATTCAACCCAAAATTTCTAAAATCTTTCAAATTCCGCTTTTGATCAAAAACCCAACCAAACCACGTCCGAATGACCTGAAATTTTGCACACACATCCCAAATGACCCAACGGAACTACTGCAACTCTCGGAATTCTATTCTGACCCCTATATCAAAATCTCACCTACCAACCGGAAATCGCCAAAATATCAACTTTGCCAATTCAAGCCTAAATCTACTCCGAACCTCCAAAACTCATTCCGATCATGCTCCTAAGTCACAAATCACCTCCCGAAGCTAACCGAACCATTGGAACTCTCAAAAGAGACTAAGTGTCTCAAACCTTACCAAAATCATTCCGGATTCGATGCGACCAACCCGATACCACATAACACGGATAAACAAAGCATAAAAAAGAAGAAAGGGGGGAAACAGAGCGGTAACTCATGATACGACTGGTCGGGTCATCACACCTCCTAGTTTGTATGTTACCATTCTCTGTTATCATTGTTGCTTTATATATACTTGTACAAGTTTATCTACGTAGGTATCTTGTAATAGCCTCGTCACTACCTCGTCGAGGTTAGGTTCGACATTTATGGAGTACATTAGGTCGGTTGTACTCATACTACACTTCTGCACTTTATGTGGAGATACTGATTTTGGTCCCAGCGGTGCATAAGGTGTGTCAGCTCGGATCATTGCATACGGAGACTTGAGGTAGATCTGCTGGCGTCCACAGACCATAAAGTCCCTTTGTTTTCCCCACTGTTACTGTTCATTTCTTTCGAACTAGTTGTATTTATTTTAGACTTTACTTGTAGACTTCTAGTTGCTCGTGTACTCGTGACTCCGGATTTCTGGGAGTAAATATTAGCACTGTGTTAGATTGAGTTTCTATTTCTCGTAGTATATCACCATTGTGTTTTGACTGTTAAAATTGGTTATTTAATTATCTTATTGCCAAGCAAGAGATGTTAGGCGCCATCACGACTCCGAGGTTGGAATTCCGAATCGTGACAAAAAATGAGGCAATGACCGGTTTATTAGCATGTCACATGATTACAGGTTTTTGGAATATCGAAGGCCGTGAAACGCTTGGAAACAGTCGTGTTTGCATCTTTTTTTTTCAATGCCTTCTCATTTCATGTATTCACACACTTGTTAATTAAAACAAAAGAAACAGGAAATTTTTTTTAAAAAAATTAGAAATGAGATAATAGATAAATATGATTCGTGGGCAATGAGAGGTGACACGACACCGTACTCATTCCCAGGATATTTTATATATATATATATATATATATATATATATATATATATATATATATATACTTTTATTTGAAATTATCTCAAGCAAAAACAGAAAGGGAGAATTGCATGAGATTTTAACTTGTAATCCTTTTTATAGTTTTAAGCATCATTTAAAAAATAATTTATCTTTTAAAATTTGCTTATAAACTACTATTTTAATCTACAAGCAGGTCTTTATTCTTTTATGTAGAATCAATAATCAATATTTCAATTGGCAACAATAAAATATCTAAAAACTAAAATAACTTTGATTCTATCTATTTATATTTTTAGTTTTAAAAAAGAGGGTAAAACCTTAAACGTTTATATTATACATTTTTTATTTTATTTTAATCAAATGAACCAAATCGTCCCTAAAAACTATATGCACTAAATAATCTAGTGACTTTTGATTAATACAGTCAGAACTTTCTATAATAACATCCTTATATAACAGTCATTCACTATAAAAATTAAATTTTCTCGGAACTTATTTTTTAAGTTATATTTTACCTCTTTATAACAACTTTTTATCTATAATAACAACATCCATATTAATAGAAGAACGCTCTTTGTAAAATTACCAATATATAACAGCCATGTAGAATCTCCAAGATTACTAATACTAATTCTAAAAATGTGCGCACAATATTTTCCATTAAACAAACTTTTCATATTGCATAATACATAAGATTTGAAGATTTGCATATGATATTTTTTCCATTGGACAAATACCAAAAAATATTCGGATAAGAAGATTTAACACGCTGCCGATGATTAAGTGACTTCTAGAACACAGAACAAAAAAAACCAATTTGCAGCACGTAGACATTCACATGCATACTCCATGATTGACTGACTTCCAGCCATAAGGATAAGGAGGGATCAACCTTCATTTCAAAGGATAGGTTCTCAACCAGAACTACTCAGACCAGCTGGGGGACAAACTTTTGAATTTTCAAGAATTATTATCTTAAAATTCAACTCCAATCATGTTTCAGGGGTCACCGCCATCTGTTCTTGCAATGCTTTACGATATTTAAGTTTCTACATGTTTTTAGCGAATTGACAGAAAGTATGTTGTGAGAAATTAGAAGTTCCTGTGGAATTTTAATTATTTCGAAAATAATTTGAGAAAAAGGTGAATTGCTGTTTAGATTCATGCAGAATCCATTGAATAGCAACATATTCATGCAGAGTCCATTGAATAGTAACATACTCCATCGGTTCACTTTTACTTGTCGACAAGAGACTTTGCACACCTTTTAAGAAAAAATAAATGAATTATTTTATCATAATACCCATAATAATGATAGCATTTAAAAAAGTTTTGAAAAACTATTTGGTGAATAAACAGTTAATGATAAATATAAAACAAGAAAAAGAATTTCTCTTTCTCTTGATTTGCTAAAATAACAAGTAAAGGTGAAAATATATTTTTAGTATATTATGTTCGAGATGGAGTAACTTGAAGCTACTTTGGGAACCAGTGTTAAGCAGTAGCAGTTAGGCGTTAAACTAGAGTTAGTTATGTAACTTATTATTGGAAGGTTAGTTAGTTATGTAACAAGATTTAACATAGTCTGAAATCCAAAATACAACTCAAGAAAGATAGGGAAGAAGAAAAGTAAGGCTGCGAACGCCGGACAGCTACCTCGCTATCTCCAAAATCCGCTGCGAAGACTATCAACAACCACCACGATCAACTACTCCTGGATCTGCACACGAGGCGCAGGGAGTGACGTGAGTAAACCAACTCAGTAAGTAACGGAAATAAATAGGGAACTGAGAAGTAGTGACTAGCTATGCAAATACGGTTTATTTTCATAAAATTCAGTAAAGTGTAGGCATGCGTTCAGTCCAAAGTTTAAGTCAAATCAGTTGATTTAAGTCAAGATCAAGTAAAATCAGATAAAAATATCTTTCAACAGCTCTCAAAAAGCAAAGATATAAGGCAACATGTGCATCAATAATGAAATCATATACTTCCTCTCGGAAAATCATCACTCAGTCCTCCCAATCACTCCAACCTCACAGCCACTCATTCCTCACAATCGCTCGACACTCGGCACTCGACACTCGACATATGGCACTCGCACTCAGTAGGTACCTGCGCTCACTGGGGGTATGTACAGTCTCAGGAGGGGCTCCTTCAGCCCAAGCGCTATATCAATGCCAATCATGGCAGAATCAATAAAACATGCTGCGGCGTGCAACCCGATCCCATAAATATCCTCACAATTAGGCCATCGGTCTCACTCAGTCATCAATCTCTCTAGTCTCTCGGGCTCTCAGAAATCAGGATAACCAGCCTAACAGAAAAGACATGATGCATCAAATAGAATAGCAGAGACTGAGATATGATATAATAATGCATGAACATGAATGAGTACGGAATATCAATAAAATCGGTAAGATGACAACAACAAATGACCACTAAAGGTCTCAACAATACCGGCATAAGGTCTAAACATGATGTCTAGCATGATTTACAGTCAATCTTTCTATAACACCTAGGGAGCATATAGCTAACAACAGGTTGTTCAACTTTAAAGTTTCTACGGGATGGACCAAGTCACAATTTCCATCGGTGCACACCCACACGCCCTTCATCTACCATGTGTGTCACCTCTAAAATAGTCACATGACACAAAATCCGGGATTTCATACCCTAAAGACTAAATTTACAATTGTTACTTACCTCAATTCGAGCAAATTCCTATTATGCGATGCTTTTTCCCCTCGAATCGGCCTCCAAACATCCCGAATCTAGCCATAAGCAGTACAATACTATTAATATATTTTAAAGGAATCAATTCCACAAGAAAAACTACTAAATTAGACTCAAAACCCGAAATTAGCTCAAACCCGGCTCTTGGGTCCACGTCTCGAAATCTGACAAAAGTCACAAACCCGAAAGCCTATTCAATAGTGAGTCTAACCATATCAAATTTGCTCAAATCCGACAACAAAATCCCATTCAAAACACCAAAATTCTAACTCAAGAACACTTCATCTTCTTCCCCAATTGTTTACCCCAAATCACAAATTATATGACAAAATTAAAGGTAGAATCATGGGATTTAACCAAAACCAAGTGAGAAACACCTACCCCAATCAACTCTCTGAAAATCCCTCCAAAAATCGCCCAAATCCATGGTCTCTAGCTCAAAATATGAAAAATGGGATCAAACCCTCGATTTTAAATATAACACTGTCTGCCCAGATTTCCTTTTTTGCGAACGCAACCATCCTCTCGCGTTTGTGTAGAACAATTTGACTGCCTCTTCACTTTACTTTTCGCGAATATGACACATGCCTCGCAAATGCGATGCCTTGTTAGCTCCAACCTTCACGAACGCGGCCACCACCTCGCAAACACATAGAACAAGGACCTGGAGTCCCCCATCTGCCTCACTCTTCTTCATCGATACGATCCTGCTCCCGCATTCGTGATGCACACGTAGACCAAACCTTCGCGTTCACGTCCTTCTATTCGAGAACGCGAAGAACAAAATCTCACCTCTCAAAAAATAATCTTCGCGAATGCAAGGGCGCACTCGCGAACACGAAAGAGGAAACCAGAAAAATACAGCAACAGACATCAGCAATCTCACCAAGGCCAAAAATGCTCTGTTAACCACCCAAAACTCACCTGAAGCCATCGGGACCTCAACTTGTGATGACCCAAAAGGTCATCTCTTATTTTATAAGTCAAATCTATGTTCCGAGACCTTAAAACCCTCATTTTCTTTCTCCTCAATTTGCATGCGCAATCCGGACACGTTTCTGGAAAGCTTTTATGTGAAATTTAAGAAAAATATTGAATTTTGGCCTTTAAAATTAATTAAAGTTGACTTTGGTCTATATTTTTGGTAAACAAACCCGAACCCATGATTTGACGGTCCTGTAGGGTCCGTAGTAAAATATGGGACTTGGGCGTATGCTCAGAATTGAATTCTGAGGTCCCTAGCCCTAGAAAAGAATTTTTTTAAAAAATTATTTGCTGAAAAATATAAGGACTTTGGGAAATGAAATGGTGTGTGAACTTGATAGTATCAGACCCGTATTTTGGTTCCAGAGCCCACCACAGGTTTAAAATAATAATAAGTCGAATCTATGAAATTTGGTAAGAATCGGAGTTGATTTGCTATAAATCAGACCCTTAGTTGAGAAAATGAAAATTTCAGTGTTCTTAAGAATTTCATGAATTTGGGATTAAATTCGTAGTTGTTGATTTTATTTTAATGATTTGATCACATGAGCAAGCCCGTATGATATTTTTAGACTTGCGTGCATGTTTGGTTTAGAGCCCCGAGGGCTCGGGTGAGTTTTAGATAGGCGGCGGAGTGATTAGAACTTAGAAAAACTCAGCTGATGCATCTGGTGTTTTGTACAGGCCTCAGATCTTGCAATTGTGAGATCAGGCTTCACAATTGCGAAGTGAGCAGGCCTGGGAAATGCGACAATAGTATCGCAATTCCAAACCAGGCCTGGGCAGGGCATCCTTGCAAATGTGACATTTTGGCCGGAATTGTGAAGGCCCCTTATGTCGCAATTGCAACATTTTCATCGCAAATACAAAGGCAGCAGAAATTTATAGGGTTCGCAATTGTGAACCCCTGATCTCAATTGCGATAACTGCAGCCTGTTAAGAGAGATTCCATATGCGATTTTCACCATTTTTCAATTCTCTCAAACCCTAAACATCCCTAGGCGATTTTTCAAAGACCCAAACTTTTCCAAATCATAGGTAAGTGATTTCTAACTCATCTTCTTCAATTTAATTCATCTTTTCACATGAATTAACTTCAAAATCTAGGGTTTTTCATGGGAAATTAGGTGTTCTTGGGTAAAAATTAGGATTTTCAAAATTTGGAGATTTGGACCTCAAATTGAGGTCGGATTTCAAAACCAATTGCATATTTGGGTTCGTGGGTGAATGGGTAATCAATTTTGGTTCAAACTTTGGGTTTTGACCAAGCGGGCTCGGGGTCGATTTTGACTTTTTGGGGAAAACGTTGGGAAATCTATATTCATGCATTAGAATTGGTTTATTTAGCATTTATTGATGTTATTAAGTAAATTATGACTAGATACAAGCGGATTGGAAGTGGAACCGAGAGGTAAAGCGGTAATTGAGGCTTGATTTTTGTCCGTAAAATTGAGGTAAGTGTTTGGTCTAACTTTAGCTTGAGGGAATAGGAGTTGTGGCCTTATTTGCTACGTGTTAGTGTTGAGTACAACGTATAGGTGTGGTGACGAGTATCTATACATTGGTGTCAAGCATGCCCGTAAGTTTTATACTATGATTATTGTGACTCTTATTATGTGTTGTTCATGCTTAAATTGCTGGTTATCAATGTTTAACAAGGCTTATAATAATTTCTTGGTAATTGATTATTGTTGAGTATTGGCTCATGTTGAGATTTATTTTGTGAAGTAACTGTTGAAATGAGATTGATTATAGCTGAATCCTTTGCCGAGATGTATTCTTTTCTATTGCTGATTCCCTTGCCGGGATGTATTGTTTCTATTATTTGGGTAAGAAAGAGTGTAAAACATGAAGGGTGATGTCGTGCATAATATTGTGAGTGAGTGTTAATGCACAAAAGGTGATGCCATGCCGATATTGTGAGAGTTAATGCATGAAGGTGATGTCGTGCCATGATTTGAGGGCTAATGCACGAAGGGTGATGTCGTACCAATATTGTGAGAGTAAATGCACGAAGGGTGATGTCGTGCTATGATTATGAGAGTTAATGTACGAAAGGTGATGTCGTACCGTTTCCGTTGTTTCTTATGGTGAGGATGAGAGTAAAAGCACGAAGGGTGATGTCGTGCACGTGTTACTGTTTCATTATTCTTGTTGATACAAATATGGTATTCATTATGCTTCTCTATTGAATTACTGTTAGAACTTGATATTCCCCGCAGCATGTTCCCCTTCCCATCTTTATCTGTTAATTCCTGTTATTATTGCTATGGTCGTATATGATTCAACTGCACAGGATTATATGGTTGTCATGTCCTAGCCTCGTCACTACTTTGCCGAGATTAGGCTCAACACTTACCAGTACATGGGGTCGGTTGTACTGATACTGCACTCTGCACTTTCTGTGCAGATTTCGGTGTTGGACCTCGTGAGTAGATCGTGGGTTGCTGCCTTCAACCCGTAGGAGACTCGAGGTAGATCTATCGACTTTAGCAGACTCTGGAGTCCCATTCCTTATCTTTTAGATATACTGTCTCTTTTTGTTATCGAGAACAATTGTATTTCTTTTAAACCATTGTTTGTAGAAATCTTTAGATGTTCGTGACATTGTGACACCAGATCGTTGGGTAGCCTTGTTTAGAAATTAAGTTGTTATGGAATTTCTGCATTTTATCCCTGCTTAGCTTTATTTGCAATTTATTACTGTTTGGGCTAATAATCAATGTGTTAGAATGTATCGGTTGGCTTGCCTAGCTTTCATGAGTATGCGCCATCACGATCCCAACGGTGGGAAATTCGGGTCGTGATAAGTTGGTATCAGGGATCTAGGTTGCCTAGGTCTCAAAATTCATGAACAAGCTAGGTAGAGTCTGAGGGATCGGTACAGAGACGTCTGTGCTTATCTCCCAGAAGCTACAGAGTTTCAGAAAAACTTCACATCTATTCTTTCATGTTGTGCAACTTGATTTCTCAATGCTAATTGAACTTCCACTCTGTTCTTTCGCAGATGGTGAGAACATGTACCGCTTCTTCAGCTGACCAGCAGCCCGAGCCCTAAGTGGCAACTCCTACGAGGGGCAGAGGTCGAGGTCGAAGCGGAGGCAGGGCTTAGCCTAGAGCTCGAGCAGCAGCACTAGCGGCAGAGTCTCAGGTAGAGTTTGAGGATGAGGTTCTGGCCTAGACAGATCCAGCAGGTCCAGCTTAGGTCCAAGAGGGGTTCATCGCCACTCCGGTACTCCAGGAAGATCTGGTCCGTCTAGTGGAACTTATGGAGAGTGTCACTCCGGCAATCATATTCCCTGTAGCACCGGCTGTCTCTCGAGCTGGAGGAGGAGCCCAAACTCTTGCTACTCGCACTCCGGAGTAGATGGCTCCCCAGTTTCAGACTCTAGTAGCTCAGCCGGGTATTGTGGCACAGATCGGTGATGGGTCAGCTATGTCTGCTAATGCCTTATGGAGGTTGTATAGGTTCACCAAGATTTTTACTACCACATATGTCGGTACATCCTCAGAGGATCCCCAGGATTATTTGGACAGCTGTCATGAGGTTCTACGGAACATGGGGACAGTGGAGACCAATGGGGTCGACTTTGCCATTTTTCATCTGTTAGGTTCCGCCAAGACTTGGTGGAGAGATTATTATTTGGCTAGACTAACTGGGTCACCGGCTTTGACTTGGGATCAATTCTCTTAGCTATTTTTGGAGAAGTTTCTTCCTATCACTCAAAGAGAGGACTATTGGAGGCAGTTTGAGCATCTCTAGTAGGGTTCTATGACCATCACTCAGTACGAGATAAGATTTATTGACTTGTCCCATCATGCTCTTCTTATAATTCCCACCTAGAGAGAGATAGAGGGTGAGGAGGTTTATTGAGGTCTAGCTCAGCCTATCAGATTGCAGATGGCTAAGGAGACATGGAGTGAGATTTCTTTCTAGGATGCCGCCAATGTGGCTAGCTGAGTTGAGATGGTTCTATCATAAGGGAGTGGTCAGGGGTCTGATAAGAGGCCTCGGCATTCTGGCAATTTCAATGGTGCCTCGTCTGGAGGCAGGGATTCTTTTAGTAGAGGCCATCCTCCCAGGCCGTTTCATTCAGCACTACAGGCTTCTCATGATGCTCCAGGTGGTCTTGGTTCTTATATGCAATATTCTGATCAGCTACCCTACAGAGCACCACCAGCTCCTATCAGTGCACCTCCACTTCAGAGTTTTCAGGGTGGTTACTTAGGCCGTCAAGGTCAGTTTCAAGGTTAGTAGTCCCAACAGGCGAGAACTTATTATACTTGTGGTGATTCGAGGCACATTTCTAGATTTTGCCCTCGAGCATCGAGCAGTTTTCAACATTAGGGTTCTCGTTCCATGGTTCAGGCAACGGGTGTTCCACTGCCTGCTCGGCCAGCTAGAGGTAGGGGTCAGGAAGCTAGAGGTAGAGGTCGAGGTGTTAGAGGTGGAGGTCAGGCCACTAGAGGTGGAGGCCAGCCAACAAAAGGTCGTCCCGGGGATGTAGTTTAGAGTGGTGGTGCCTAGCCTCGATGTTATGCTTTCCCAACCAGGCCTGAGGCCGAGGCATCCAATGCTATTATCACGGGTACGGTATCAGTTTGTAGTAGAGATGCTTCAGTTCTATTTGATACAGGGTCTATATACTCCTATGTGTCATCTCATTTTGCTATGTATTTGGTTGCGCCTCGTGATTCTTTGAGTGCTCCTATATATGTATCCATAACAGTGGGTGACTCTATTATTGTAGATCGTGTCTATTGCTCGTGTGTGGTTATCATTGGTGGTCTTGAGACCTGTGTAGATCTCTTACCTCTGGATATGGTTGATTTTGATGTCATATTAGGGATGAATTGGCTATCACCTTATCATGTTATATTGGACTGTCACACCAAGACCGTGACCCTAGCCTTGCAGGGTTTGCATCGATTGTAGTGGAGAGGGACTCCTGGTCATTCTGTCAATAGGGTTATTTCTTATATGAAGGCTCGACGTATGGTCGAGAAGGGTTGTTTGGCTTACTTGGCATATGTTCGTGATTCTAGTGCTGAAGTTCCTTCTATGGATTTCGAGCCAGTTGTTCAAGAGTTTCCAGAGGTTTTTTGTGCAGACCTATCGGGGATACCACCCAACAGAGATATCGACTTTTGCATTGATTTGGCTCCGGACACTCAGCCCATTTCTATTCCGCCATATCGTATGGCCCTGCCAGAGTTGAAAGAATTGAAGGAGTAACTGCAAGGGTTGCTTGATAAGGGCTTTATCAGACCTAGTGTCTCACCCTGGGGTGCGTCGGTATTGATTGTTAAGAACAAAGTTGAGTTGTTCTTCAGACTTTGAGAGACAATCAGTTGTATGTTAAGTTTTTGAAATGTGAGTTTTAGTTGAGTTCAGTTGCTTTCTTGGGTCATGTTGTATCAGCAGAGGGTATTTAGTTGGATCCGAAGAAGATAGAGACAGTCAAGGACTGGCCTAGACCCACATCAGCTACAGAGATCTGGAGTTTCTTAGGTTTGACGGGTTATTACCGTCGATTTGTGGAGAGGTTTTCATCTATAGCAGCCTCGATAACTAGGTTGACCCAGAAGGGTTCCCAATTCAGGTGGTCGGACGAGTGTGAGGTGAGATTTTAGAAGCTCAAGACAGATTTTACTACTGCGCCGGTGTTGGAGTTGCCAACAGGTTCAGGGCCATATACAGTTTATTGTGACGTATCTCATATTGGACTTGGTGTGATATGATGCAGAATGGCAAGGTTATTGCATATGCTTTACGACAGTTGAAGATTCACGAGAAGAATTACCCATTTATGAATTGGAGCTAGCAGCCATTGTTCACGCACTGAAGATTTAGAGGTATTATTTATATAGCGTGTCATGTGAGGTGTTCATGGATCATAAGAGTTTATAGTATTTGTTCAAGCAAAAGGAGCTCAATTTGAGGCAGAGAAGGTGGTTGGAGCTATTGAAAGACTATGATATCACTATCTTGTATCATCTTGGGAAGGCCAATGTAGTGGTCGATGCTTTGAGTAGGAAGTCAGCCAATATGGGTAGTCTTGCGTATATTTCGGTCAGTAAGAAACCGCTTTTTTGGATTTCAGGCTTTATCCAATCGGTTCGTGAGGTTGGATGTTTCTGAGCCTAGCCATGTTTTAGCTTGTACAGTCACTCGGTCTTCATTATTTGAGCGTATCAGGGAGTGGCAGTATGATGATCCTCACTTGCGAGTCCTTAGGGACACAATGCAGCACGGTGGTGCCAAGCAAGTTATAGTTGGAGATGATGGAGTTTTGAGGATGTAGGATCGAGTTTGTGTGCCTAATGTGGATGGACTTTGTGAGTTGATTCTAGAGGAGGCCCATAGTTCTCGGTATTCTATTTATCCGAGCGCCGCTAAGATGTATCAGGATTTGCGGCAGCATTATTGGTAGATGAGGATTAAGAAGGATATTGTTGCCTTTGTATCTCGGTGTTTGAATTGTCAGCATGTAAAGTATGAGCATCAGAGACCTGATGGTTTGTTTCAGAAGATTGAGATTCCTGAGTGGAAGTGGGAGCGTATCACTATGGACTTTGTTGTTGGACTCCCACGGACTCAGAGGAAGTTCGATGCGGTATGGGTTATTATTGATAGGATGACCAAATCAGTGCATTTCATTCCTGTGGCAGTCTCTTATTCTTCAGAGTGGTTAGCTAAGATTTATATTCGGGAGATTGTTCGTCTTTATGGTGTTCCCGTATCCATTATTTTGGACCAAGGTATGCAGTTTACCTCGCATTTCTGGAGGGCAATTCAGCGTGAGTTGGGTACATGGGTCAAGTTGAGCACAACATTTCATCCTCAGACGGACGGACAGTCCGAGCTACTATTCAGATTTTGGAGGATATGCTCCGAGCATGTATTATTGACTTTGGAGGTTCGTGGGATTAGTTCTTGCCATTAGCGGAGTTTGCCTACAACAACAACTAGCAGTCGATCATCCAGATGGCTCCCTATGAGGCATTATATGATAGACGGTGTCGATCGCTAGTTGGGTGGTTTGAGCTGGAGGAGGCTCAGTTGTTGGGTACGGATTTGGTACAGGATACCTTGGACAAGGTTAAGATCATTCAGGATAGGCTTCGTACAACGCAGTCTAGGTAAAAAGGTTATGTCGACCGTAAGGTTCATGATGTGGCATTCATGGTCGGAGAGCAAGTGTTGCTTCGGGTGTCGCCCATGAAGGGCGTGATGAGATTTGGAAAGGAGGGCAAGCTAAGCCCTAGGTTCATCGGGCCTTTTGAGATTCTTGATCGAGTAGGAGAGGTCGCTTACAGACTTGCGTTGCCACCGAGTTTATCAGCAGTGCATCCAGAGTTTCATGTGTACATGCTTCTTCGGAAGTATCACGGCGATCCATCCCACGTGTTAGACTTCAGCACTGACAGTTGGACAAGGACTTGACCTACGAGGAGGAGCCGGTAGTTATTCTAGATCGGCAAGTTCTTCATTTTAAATCGAAAAATTTCCCTTTAGTTCGTGTGTAGTGGAGAGGTCAGCCTGTTGAGGTAGTACCTAGGAGTCCGAGTCCGATATGCGGAGCCGATATCCCCATCTTTTCACCAACTCAGGTATTTTTCTATATCCATTCGATGACGAACAATTGTTTTAGAGGTAGAGAATGTGATGACCCAAAAAGTCATCTCTTGTTTTAGAAGTCAAATCTATGTTTCGAGGCCTTTAAAATCTCATTTTCTTTCTCCTCGATTTGTGTGCGCAGTCCGGGTGCATTTTCGAAAAGCTTTTATGTGAAATTTAAGAAAAATATTGAATTTGGCCTTTAAAATTAATTAAAGTTAACTTCGGTCAATATTTTTTGTAAACGGACTTGAACCCATGACTTGACGGTCGCGGAAGGTGTGCAGTAAAATATGGGACTTGGGCGTATGCCCGGAATCGAATTCCGAGGTCCCTAGCCCGAGAAAAGAATTTTTAAAGAAAATTATTTGCTGGAAAATATAAGGACTTTTGGTAATGAAATGGTGTGTGAACTTGATGTTATCGGGCTCGTATTTTGGTTCCGGATCCCGGTACAGGTTTAAAATAATAATTAAGTCGAATCTATGAAATTTGTAAGAATCAGAGTTGATTTGCTATAAATCGGCTCCTTAGTTGAGAAAATGAAAATTTCAGTGTTCTTAAGAATTTCATGAATTTGAGGTTAAATTCGTAGTTGTTGATGTTATTTTGATGATTTGATCGCACGAGCAAATTCGTATGATATTTTTAGACTTGCGTGCATGTTTGGTTTATAGCCCCGAGGTACATCTGTCGGCATTCGCAGACTCCAGAGTCCCTTTCCTTATGTTTTAGATATAATGTCTCTTTTCATTTCAAGAACAGTTGTATTTCTTTTAAACCAATGTTTGTAGAAATCTTTAGATGTTCGTGACATTGTGACACCAGATCGTTGGGTGGCCTTGTTTTAGAACTTAAGTTGTTATGGAACTTCCGCATTTTATACCTGCTTAGTTTTATTTGCAATTTATTATTGTTTGAGTTAATATTCAATGTGTTAGAATGTATCAGTTGGCTTGCCTAGCTTTCATGAGTAGGCGCCATCATGATCCTGACGGTGGGAAATTCGGGTCGTGACAATTTGGTATCAGAGCTCTAGGTCCCATAACATCATACAAACTTAGTCGAATCTTCAAATTACCTTCAACAACACCAAAAACATGAATTACTCACGGATTCAAGCCTAAGGAACTTCTAAAATTCGAATTCCACAAACGATGTCGAAACCTATCAAATCATATCCAAATGACCTCAAATTTAGCACACAAGTCAGAAATGACACCACAAATCTACTCCAACTTCCGGAAATCGAATCTGATCCCGATATCAAAATTTTCACTGCCGGCCAAAATTCCAACTTTACCCAATTCAAGCCTAATTCTACCATGGACCTCCAAATCAGATTTCTGATGCGCTCCTAAGTCCTAAATCACCTAACGGGAGCTAACAAGACTATCAAAATTCAAATCCGAGGTCGTTTACACATAAGTCAACATCCGGTCAACTTTTCCAATTTAAGCTTCCAAATAAGAGACTATGTGTCTCAACTCTCTCTGAAGCCACTCCGAACCTGAATCAACTAACCCGGTATATCATAGTATAGTTGAAGAACACAAAAGAAGAAGGAAATGGGAGAATGGGTCTATAACTCTCAAAACGACCGTCCGGATTGTTACATCCACCCCCTCTTAATCAAACGTTCGTCCTCGAACGGGCCTAGAAACATACATGGAGCATCAAAAGGTATGGGAATTTGCTCCACATCTCCCACTCGGTCTCCCAAGTAGACTCCTCCATGGGCTGACCTCTCCACTGCACCTTCACTGAAGCTATATCTTTGACCTCAACTTTGGAACCTAACACCCCAAAATAGCTGTCAGCTCCATATCATAAGTCAAATCACCGTCCAACTGAACCGTACTGAAATCAAAATATGAGATGGATCCCCGATATACTTCCAAAGCATAGAAACATGAAATACTGGATGCACACTCGATAAGCTAGGTGGCAAAGCAAGCTCATAGGCCACCTCCCCAATCCTCCAAAGCACCTCAAATGGCCCAAGAAACCGAGGGCTCAACTTGCCCTTTTTCCTAAATCTCATAACACCTTTCATGGGCGAAACCTTCAGCAAGACCTTCTCCCAAACCATGTAAGACACATCACGGACCTTTCTGTCAGCATAACTCTTTTGTCTCAACTGCCCCGTGCGAAGCCGCTCCTGAATCAATTTCACCTTGCCCAATGCATCCTGAACTAAGTCTGTACCCAAGAGCCTAGCCACACCCGGATCAAACCAACCCACTGGAGATCTACACTACCTCCCATATAAAGCCTCATATGGAGCCATCTGCATGCTCGACTGATAATTGTTGTTGTAAACAAACTCTGCGAGCGGCAGAAATTGGTCCCATAAACCCACAAAATCAATGACACAAGTGCGTAGCATGTCCTCCAAAATTTGAATAGTGCGCTCGGACTGTCCATCCGTCTGAGGGTGAAATGTTATGCTCAACTCATCCTGGGTGCCCAACTCTCGCTGCACGACCCTCCAAAACTATAATGTAAATTGTGTACCTCTGTCTGAAATGATGGAAACTGGCACCCCATGAAGGAAAACAGTCTCTCTTATGTAAATCTCAGCCAACCGCTCTAAAGAATAGGTAATTCTCACAGAAATGAGGTACGCGTACTTGTTCAGCCAATCCATAATCACCCAAATAGCATCGAACTTTCTCGAAGTCCGTGGGAGTCCAACTACAAAATCCATGGTGATTCTCTCCCACTTCCACTCTAGAATCTCTATCTTCTGAAGCAAGTCACCCGGTCTATGATGCTCATATTTCACCTGCTGGAAGTTAAGACACTGAGCTACAAACCCAACTATATCTTTCTTTATTATTCTCTACCAATAATATTGTCTCAAATCTTGATACATCTTTGCGGCACCCGAATGGATGGAATACGCAGTTATGGGCCTCCTCAAGAATTAACTCCCGTAGCCCATCCATATTGGGAACACATATCCGGCCCTGCATCCTTAATACCCCGTCATCACCAATAGTCACATCCCTGGTATCACCGTGCTAAACCTTATCCTTGAGGACAAGTAAATGAGGATCATTATATTGGCGCTCTATGATGCGATCGAAAAAGGAAGACTGAGAAACCACACAAGATAGGACCCGACTGGGCTCCAAATATCCAATCTCACTAACCGATTGGCCAATGTTTGAACATCAACTGCAAGGGGTCTTTCTCCAACAGGAAGGAATACAAGACTACCCATGCTCTCTGCCTTCCTATTCAAGGCATCGGCCACCACATTGGCCTTTTCCGGGTACAAAATGGTAATATCATAGTCCTTTAGCAGCTCCAACCATCTCCACTGCCTCAAATTGAGATCTTTCTACTTGAACAAGTGCTGGAGGCTACAATGATCATTAAACACCTCGCAAGACACACTATAGAGATAGTGCCTACAAATCTTCAATGTGTGCACAATGGCAGCCAACTCTAAATCATGAACAAGGTAGTTCTTCTCATGAAGCATCAACTGACGTGAAGCATAAGCAATCACTCTACCTTCCTACATCAAAACACACCCAATGCTGACCCGAGAAGCATCATAATATATTGTATAAGAGCCTAAAGCTGATGGCAAAACTAATACTGGAGTTATGGTCAAGGTAGTCTTGAGCTTCTGAAAGCTCGCCTCACACTCATGCGACCACCTGAAAGGATCACACTTTTGGGTCAACTTGGTCAAGGGAGATGTAGGAAACGAGAAACCCTAAACGAACCGATGGTAATAACCATCCAAACTAAGAAAGCTCCGAATCTCAGTGGTTGAGGACAGTCTGGTCCAACTTTAAACCGCCTCTATCTTCTTCGGATCAACCTGAAACCCTCACTAGACACAATGTGCCCCAAGAACGCCATTGAAACTAGCCAAAACTCGCACTTGGAGAACTTGGCATAAAGCTTATCCTCCCTCAACCGCTACAATACAACCCTCATATGCTCGGTGTGCTCCTCCTTGCTACAAGAGTACACCAAAATGTCATCAATGAATACAATAAAAAATGAGATGAGATAAGGTGGAAACACGTTGTTCATCAAATGCATGAACGTTGCTGGGCCGTTGGTCAGCCAAAAGATATCACGAGGAACTCATAATGGCCATAACATGTTTTGAAAGCTGTCTTAAGAAGGTCGAATACACGATTGTGGTTGATAATTCGGAATGTTCACGAAAAGTTGACAAGATACTACGAGAAATTTGGCGAGTTGATGGTGCGATATCATGGTAATTGAGAACAAGGAATCATTGTGGGTTCTACATTTATGTGATGGTAGCTTAAAGTTGAGTGGGGGAGCCCACCATCTACAATTGGACAGCGTGGTTATCTGGTTGTGCAAGTTTTGGGAAGACTCGGAGTTTATGCTTCTAGTGAATGTGATGTATGAGGAAAATAATTCATCTGGTTGCTTCTTTGGGAGTGTTCGTGTGCTAGCAGGGCATTGGAGTTTGATTATATTTGGGACCAGGTTAGAGTGGGTGACTCTCAATAATGGTTCTAGTGGGCTCAAGAATTTAAAAGTGCAGTGCCTAAGGATTTCGAATCCGTTGTGTGGTTAAGGATAGAGTTTTTGTAGTGGGTTATGAAAGGGACTTAGAATGTTCTACGTTGTCATCGGGTCTGCGGTGCAGTATTGGAGAAATAGGAGGAAATAACTTTGTAGTTATAGATGATCTTTCAGAATGGGTGTACCAGTTAGAGATTTTATTGTGTGCATACGGAGGGTATGAGATGGTTCATGGGTATTGAGTCGATGTGGTCTCGTGATTTGGGTCATACGGGCTGAGTGTTGGTTGAGTCCGTTATATTTTTTAAGTGAGTTATTATTACCTCTAAGGCAAGTAAAGAGTAAATTGGAAGAAGTTGGGTCGGTTATTAATGTTTTGAATCATCTTGATTGTGGCAATAATCAGTTCCTTCAGTGTGTTAAATTATACAGGTGGTTTGTGGTTGTATGTGCGGGCTTGACAACCACCATAATTTGATTGATTTGGAAGGTATTTGATTCAAATGGCCTTATTATGTGTAAATGGATCCCAAAAGAGTTGTGGTGGTTTAGACCACAACTTGAGGTTTATATTTTATGCGGTTATAGGAATTCGGTTGCGTGATTGCAATTGTGCCTCTGAAATGTGTTGAGTGAAAGGGGTTCTAGATGATGAAGTTTTTATTCTATTGGTGGTTCAAGAGTTTTGAAGAAATTATTGTACTCTCGCGTAACTGCATGAAAAGTGCATAGAAATTGGTAGTTGAGGATCAAGGTTGTAGTTCGGTGTTGATAAGAATGTCACGAGCTCAGAGGAGTGGGGGAGGATTTCAGACGTTCAGAGTATGCTGGCACTATTTTGGGTAGCCTGGGGATGGTCCATTTTGTGGTAGGAGTTTTGGGTATTGAAATGCGGATGCTTGGCTAGTATTAAAGTAATAGCATGGTTGATGGCCATTAATGTTCAGATTTTACTATCTGGTGCGGAAGGTTGTGGGAGTATGTCCCATAGGGAGATCGTATAAGCATGACGTGCCAGTCATTCGATTGTTAGAGGTTTGAATCAGGTATGGAGATTTTGGTATTGCCGCCAATGGGAGAGATTATGACTAAGGGGCGCTCCATTTCTTTGGTTGTGGAATGTGAGAGTTAGTACTGGATTTGATGACTACTCTTATGTGTCATGAATTGGGTCATTGTGGATCCTTAAAAGGTTAGTGGCCTAGTACGGGATGATCGGAATAGGCTTGAGGTCCGCTAGTAGACTTAATGTGAATGCGTGCTCTACATCAGGTCAGGTCAGATGTGTTCATACAGCATAGTGCTGCTTATGGAGGATTCTTCAGGTGTTGGATATTATTCATGTCGTCAGCTATTCTCTATAATACTATATTATGCCATGTGGGTTGTGACACGACTTGATTATTCGCACGTGTGTTGTGGTCTTGTGTAGCTTGTCATTATTGTACCTTAGCCGTGCTTGAGTTTTTGTAGCGTGTGGTGCTATCCGTCTCCCCAGGGTTGTATTTTCGCACTTGGCGTGTTTGTGGCCGATATTCGGTTATTTCATAGGTATAAGTATTATGGCTTGATGCGTATTTCCTTATTTATTATTATGTGTGGATCGGGTGGCATACCGCTATGGGTATGTTTTTTGGATCGAGTTGCACGCTGCAATAATATCATGTGTGGATCGGGTTGCACGCCGTAACAGTGAGATGTTGAGTACGGTTCCCTATATCTATTCTTGTGTATTTTGTTTCTCAATCTATGAGAAGGTTTTATAGCATTAGTTCGACTGTTTTATTCCTATGTGTGGGCTGGGTAGTTCTTTTCCAGAGTTCGTTCCTCCTTGTGTGTCATATTTAAGTTGTATCTTTTAGGCGCATTGATGGTGTCATATGAGATCTTGGTCAGTGTTTGAGGTGGCTTATTATGACGACCCAACCGCTCGTCTTAAGAATTAACACCCCAATGCCCTATTAACTGCTTTTCCCAAGTTTATTTTTGCTATTTTGATTTGCCGGGATATTCGATTTTGAGTTTCGGGGAGTTTTGGGACACTTAGTCCCTAAATGAGAGCTTAAGTGTTGGAAAGTTGACCGTAGTCGGAACAGAGTGAAGATGTCCTCGGAATGGAAATCAGATGGTTCTGTTAGCTCCGTTAGGTGATTTGGGCTTAGGGGCACGTTCGGATTGTGTTTTGGAGGTTCGTAGCTAATTTAGGCTTGAAATGCTGAAAGTTGAATTTTTGAAGTTTCTGGTCCGGTAGTGAGATTTTTATCCGAGGGTCAGAATGGAATTTCGGAAGTGGGAGTAGCTCCGTAGTGTTGAATGTGACGTGTGTGCAAAATTTCAGATCATTCAGACGAGTTTTGATAGACTTTTTGATCGAAAGCATATTTTGAGAATTTTGGAGTTCTTAGGCTTAAATCCATGGTTAATTTGAGGTTTCGATGTTTTATTTAGGTGTTTTAAGGATTGGTACAAGTTTGGGTGGTGGTTTGTGACTTGTTGGTGCCTTTGGTTGAGGTCCCGGAGGCCTCGGGATAAATTCAGATGGTTGACGGAAAGATTTTCGAGTTAGAGTTGCAGCTTCAGCTGTTGGTTCTGTCATAATCGCAACTGTAGTTTAGGTTCTGCAGGTGTGGCTCCGCAGAAGCGGTTTGAGGCAAAAAGGGAGTCGACCGCAGATGCGGTCAGGTAACCGTAGAAGCGGTACCGCATCTGCGGTAATGTAGTCGCAGGTGCGGAAAGTCCTTCTTTAATGAAATGTCGCAGGTGAGACCTTGGCTCCGCAGAAGCGGGACCGCAGATGCGGTCCCAGGGCCGTAAATGCGGAAATCGCTGGGCAGAACATATAAATTCTTGCCTTCGCGAAATTTAGCCATTTTTCATCTTTTTCAAAATGGGAAGAAGCTTGGGGAGCACTTTTCAATAGGGATTTTTAGAGGAGTTCATTGAGGTAAGGTCTTTAGTCCCTAAACTCGTTATTGGAATGATTTTTATCAATTTAAGCATGAAATATTAAGGAAAATCAGTGGTAATTGGGGGGGTCAGGGCTTGTCTAATTAGAGACCTTTGAGTGATGATTTGAGGGACAAATTGAGGTCCGATGTTGGTACTTTTCATATGACTGAACTCCTGAGAGTGCGAGGTTTCTAGAAATATAAATTTTACCCGATTCCGAGACGTGGGCCCGAGGGGCGTTTTGGTTATTTTACATAATTTTGCATATTAGCTTAGAATTTAATTGTAGAATCGCTTACTTGAAATGTTATTTACATTATGCAATTGAATTGAATAGATTTAGGCCAGTTAGAGTCTAGTACTCATGGCAAGAACGTGGTCTCGAGTTGATTTTGAGCCGGTTCGAGGTAAGTGTCTTGTCTAACCTTGTGTAGGGGACCTTCCCCTTAGGATTGGTATATTTGGTAATTGAAATGCCTTGTACGTGAGGTGACGAGTACGTACTTGTGCTAAATGTTGGAAATTCGGTTTTCATTAAGTAATCACTAGTATGTATCCTTTCATGTTTTTATTACTTGCACTATTAAGCCTATTGTTAGCTTAGGAAAGTGTGTCTAAGTGACTTAATTGCTTTATTTTCTCAACCTGCCCTACCTGAATTCTGTGCAGCATGCTAGGCTAGAATCACTTGTTGCCTTAATATGAAATTTTGCCATTTTTGTATATTTTTTTGTTGCTGCTGTGTATTTATTTTGGGACTATGGATGTGGGATTCCGGTAACTCCCCCATGTCTGTTTATTTTGGGACTACGGATGTGGGATTCCGGTAAATCCCCCTGCATAGTTATATGGAACTACGGGAATGCACCCGGTAGATTCCCCCAGTACTGGGTATTTACATTTGGGACTACGGAACAGGATTCCAGTAAATCCCCGCGCACTAAGAGTTGGACTACAGGACGGAATCCCGGGAGATCCATTAGATATGTACATATGGGACTACAGGACAGTATCCTGGGAGATCCCAGATTGTTATTATTGGTGCTGAGTTGTATTCCTTTCCGTGTTTACCTTGCTTCTATATAGTTGTTGTTGTCCTGTACATCCTGTATTATTTTACTGATGTACTTATTTATATTGTTCTGTTCTATACTGTTGATCTTTATATTTTATTTAACCTCAGTAGGGCCCTGACCTTCCTTGTCACTACCCGACCGAGATTAGGCTTGGCATTTACTGAGTACCATTGTGGTGTACTTATGCCCCTTCTGCGCATGTTTTTCCTGTGCAGATCTAGGTACTGTGACTCAGTCCTATCACCCGTGAGGCGAGGCGACTGCTCTAGAGACTTCGAGGTACATCTGCCGTGTCCGCAGACTGAGGAGTCCTTTCTATTCTAGCTTTTAAACATTTACCCTTGTGTATTTCTTTCCCTTGTTAGATATTCTGGAGTAAGACATTGTAGATATCCAAAGGCTTGTGGTTCCGTGAATTTCCGGGTTTTGGGATAGTGTACTTGATTCTGAGAATGTTGTGTTGTATGTGCCGAGCGGCATTTTCAAACACTGTTTTTATCACTCTTCATTTTGTTTTAATTTTTTTTTATTTCGCATGTGGTTATCTTCCGCAATTTAGGTTTACCTAGTCGTAGAGGACTAGGTGCCATCATGATGGTTCATGGAGGGTGAACCGGGGTCGTGACACTTATTGCTTGAGCAGCTTGTACTGGGTGAGACGAGGTTATTGGACTTGAAATCAGTGTGGTCGGATTTATGTAAGGTATATTAAAGAGAGAATGTCACTATTCAGTTCAAAATGAGGTAACAGTTCTTGTCAAGCGGAGGAACTCCACGAGTTATTGATTTGGCGGGTGAAATAGCTTTGTTAAGTCATTTATGACTCAAGTGCGAAATTCGAAGTTATTTCGGATTGATTGGATATGTTTCGGCACAAGATATAGAATTTGGAAATTTGAAATTTATAAGTTTGATTTGAGGCGCGATTTACAATTTTGACATTGTTTGGTGTGATTTGAGGCCTCGACTAAGTTCGTATTGTAATTTGGGACCTGTTGGTATATTTGGTTTAGGTCCCGAGGGCCTTGGGTGGATTCCAGATGGTTAATGGATCGATTTTTAGACATAAGGAAAAGCTGGAAATTTCTGGTTGCTGGTGCGATCACTTCTCTGGAAGCTTCATCATAGAAGCGACCTCGTAGGTGCGACATGGGCAAGGCTAGTGTTTGGTCGTAGAAGCGAAAGAAAATGCACATCTGCGTCATTGTAGGTGAAATGCTTGGAATGCAGAAACGATGGGGTCGACTGGGCAGCAGAATTGTAGAAACGAGGCCGCAGATGCGGCATTTCTGTCGGCAGAAGCGGAACTGGGCAGATTATTAAAGGACGAACTTGGTCATTTTCCTCATTTCGTTTTGGATTTTTGGAGCTCGATTTTGGGCAATTTTGGAGGAGTTCTTCAAAACTTTGACTTGGGTAAATGTTCTATATCCGAACATCATTTATTTCGAAAATTTAATGGAAGGAATTGGAAAAAAATTGTGAAATCTTCCGAAAGTGTAAATTGGAGATTTGGAGGACGAATAGTTGTCGGAATTTGATAATTTTGATATGGTTGAACTCATATCAGAATGGGTGTTTGGATTTCGTGAATTTTTGTCGGGTTTTGAGATGTGGGCCCAAGGGTTGACTTTTTTGACTTTTTGAGTAGAGTTGGGAATTTGTATAAATTGTTAAGTTATATGTATTGGAGTATATTTTGATTGTTTTGTACATTGTTTGACTAGTTTCGGATCGCTTGGCTTTGAATTGAAGAGTTAGTGCGGCATTGGAGCTAGTTATGGAATTTCGGAGCGAGGTAAGTCTCCTATCTAACTTTGTGAGGGGGAAACTACCCCTAGGTGATGTAATTGTTATGTGCTAATAGTTGTGGGTGCTACGTACATACGTGGTGACGAGAGTCTACGTAGCTAAAGCATGTTTATGTCCGGGTAGACTTAGGAATTTACCATGTAATACTTGAAATATTTGAATTCATTTTGCTGGCTTAATCAATTGAATTAATAAAATTGAACTTGATTTAGAAATATATATATATATATATATATATATATATATATATATATATATATATATATATATATATATATATATATATATATATATATATATATTAGGCCGAGCCTTATCACCTTGAGTTGTTGACATGTTATTTGAGAAATGGTAAAGGTTATACTTACCTTGTATTCATATACTATATCGTAAGCTCGTATCTCATAATTCGATAATTCCTCTCATTTCTTGTAGAGCGGGCCGAACGCCTCGGCAGTATTATGCACCACACTCTAATGGAAGCGGGTCATTTTCCTCGGTAGTATAATAGATTCATATATGGTTCATATCGCTCGACCCTCGGCAGTGTACACGTAATGATGGGATCGAGCTGAACGTCTCGACAGTATCATACTCTTTCTGAGATCAGGTCATACTGCCTTGGCATAATCATGTGTTATATCGCTAGCAGTCCGAATATTCGCGAGATTTTCTTCCACTGATGCCTTGCTTTTTATATGGTATTTCTTATCCGTTTGTTATTGGCACTTGATATTTTTCGAGCTGACGAAATAGAATACGAGATTGAGAAATTGTTATTGTTAAAAGAAAATTTGGAAGATTATGTTGGATACAGATTTACCTCATTACTATTGTTGTACTCTTATATGTTTATGATTTACCATATTGCTTTATTGGACCACTAGTAAGTGTCAATGTCTACCCCTCTCACTATTTCTCCGGGGTTAGGCTAGATACTTACCGGGTATGCATTGATTTACGTACTCATGATGCACTTCTCCACTAAATATGCAAGATCTGACAGGCTCATTTGATGATCATCTTGGCGTGTAGGCGCAGCTTTTGAGGAGACTTCATGTGAGTTGCATTCCAAGCTACGCATCGCAGTCCGCAGAGTCTCCATCGTACTATTTATTTTATCTTGCCTTATTTACATTCTAGACGGATGTGGTATTATTATTGTACTCCTTAGTAAATACTCATGCACTTGTGACACCGAGTTTTGGGGTTATACTAGTTGATGCTTACGATTTTGTATATTATTATCGCCTTTCATTTATTTTATAAACTACAAATGTTGTATGTTCCTATGGATTTAGAAGTATAAATCTCCTTCCTGACTAAAATCAATGATTTCGAAAGTAACAAAATGGTTAATTAAATTGATAAATCACTGTTGGCTTGCCTGATGGTAGTGTTAGGCGCCATCACGACCTATATTGGATTTTTGGTCGTGACAACTTGGTATCAGAGCGTTAGATTCACTTAGGTCTCACGAGTCATGAGCAAGTCTAGTAGCATTTTGCGGATCGGCACGGAGACGTTTGTACTTATCTCTGAAAGGCTACAAGGATGTTATGAGCACTTCCCTTCTTGATTCCTCATCGTGCGATTTGATTCTTTTGAGGCTTCTACCTTTAATTCCTTTCTATTTAATATTACGCGACGTGGGGCGCTTGTTATCAATTGGGCATCGAGGAGTTGAAGTGGTACGACAGACGTGGTGCTGGATATTTTTCCGACATGTTCGAGCAAGCTATTATTGTCACCTTATAGAAGAATGTTCTATCGTTTCAGCTAAGTATCTATATTTCCTATGGTTTCGAGACTATGCACAGATTATTACGATATTCATTAATTGTTATCACACAGTGTTGGTGTGATGGTAGGGTGCTTATTTATGGATCGCGGTAGTGAACGACTCGAAAGGAGGATTTCTTAGTTCATGATTTAGAGGTTAGGCATCTAATTCTAGCAGAGGAAAGGCAATCGTTCTATGGAAGTTCGAGCGTTGGTTGATGGAGTAATGAGACATGATATTTTTGAGCGTGGTGGAATTCTTAATTGTGATGCGATGTCGTCGTCCTTGTCCAACGCATTAAGGCTCGCCGGTGTTATGGTCTTCTTGATTTTCCTTCGGGGCAGGGTGCTATGAAATGGTACCTGAGAAGCGGTTGTAAAAAATGGCAATGTATGGTGGTTTTAGAATCGAATCGGTGTTTCTAATGTTGATGGCTTGAGAAAGATGATTTTGAGGAGGCTTAGAGTGGTAGCAATTTATTAGTTCAGGTTCAACAGAGATGGATTTTGATTTGAGGCAGCAATTGGGCAGCGAAGGATGAGGAAGGACATGGTGGGAGGTGTCTCGTGGTGGTTGAATTGCTAGCAGGTCAAGTATGAAAAGCAAAGGTCGACAAGTTGCTTAAAAGAGATGGTTTAACCGAAATGGGTGTGGCAGAGTAGCATATGGATTCTGTGGTAGGATATCCACATGCCTTGAAAAAAGTTTAGAGTGCTTTGGGAGTCATGGTAGAAAGCAACTAGGTCTATAGACTTTATCTGGAATGGTGGTTGTTGTACGGAGGAAACATTGAATATGGAAGAAAAGAGTTAGCTTGAAAAGAAGAGGGGTGTGAAAACATGATTATCGTTTCAGATGCAACATGACTTTGAGTTTGGAGTGTATTGTCGGACTTTCAGTTGGTGTCAATGGGGAATGGACAGACTTGTACATCCGATGGACGAGCATGGGCTCAAGAGGGTTTATTGGTTTTCATGGTAAGTTGTACCCAGTGCAGCATCGTAGGAAGATGTCGGTATGGAATTCCACAAGTGGGTTATCTCCTGTAAGCAGGTTAACAGTTGCATGATTTTGATGAACTTTCTACAACGAGTTCTACTTACTACCCAGGAGAAGGTCGAGTATGGGATTGTGGTTGATAAATTCGGAACGTTCATGAAAAGTTTAATAAGAGATTACGAGAAATTTCGCAGGTTAAAGGTGCAAGATCGTGGAGATTGAGAAGAAAGAAACTCTATGGGTTCTAGATTTATGTGATTGTAGCTTAAAGTTAAGTAGGGGAGCCCACTGTCTATGATTGGATCGCGTGGTGGTCTGCTTGTGTATTTTCTAGTTATCGATACATTGGTGGATTATTTATGACTAAGAAAAGAAAACATCAGGGGTAATTCGAGCAAAGAACTTGATGAATGTGTGATATATTTTGCCTTATCAATTCATGTGCAAGTTTTGGGAATACTCAAAGTTTATGCTGCTTGTGGATGTGATGTACAGGTAAAAGAATTCAGCTGGTTAATTATTTGAGAGGGTGTTCATGTGCTAATAGAGCATTGGAGTTTGATTATATTCGAGACCAGGTCAGAGTGGTTGAATCTCTACAACGGTCCTAGTGGGTTCAAGAATTAAAGTGCAGTTCCTAAGGATCACGGGTTCGTTGTGTGGTTAAGGATCGAGTTTTGCAGTGAATTATGAAGGGGACTTGGAGTGCTTTATGTTGTCATCGGGTCTGCAATGTAGTATTAGAGGAAAGGGGAGAAACTACTTCGAATCCGTAGAAGATCTTTCAAAACGGGTGTACCATTTGGAGATGCTATTATGCGCATAAGGAGGGCATGAGATGGTTCATGGGTATTGAGACAATGTGGTCTTGTGATTTGGGTCACTCGGGATGAGTGCTGATCGGGTTCGTTATGTTTTTTAATGAAGTTATCATTATTTCTAAGGCAATTCAAGAGTAAATTGGAAGAAGTTGGGTCGATTAGTAATGAGTTGAATCAGTGTGATTGTGGAAATGATCGGTTCCTCCAGTATGTAAGCTATACAGGTGATTCGTAGCTGTACGTGCGGGCTTGGTAGCCACCATAACTTGATAAATTTAGGACGTATTTGATTCAAATGGACTTGTTATGTTAATGGATTCCGGAAGAGTTATGACGGTTTAAATCACAACTTGAGGTTTGTATTTTCTGCGGTTGGAATTCAGTTGCGTGTTGTAGAGGTTCTTCTGAGATAAGTTAAGTGAAAGGTTTCTAGCCAATGAAGTGTGTATTCCACTAGTAGTTCATGGGTTATGATGAATTCTTGTACTCTCATGTAGCGGCATGATAGGTGCAGTGAGCGGCATGGGAATTAGAAGTTGAGGATTAAGGTTACAGTTTGGTAATGACAAGAACGTCTCGAGCTCAGATGAGCAGGAAAGAAATTTAGATGTTCAGAGCAAGTTGGTATTTTCTTTAGTGTCACCTGAGAACGGTATCCTGTGTTAGAGGCTTTGTGTACTAATTTGCGGATTCTCAATTTACTTTATAGCATTAGCATTGTTGGTGGTATGGAGGTGCAGAGTTTGCTGCCTGGAGCAGAAGGTCGTGGGAGCGTATCCCACGGGAAAATTTGTATAAGTGTGACATGTTAGTCAATTGTTTGTTAAAGATTGAAACCAAGCATGGAGATTATGGTACTATCATTAATGTGAGAGTTTATACTTGGAAGGCGCTCTATCCTTTAGTTGTGAACTGTGTTTCGAATTGGCACAATTGCTCGTGCATGTCATAATAGGGCCATTTATGGATCCTTGAACAGTTATTGGCCTAGTATGGTATGATCAGAATCGGTTTGAGGTCCGTCGGGGGTCTAATGCTAATGGGTGCTCTACGTCAGGTCGGATGTGTTCATTCGTCATAGCATTGCTTACGGAGGAGTCGTCGGGCATTGGATATTATTCCTGTCGTCAGCTATTTCGTGTATTACTTTATTGTGCCATGTGGGTTGTGAATTATTCGCACATGTGTTGAGGTCCTGTATAACTCATGGTATTATATGATCAGGATGGCTTTCGAGATGCAGATCATTTACCGCACCTTAGTTGTGCTAGGGTTTCGTAGCGTATGGCTCTATCCATCTCCCCAAGGTTGTATGTTAGCACTTAGAGTGCTTGTGGTCGATATTCGGTATTTTGTAAGTATAATCATTTTGGCTTGATGGGTATTTCTTTATTTATTTTTATGTGTAGATCGGGTGGCATGCCGCCACGGGTATGTTGTTTGGATCGGGTTGCACGCCGCAACGGTATCATGAATGGATTGGGTTGAACGCCGCAATGGTATCATGTGTGGATCGGGGTGCACGCCGTAACAGTAAGATGGTGAGTACGGTTCCTTATATCTATTCTTGCATATTTTGATTCTCATTCTCTAAGAAGGGTTCATAGTGTCCGTTTGACCATTTTATTCGTTATGTGGGATGGGTATCTCTTTTCTAGAGTTCGTTCTTCCTTATGTTTAATATTCAAGTTGTAGCTTGTTGGCACATTGATGGGGTCATATGAGATTTTTGCCAGTATTTGAGATGCTTTATTGCCTAAGTAGCTGGTATTGGGTGAGACGAGGTTATTGGACCTAGGATCAGTGCAATCAGAGTTATGTAGGGTATATCAAAGAGTAAATATCGTTATTTAGTTTAGAATGAGGTAATGGTTCTTGTTAGGAGAAGCGAATCCATGATTTGTTAATTCGGCAGGTGGTTATGAATTTCTAAATACCTCTTCCGTCGTGGCAGTATTGCAAGAGTTGGAACAGGGCTTATATGTGTTATAAGGTGTTTTGCGGGCACCAGGTTCATGGAATTTGTAGCTATTATTGTCGTAGGATGTTATTATGGTCATGTGACTTATGTGGTGTATGGTGTGATTTCAGTGGAGGAGCATGGTCATGTTGGGTACAGTGTGTGGTGATTGGTACGGTGTTCGTATGTTAAAATCAGGCCTGGTAGAGAAATTTGGAGGTTGGAATTTGGTTCTAACACTTATTGACTAGATAAAAGGGAGAATCTTCAATCAGACTCAAGTTGTAGTGCTCAACTGGGTTGTGGTGGCACGGGCAGGTGCATGAGATGTTAAATAGTGATTTTGGGCAACTCCGGAACAGTTCTCAGCACGTTCGAGGACGAACATGTGTTTAAGTATGGGAGAATGTAATGATCTGCCCGGTCGTTTTGAGCTCTAACGCATCATTCGGCGGTTTGAGGCTTCGAGTAGCTTCATTTCATGTTTGTTTTATGACTTGTACGTGTGGTCGGAATTTAATTTCGGAAAGATCGAAGTTTATTTGGAAAGAAAATTCTAAATTCGGAAGCTTTATGTTGGAGAAGTTGACTAAGGTTTGACTTTTGAGCAAAACACCTCAGAATCAGGATTTGAAGGTCCTAGTAGGTTTGTATGATGATTTCGGACTTGGGCTTGTGTTCGGATTGAGTATCGGGTGGTCCAGCAGCATATCAGTGCCTATTATGGAAAGTTGGCATTTTTGATGAATTTCATAAGTTTGGGTTGAAGTGGATTTGATGTTATCGATGTCTGTTTGAGGTTCCGAGCCTTGGAATAGCTTCGTTAAGTCATTTATGACTCGTGTGCAAAGTTTTAAGTCATTCCGGATTGATTGGATACGTTTCGGCACAAGATATAGAATTTGAAAATTTATAAGTTTGATTAGAGGTGCGATTCGTAATTTCGACATTGTTTGGTATGATTTGAGGCCTCGACTAAGTTCATATTGTAATTTGGGATGTGTTGGTCTATTTGATTTAGGTCCCGAGGGCCTCGGGTGGATTCTGGATGGTTAACGGATTGATTTTGGACTTAAGGAAAAGCTGGAAATTTCTAGTTGCTAGTGCGATCGTTTCTGCAGAAGCTTCATCCCAGAAGCGACCTCGCAGAAGCGAGGCATTTATCGAAGGAGTGACATTGGCAGGGCTGGAGTTTGGTTGCAGAAGCGAAAGACAAAGCGCACCCGCGTCATCGCAGGTGCGATGCCTAGAACGCCGAAGCGATAGGGTCGACTGGGCAGCAGAATCGCAGAAGCAAGGCTGCAGATGCGGCATTTCTATTGACAGAACCAGAGCTGGGAAGATTATTAAGGGATCGAACTTGGTCATTTCCTCATTTCATTTTGGATTTTTGGATCTCGGTTTTAGGCGATTTTGGAGGAGTTCTACATGATTTCGACTTGGGTAAGTGTTCTATATCCGAAAGTGATTATATCTTACAACTCCATAGTTGCATTCATCATTTACTTTGAATTTAATGGAAGGAATTGGAAAAAAAATTGTGAAATCTTCTGAAAGAGTAAATTGGAAATTTGGAGGACGATTCGTTGTCGGAATTTGATAATTTTGGTATGGTTGAACTCGTATTAAAATAGGTGTTTGGATTTTTGTGAATTTTCATCGGGTTTCGAGATGTGGGCCCGAGGGTTAACTTTGTTGACTTTTCGAGCGGAGTTAAGAATTTTTATAAATTGTTAAGTTATACGCTTTGGAGTATATTTTGATTGTTTTGCACATTATTTGACTAGTTTCGGATAGTTTGGCTTTGAATTTAAGAGTTAGTGTGGCATTGGAGGTGGTTATGGAACTTCGGAGAGAGGTAAGTCCCCTGTCTAACTTTTTGAGGAGGAAGCTACCCCCTAGGTGATATAATTGTGCTACTTACGCACGTGGTGATGAGAGTCCGTATGTATCTAAAGCATGTTTATGTCCGAGTAGACGTAGGACTTTACCATGTAATACTTGATATATTTGAATTCATTTTGCTGGCTTAATCAATTGAATTAATAATTGAACAGTATATATATATATATATATATATATATATATTAGGCCGAGCCTTATCATCTTGAGTTGTTGGCATGTTATTTGAGAAGCGGTAAAGGTTATACTCACCTTATATTCATATACTATATAGTAAGCTCGCATCTCGTAATTCAATAAGTCCTTTCCTTTCTTGTAGAGCGGGCTGAACGCCTTGGCAGTATTATGTACCACATTCTCATGGGAGCGGGCTATTTGCCTCAGCAGTATAATAGACGCATCTATGGTTCTTGCTGCTCAACCCTCGACAGTGTACATGTAATGATAGGATTGGGCCGATCGCCTTGACTGTATCATACTCTTTCTGAGATCTGGTCGTAGTACCTCGTCATATCGCTAGCAGTCAGAATATTCACGAGATTTTCCTACCACTGATGCCTTGAATTTTATACGGTATTTCTTATCCATTTTTTATTGGCTCTTGATATTTTTCAAGCTACCGAAATAAAATACGAGATTGATAAATTGATATCGTTAAAAGAAAATTTGGAAGGTGCACAAGGTGCTAAACAGTGATTTTGGACAGCTCCAAAATAGTTCTTGGCACGTTCGAGGATGAACGCATATTTAAGTGGGGGAGAATGTAATGACCTGACCGGTCATTTTGAGCTCTAGCACATCGTTCGGTGATTTGAGGCCTTGAGTAGCTTCACTTCATGTACTATGACTTGTACGCGTGGTCGAGGTTAAATATCGGGAAGTTCAAAGTTGATTCAAAGTGAAAATTCTAATTTCGGAAGCTTTAAGTTGGAAGAATTGACTAAGATTTGCCTTTTGAGTAAACAACCTCAGAATCAGGATTTAAAGGTTCCAATAGGTTCACATGATGATTTCGGACTTGGGCGTATGTTCGGGTTGAGTATCGGGCCGCCCGGGAGCATTTCGGCACTTATTATGGAAAGTTGGCATTTTAAAGGTTTTAGAATTTCCTAAGTTTGGTTTGAGGTGGACTTTGGTATTATCGATGTCCGTTTGAGGATACGAGCCTTGGAATAGGTTCGTATCATGATTTGTGACTTGTGTGTAAAGTTTGACATCATTCCGGAATGTTTAACTGTAATTCGGATGCGTTTGGAAGAGTTTGAATTGTTGAAAGTTTAAAGAAGGTTTAGATCGCCAATTTTTAGTTTTGATGTTGTCTGGTATGATTTTAGGCCTCTAGCAGATCTGTGTTATGTTATGAAACTAGGTGGTGTGATTGGACGGGGTCTTGAGGACCTCGGGTATGTTTCGGAATGGTTTCAGACCAAGTTTGGATGATTTGTTGTTGTTGGTTGCTGGTGTCTGGTTTTGCTCTTCGCGAAAGCGATGGGATTCACGCATTCGCGAAGAAGGATTTTTGGGGTTGCTAGTATTTTCCCATTACGAATGCGAATAAGGAGACGCGAACACAGAGTAGAGGCTGGGGTAGCCTGCGCGAATGTGACTTGGAGGTCGCAAACGCGAGGTAGTGTGATCTGAACGCTCCGGCGATCGTGATGAAGGATGGGTCTGGGCAGAATTGTTTTGAGTCGGGATTTTTTCTCATTTCACTCATTTTTCACTTGGTTAGGCGACCTTTGGAGTTCTTGAAG
Organism: Nicotiana tabacum; assembly: GCF_000715075.1. Classification (NCBI taxonomy): domain Eukaryota; kingdom Viridiplantae; phylum Streptophyta; class Magnoliopsida; order Solanales; family Solanaceae; genus Nicotiana; species Nicotiana tabacum. The sequence continues at coordinate 82,823,879 of NC_134087.1, forward strand.
AGGATATTTTTGTCATCCATTGTGAGGTAAGCTATTCCCACCTATTGTAAGTTAAATACATGAGTTATATACGGATTTATACATGAAAATTTATGAAAATTGTGGGATTTTGAAAGAAACCTAGAAATTGGTATTTGTGGATTTTGACCACGAAATTTGGACATGAAATTGGGAATAAATCATATATTTGAGTTTGTAATATTATATGGGTAAAGTTTATCTTCGAAATATTTTGGAATCCGGGCACGTGGGCCCGAGGATTGACTTTATTGACTTTTCGAGCGAAGTTGGGAATTTTTATAAATTGATTAATTATAAGCATTGGAGTATATTTTGATTGATTTGCACATTGTTTGACTAGTTTCGTATCGTTTGGCTTTGAATTGATAAGTTAGAGAGGCATTGTAGCCTGTTATGGAACTTCGAAGTGAGGTAAGTCTCTTGTCTAACTATGTGAGGTGAAATTTACCCCGTAGGTGTTATATTCTTATGTGATACATGGTGTGAGAGCTATGCACGTATGAGGTGACGGATGTCCGTGCGTATGTTAGAATTCCTGATTATGTCCGGGTAGACTCAGGTTCACGCCATGCAATAATTGTATTATTTGAGTTATCTTTGCTCGTTTAATTCCTTTATTTCGCGTTACGACTTGACAATAGACTTACATAGGGTGATAGACTCGCTATGTTAGAGATGTAACGAGCTACTTGATAATCCATGGAATAATTTGTGCTTCCCTTATGAATTTCTCCTGCGTTGTGCGTATTCATTGCTAAGTTTTCCTTAAATTTCATAACTCACACGTATATTCGTGAGTGGGGTCAAGGACCCGTTAAAGCTTCTAATTCTAATGGGATCGGGTTGTTCGCCTTGGCAGAATTTTGTACCACACTCTTATGGGAGCGGGCGTTCGCCTCGGCAGTATAATAGATGCATCTATGGTTCGTGTCATTCAACTCTCGGCAGTGTACACATTATTATGGGATCAGGCGGTTCGCCTCGGCAGTATCATATTCCTTATGGGATCGGGCCATACGATCTCGACATAATCGTGTGTTATATCGCTAGTAGTCCAAATACTCACGAAATTTTCCTTCCACTGATGCCTTGCATTTTATATGGTATTTCTTATTCATTTGATATTAGCACTTGATATTTTCTAAGTTGTTGAGATAGGATACGAGATTGAGAAGTTTATATCGTTAAAAGAAATTTTTAAAGATTATGCTGGTTACCGTTTCATCCTACTATTACTGTTGTGCCTCATATATGTTTAGGATTTAACATACTGGTTTATTGGACCTCTAGTTAGTGTCGGCATCGACCCCTCGTCACTATTTCTCCGGAGTTAGGCTAGATACTTACTGGATACGTGTTGATTTACGTATGTATGTATGTATGTATGTATGTATGTATGTATGTATGTATGTATGTATGTATGTATGTATGTATATATATATATATATATATATATATATATATATATTTCTGGTGGTCCTCTAGGCGCTGAGGCGCGACATTTGCGGGGATTTTACGGTAAACAACGTTCTATATTACGATCCGCAGCATACATAGTCTCCATCAGAGTTATTTATATTCTCATGTCTAACTTATATTCCATACAGATTTTATATTATTATTTTACTCCTTAGTAGATGCTCATGAACTTGTGATACCAGGTTTTGGGGGTTCATACTGGATGTTCATTATTGTAGTTCACGTAATTATTATCATTTCACCTTGTAATTTATATTTTATACGAAAGTTGGAAATAAAATTCACGGGTTTTTCTATGAGTACCAGACCTTACTCTACTTATTTAATGGAATTCATGATTTCAAAAATAATAAAATGAGTAACTAAGTTGATTACCGTTGGCTTGCCTGGCGGCTGCATTAGGCGCCATCACGACCTATAGTGGATTTTGGGTCGTGACATTAGTGGTAGTTTTGGACAGTTGTCAATTAGTTGTAGAGGTTTGTTACTTGTATAAATAGATGACTAAATCAATGAAAAGATTATCTCATTCATTCTCATTTTCGTTCTGTTAGCAATGTTTTGCAAAAGCTCTTTTCCTCTCAACCTCCATTGAAGTAGAATAGGAAGCTCAAGCTAAGCACAAGCTGAATGTGCAGAAACTAATATGGTATCAGAGTATAACGACTGTTAGTGTAGTTGTATCTTCGATCTAACTCTTCAATTTTCATTTTCTTAGAATGAAGCATGGTGATTGACGATACCGAGCCGGAAACACTAAGCCACAATCATCATCTATTATTCCTGCACTCCACTGACACTTCAAGTGCAGTGTTGATCTCTCTTCAATTGACTAGGCCAGAAAATTACTCTGTTTGGAGTCGAGCTATGAGAATTGCGATCCTAGGAAGAAACAAACTAGGGTTCATAGACGACACTTGTGGAGGATTTTGGAACAAATCTAGTTGATCTCTGGGAGAGAGGAAATACTATTGTTCTGTCATGGATCGTGAATTGTATGTCGAAGGAATTATATAGTGGACTAGTGTACTCAACAGATGCTTCTTGAGTTTTGGGAGATTTGAAGGAATGATTTGATAAAATCAATTATTCTAGGATTCAAATACACAAAGAGATTGATACTATAACTAAGGTCCATTTCTGCTTATTTTTCAAAATTGCATTTGCTACAGGCTTAGTTTAATAGCCTTGCTCCAATTCTTGACTGTGATTGTGCCAAGTCACATGAATTTGTGGTGTTCATGGAGATAAAATTGTTGCAGTTTCTAATGGGACTCAATGAGTGTTTTGAGAAAGAAAGGAGTCAACTTCTGATAATGGTGCTACTGCCTACAATTAACAAAGCATAATCCATGTTAATGGAAAGTCAAAGCCAAAGGAGCATGACAAATGCTGATATTGGAAAGGTGACATCACTCATGACAGAAAGGACTAATAATCCTGCTCAGAAAGGGAAAAGGAACTACAATCTATAATGTGACTATTGCAAACTCAAAGGTCACACTCGTGAAGGATGCTACAAATTGATAGGATATCCTGGTGACTTCAAGTATAGGAAGAAACCTGGAGTTGGAGCTGCTCACAATGCTGTAGTGGAAAATCAAAGAAGGCATGATGCAGCAACAAATGCTAGTGGATGAGGAGATAAGCTCAATATCACAGATAGCATTCAAGGACCATATTTCACACCAGAATATAATCAGATCCTAAAGTTACTCAACAAGGATGGTACAGGCGAAGCCTCAATTTCAGTTGGCATGGCCAACATGGGAGGTACTATTAATGCTTTTCTAGCAGATGCACACATAAAATATTGGGTTATTGATTCTGGAGCCTCAAACCATATGGTGGCTGACATAAACATGTTGAGTACTAAAGAAAAAGTGATAAGAATGAAAGGTACATTTACCAAATGTGGAGACCACAGTTATGACACAAATTGAATCTTTTAAATTGACTGATAACATTAAAAATGATTATTTCCAGAGTTTAGGTATAATCTTTGTCAGTATCTATAATTACCAAGGAGCTTCAAATTCTCAGTGTGTTTCTTTCAATATTTCTATATATTCCAGGACCTTTATAGCGGAGTAGTGAAGAGTATTGGTAGAGAAAATGAATGGACATTACCTATTCCTTCAAAAGCCTACCAACAACAACAACGCTATAGCAAGAGGATTAACTGGAATCAAGGAGAAATTGAATATTGGACAGTGGCACAAAAGTCTTGACATGCATCAGCAGTAGCTATAAAATAGATATTAGGTTTGGGACAAGAATAATGTAAATTTGCAATTGATAGATGCACTATGCCCTTTAGCAAGGGATACTAGACTACCATTTCACAACAGTAAAAGTAGGTCTTCTGATAATTTTTGAATTGTTACATTTGATGTATGGGGACCTTATAGTGTACCTACAGTTGATGGGAATAAAATGTTATTGACTATTGTGGATGACTATTCAAGAACTACTTTGTTGTTTCTGCTTATACTGAAAAGTGATGTAGTTGTAATGCTCAGAAATTTCTTCTCATTGGTCAAAACTCAATTTGGAAAAATAGTCAAGATGCTAAGATCAACAATGGTGGAGAAATCACCAACACCAATTATTTTCATTTGTTTCAATATTTAGGGATAACTCATCAGAGAAAATGTGTTTATACCCCTCATCAAAATGGGATTTACTGAGAGAAAACACATACATATATTGGAAATTGCAAGCAGTTGGGTTCCAAGGAGGTACTCCTCTAAAGTTTTGGTAGACACTATATTTTAGCTTTAGTGTATTTAATCAATAGGATGCTCTCAGTAACTCTTAAAGGGAAGTCACCTTATGAGGTATTTTACAAAAGAAGACCAAAGCTAGATCATCTAAGAGTAATGGGATGCCTTTGTTTTTCCAAGAAGGTCCATAACCATGACAAGTTTGCAGCTAGAGTAATTACAACAGTCATGATGGGATACTCAGCAGTTAGCAAAAGGTACATACTATATGATCTAACTAATCGTGCTTTATATAATATGGATGTTCATTTCAAGGAACACATTTTTCCTTTCAAGAACAAAACATTTACACAGGCTTCATTGTTCTCAGAAATTCAGCCAAACATTTCTGGACATATCCCTAGTGGAAATTATCTAGACACATAATACACAGTAAATGAGATGATAGAAGTTCAAGAGGAGGAATCAATTGCACATCATGAGGAGACTCATAAAGATGTTTCTCAACAAAAACATGAAGATTATGGTGAGTTGGTGTGTCAGAGTCAAAATCATCCTGTAGACCCTTCAATTGAACCTGAAGATCTTGAAAAGCCACAAGATTTACCATACACCTCAGCTTCTGAAGATCCATAGACCTAAAAAAATCTACCGGAACAAAGAAACCTCGAGGATGGTTATCATACTATGTCATTGCACCTGCTATCACTACTTCAACCACTCATTATCCTATAGATCACTCAGTTAATTACTCTTCCCTGAAGCCATCATACTAGGACTACATAACAATTTTTACTTCAATTGTGGAGCCAAAGTCATTTCATGAGGCCTACAAAGATCCAAGATGGATGGAGGCCATGAGACCTAAAATTCAAGCCCTGGAGGATAATCACACATGGGAGTTGGTTCTTTACCTAATGGGAAGGTCCCTATTAGGGTGTAAGTAGGCGTTTAAGGTAAAATAAAAACTAATGGTGAGGTATAAAGTTTTAAGGATCATTTGGTGGCTAAACTTTATAATCAACAAGAGGGGCTTGACTACAATGAGACATTCTCTCCAGTTGTGAAGATTTTCACTATGAGATCAGTCATATCCTTAGTTGTAATGGAAGGTTGGCACATCCATCAAATGGATGTGTACAATACTTTTCTACCAGGTGGCTTACCAGATGAAGTCTACATGCAATTACCTGAGGGATTTACAAGCCGGGGGAAGAATTCACTGGTATGTAGGCTTGTTAAATCCCTATATAGTCTGAATCAAACAAGTAGACAATGGAATATCAAACTCACAAAAGCATTTATAGCTCAGGGGTTCCTACAGAGCACTCTTGATCATTCTCGTTTTACACGGAAGGTAGGGATCACCATAATTGTCATTCTTGTTTATACGAATGACATGTTGATCAATGAAACAATCTCCAGTTGATAGAAGAAGCATAGCATAAATTACAACAAGCTTTTAAGATGAAAAACCTTGGTAAATTAAGCTTTTGGGGATGGAATTCAGCAGGTCAAAGAGTGGGATTTTGATGAATCAAAGAAAGTATTCTCTATAACTCATTGAAGAATTAAGGGTGAGTGCCTCAAAACAAGCTTTCACCCTATTAGAATACAATCAGAAGTACACTCTTAAGGATTTGGATGATATCACAAGCTTAGAAGGTGATGAGCAACTAGAAGATAAGGTCCAATATCAAAGACTCATTGGGAAGTTGCTATACTTGGCATTAACAAGACCAGACATAGCCTTTGCAGTCTAAACACTCAGTTATATTTATGCAACAACCCAAAAGAAGTCACTAGGAGGCAGCTTTGAGAGTGGTCAAATATGTCAAGAAGGAACTAGGTTTGGGGATCTTGATGAGCATTGAAAAGAGCAATACACTAAGTGCATACTGTGATGTTGACTGGGCTTCATGCCCTAACACAAGAAAATCAGTCACATGCTTTCTTGTTAAGCATTGAAATTCTCTCATATCTTGGACATCTAAGAAACAAAACATAATCTCGAGAAGCTCAGCAGAAGCTAAATACAGGAGCATGGCATGGACAGTAGCAGAACTCGTTTGGTTAACAGGGTTGTTCAAGGTGCTTGGTGCAGAAGTGAAGCACTAATTGAATTATTCTATGCTAACAAAACAACACTTCAAATTGCTATGAATCCATTATATCATAAAAGAACAAAACATATTGAAATAGACGGTCATTTTATCAAGCAAAAAATACAGCAAGAATTGGTGAAAATAATGCATGTGAGTTCCAAAGAGCAGCAGGCAGATATCTTGACAAAAGGGCTGCTGAGATTGCAGCATGAGTACTTGATGTCCAAGCTGGGAGTGCTCAATATTTTTACACCTACCAGCTTGAGGGGGAGTGTTCGAGATGGAGTAACTTGAAGTTACTTTGGGAACCAGTGTTAAGAAGTAGCAGTTAGACGTTAAACTAGAGTTAGTTATGTAACGAATTAATAGAAGGTTAGTTAGTTAGTTAGTGGTAATTTTGGACAGCTGTAAATTAGTTGTAGAGATTTGTTACTTGTATAAATAGACGATTAAATCAATGAAAAGATTAGCTCTTTCATTCTCATTTTCGCTCTGTTATCATTGTTTTGCAAAAGCTCTTTTCCTCTCAACCTCCATTGAAGTAGAATAGGAAGCTCAAGCTAAGCACAAGTGAAATGTGCAAGACATATTAGACAGGTAAAAGTGAATGACAGGAGTAGCATAATTTATTTATTTATTGGCTTTTCCCTAAAATAGCTTCTTTTCAATTTATAGTCTTAGAAGTTATTACAAGGATGTGCGGGCATACAAGGATGGATAAGATTAGGAATGCAGATATTCGAGAGAAGGTGGGTGTGGCCCCCATGGAGGACAAGATGCGGGAAGTAAGACTCAGATGGTTTGGGCACATTCAGAGGAGGAGCACTGATGCACCGGTGAGGAGGTGTGAGCGACTGGCTGTAGTGGGCACGCGGAGAGGTAGAGGGAGACCTAAGAAGTATTGGGGAGAGGTGATCAGACAGGACATGGCGCGACTTAGGATTACTGAGGACATGGCCCTTGATAGGGAATTATGGATGTCGAGCATTAAGGTTGTAGGTTAGGGGAGAGTGTGAATATTTCTACAGCACAAGTGAGAGAGACTATCTAGTTAGGAGTTAGACTAGGAATGTCAGTGTCGTCTATTGATGCAGGGCTTTACCTTCTAGTTGTACTATACCAGCCATCTATTTCGTATTTCGTATTTTGTATTTCGTATCCTGTATTTCATATTTCGTATCTCTTATATATTGTTGTTATTTTTATTACACATTTTTATGGTACTAATATATCATCTCCTATTGCTTTTTTTGAGTCGAGGGTCTCCTGGAAACAGCCTCTCTACCCTTCGGGGTAGGGGTAAGGTCTGCGTACATATTACCCTCCCCAGACCCCACTTGTGGGATTATACTGGGTCGTTGTTGTTATTGTTGTTGTTGTAGAAGTTATTACAAAAGCAGGAGGAGGAAAAAGTAAGGAAAACTACCAGCTATGTCCATTTATAAGTAGCTTGTTACAAAAATTGGCCAGTTCAAAAAATATTATTAATACTAGTCAAATATTACCAATATTAGCCAATTAACTAGTTGTAGCCAAAAAGATCAAAAATTTGCTTTCTTTTGAGTGGGTATTATTAGAATAGAATGGATACATCTTAAGGAGCTGGAAACTCAGTTTTGGGATGATTTTGTGGAGTTTTGAGATGGTTTGAATTGAAAATTCGAAGTAGAAGTTGAACATGAAAAAAATAATTGTATGTGTATCACATTGTGTATCTCTCTCTCTCTCTCTCTCGCACACACACACACACAACACACACACACACATACACACACACACACACACACACACACATATATATATATATATATATATATCACATATATACCTGTGTGTGAGATATATGTGTCGCGGAAGAATTTTTTGAACTCGATTTTAACTACGAATTTTGATGCCAAATCAGTCCAAATCACCTCCAATCTTTCTCAAATTTTGTATATTGACTCATCTATGTGTTTTCAATGAATTTCAATTACACCCATTGAAAAAAGACCGTTTTTGGTTAGATTTTTGGGATCTTATATCTATAATATTTTTGTATTTTATCACCTTATTTGCTACATCATCCATGACATTTCCTTTTTCTCTTGCATCTAATGTTACTAATCACGCTTAAAAATATGAAAGGTGATATTTGCGTGTGATTCTTGGAGAGAAAAAAACTCATTTATTTGAATTTTTAATTTTTATGTGTACTTGACTAGTTTTGATAAATTTATAATTAATGACTAGAGATTAGTAAACTGGGACTTATTTGAAATATTTATGTAAGATTCCCAAGAAGTAATGATACACGTGATCAATCAGCATCACATAATTGTCCTTTTGACCTTTCAATGCCCGTGAAAACGGAACTTGGAAGGTTTGTATTGGGGATAACGAACAAAATATAACTCTTGCTATTACTAGTATACATGATTATTTTTTTCTAATTAAGAAAAGGACTAAACGACTTAATTACGGAAAATTTTATTTTGTGTCTCATACAACTTATACTAGTTGTATAAAATATTTTTTTTGTCTCACAGTTTTGTGGACTCAGAAGTATAAAATTGAAATCCACAAATTTATGAGACAAAAATGAGCTTCACACAACTAACACACAATAAAACTTCTCACTTATCACATAGTGGAGTACTCTCGTTCAAACGGAATAAATAAGAGATATAGCTAGTACATTCTCCATTTAAGTTTATGTGATACTATTTATTTTTTTATTAGTTTGTTTCTAACAGAATAACACATATTTATATTTGTCATAATTTAAATTAAACTTTTAATGAAATTTTTTTTGTAATCACACAAATATTATAACATATTTAAAATTACAAGTTTTAAGTTTTTTACTTTTCTTTCTTAAAATCAAAGGCCGAGTCAAATTAAGTCACATAAAATTGATAAAGATGAAGTAATAAATTGGAGTACATGCATGTACATACAAATCAATGGAGTTAAAAAGATAGTTGTATTCACGTCTCTTCCATCAACAAGTTAATAAGTTACTGTGACGGACTGAAGGTGAAACTGGGCCCTACATGAATAAGATCTTCACCTTTTTTTATGAGCTGTATTTGTACTAATACTTGAGTGAAACTAAGATGACCTAAAAGAATTATTTTGATATATGACTTGTTCCAAAGCTATGATCATCATAGTGTCGTTATACATGATTGCATATGGTTGGATTGAAGTAGTGGGTAACAGCACCTTTATTTTTTGCAGTGGTTATTAACATTTACTTCAGCTACATCTTTATGACTTTCTAGTGACATTTCTTTACCTACTTTTGTTCCGAAATAATTTTAATGCATAAAATGCATCTGATGGCACTACCAAATATATGCAACTGATTTTTTTGCACTATTATTATGTAACTAAAAGGAAAACTACAGGTTGTTTTAATAAGATTAAGTTTGTAACATGCTAGGACTAGTTAAACTAATTAGTTGAAATACATTCTTTAATTCTATCACTTAGGGTGTGTTTGGTACGAAGGAAAATATTTTTCTGGAAAATATTTTCAAATTTTTTCATATTTGGTTGGTTTAAATATTTTGGAAAATATTTTCCTTATGAACTTATTTTTTTTCAATTACCGGAAAATATTTTCCTTATCAAAAAAAAGAAAAAAAAAATTCCAAAACTCCTTTTCAACCTTCCTCACCCTCGTCCACTCAATCCATTATAAAATCCACAAATTCTTGGCCTTTATCATTTTCAAAATCCTCCGGCAAGAACGCCGGATTCCACGGCTTCGCCGCCGTGAACTTGTGCCCAGAACCACCACCACCCACGGCGTTAACTTTCTTGAAATACTTCATAGCCACGCGTATTCTCTTCAGAATTGCATAGAATTCTTCCACTTCATCATCATCCACAATTGTTCCCTCGTTTTCTTCCTCATCTTTCATAATATTTACTACCTGTTTATTTTCAATCTTTTCATCATCTATTCTTTTTCGTTTCTGCACTTCCATTATAACTATTGACGTGATTTTGTTTTCTCTTCCTCAGGCAAGGGAATAATGATAAGTGGAGAAAATGTGTAAATGACTATGAAATTTCCTAGTCGGAATTTTAGAGGTTGATTATTACGGAGTCGTTTTAAATGTTTTTATAGTGGATTGGTGGGAGTTGACGGAGTTATACAAAACCTAATGATGTCAGATGTTGACGTTATGGGAATGTGGTAAGCATGGATCGAAATTTCGCGATTTCGAAAGTTTAGCTGTTCGAAAGTTTATGAAATTTGTGGGTTCGGAAGATTGTTGGTTTGAAAGTGTATGACTTCATGTTTATTATATCTAAATTTCTTATGAATACTTTTGAGAAATCATTTTTTTTAACTTGCGCACCAAACACCAAAAAATGAATAAGATTACTAATTATTTTTCAAGAAAACATTTTCTTGAAAAATATTTTTCACGAAAAACATTTTCCGTTATACCAAATACACCCTTAGTTCCAAATCATGTCTCCCAGAAAGCATCAGCGACATAAAAATCATGTAGATGGTACGATGTTCACTGATTCCAAATTCTTGTCACGTTAGTTACACGAGTAAAAATTATTGGTGGATTAAAAATTCTTGCCCCAAAAAGAAAAAGTTATTATACATGGTATTCACACCTAAGCAGTAAACACTTTACATAAAATATTATAGTATCAATTATTCATACATTTATACCTCAATTTTATCACTAATTGCAATAATATAATTTAGTGTAAACATGGTAAATAAGTTCCTCCTCTAGCTAGTCCATATCTGGCTATGTACGCAACATAGTTTTTCCTTCTCATATGACATATGAAGTCTTACACTTAAGAGAAAAACCAAAAGTCGTTGTTGAAGAATTTAGGAGGATCTCAAGTTTCAGAGAATGCCCTATTTGGGTCAGTGACTCTTCATGAATTATATATATATATATATAAAGGGTATTGATATGTGTTTTTGGGAGGTGTTTAACAGTAAAGAGGGATCGTGAGAATGTTCACAAGGGAAGTAGAGCGGTTTCTTAATTCTATAAAGAGGGAAGAAAGCACCCCAAAAAATGAAAAGCCGCATGGGATCGATGTTACACAATGGATGGCGCCCTTCAATATATTAGCAGCTGAGTATAAATATAATATGTACATTCGGACAGATGTTGACTAGAAAATAGCAATCTATAACCATAATTCTCCCCTAGAATTCTGCATTTTCTCGAATTATACATCCTCACACATCATACTATTACATCGTAAAAACAGTCTGGAAAAAAAAAATAAAGGAGTAGGGAGTGAGAGATAGAGAGTACCAACAATAAATGCCAATTGACATGGCTTAGTTCCTCAAACATCTACATGACAATTCTGTACTAACTGATACTTCATAGCTGATCCAACTGCAATACTATTTCCAATCATCTTCCCCCCAACTCCAACATAAGCTGGACAATTTACATACAAATGATACTTCCCTGAAATAAATGTCCCAACTTTCCATCTAATTCTCCCATCCACTTTGATGTTAATCAACACAGTTCCAGCCATCTGATCTTGGTTAAGACTTTCACTAAGGAATGGCGCAACGGGGACTGAGTTTCCATACACAAAAGGAGACCATATTGTGACATCTTTATGTCCCTGATAAGTTGAGGGTAGCAGTGTAGGAAGGGTAATTTGTTGGCCACGGTAAGTTGCATACACATCGAGTTTGTCATAGTAAATTCCAATTTTGTTATTTGGGTTGCGAGAGGCGAGGGTAATTTGGATGTTGGTGGTGAGGAAAATATTAGGAGAGGAGACGTTGAAAGCATAGATAGTGGCAGCATGGAGGATGAAACTTGGCTTTGTTGGCCTAAGGATTAGCCAAATGAGAAAGATAATGAAGAGGACTAAGATAACGAAGGCAAGTACGGCCACGAATAGGCGGCGGTGCAGCTTGTGCCGCTCCTCATCGTGGTGGCCGCAGTCCTTGGGCGACATGCTGGCGGCAGTGGCAGCGGAGGTGGTGGTGAGGGGTTGGTGTTTAGGCTGAAGTTTTAGTCCTTTGGGAGAGTTTTTCTAAGGCGAGCTAAGTTGGTTAATATGGTTTGTTTTCCAGATTCTATAATGTGGTGAGAGACTTTCTCTTCTTAAAGAGAGTGGTCTTTTCTATTAAAAATGTTTGACATTTCTTCTTTTCATTTTTCTATTTCTGTTGGTGGTCGTTGTAGAGGTTTAGGAGACTCTAAGTAGGGTATATAGAAATCTTTCCTTTTATCAAATATGATCATGACACTATGATCAGAAAGATATAAAGATGTCTCTAACTATTTTATCAATGAAGAAGTTATATTTTTAATTTTGTTCTTTTGAAACATGTTATACAAGTAATGGCTATCTAAAGTAAATGTGTCTAACACCATGTTTTCAAGAATAGTTTAGGGAAGTGTCTCAACGACCAATTCATGCAAATACTATGCACTAACTACTTGCAAGTTGCAAATTTTAGAGGAAAGTGAATGGTGGAAAATGAAGTTTGGTGATGGTCGTGGTATGGTGTGGTGCAAGCAACCTTATCTTTTTGGGACGTATGCTTCTACGCAAAGGCTAATTAAAGATTCAAGAATTATACCGAGGGCCCTACTTTTCATAAGTAATGACAAAATGGGATAGCAAGATTCTGAAGTCACCGACACAAATTGGCTATTGTACCCCGAACGGCTAAAAACTTAAAGTTTTGGTTTCAACCTCTTCAAAAAAAGTTAGGAACTTTTTATGCCAGCTATTAGTTGAGAAATCAATTATTATGGCACTATCTTACGAGAAACAAGAAAATAAATAGAAAGGAGAAACTTAATTAGTCGAATCTAAAATTAGTTGTACTGATAGTTTTATTTTACGGTATAAAAACCAATCTCACAAGATCGTATTCTAGCTATTTAAGTAATTTTCCAACCTTAAACACAAGTTTCCTAAAATTCGATGTCGGGCCCACGTGTCTGGATTCCGAAATTTTTCGAAGGAAGTTGTTCTATATAACCTAAGGATCAATAATATATGATTTCTGATTAATTTCATAACAAATTTCGGGGTTAAATCTAACTTTTATCAAAACCCTAGGTCTTGCACTAATCCTATAGTTTTCACAAATTTTTGTGTGTTAATCTACCCAAAACCCAAGTATTAAACCCACATTAAGTAGAATTAACTTACCTCACAATGCTATGTTGAAATCCCCTCTTTGAAAGCTCCCAAATCGCCCAAGTGTAGAGATAAAATGAAATAAATGGCCTAAGTCTCGTTTTCTAAAAGTTGTGCCAAGGTCTCTAATGTCGCATTTGCGACATCAGGTTCGTAAATGCGAACTCGTAATTGCCACAAAATCTTCACAATTGCGAACTGGCTCCCTTTCTGCTTTCATCGCAAATGCAATCCTCGGGTCGCAAATGCGGACCTTGCAGGGTTCAATTGCGGTGCAATTGCCGCAAATGCGACATTGCCCACCTGCTGCCTTCATCACAGTTGTGGTGGTTTCCTCGCAAATGCGAGGTCGCAATTGCGAACAAATTCCTCGCATTTGCGAAACCTGTAATTTCCCACAAAACACCAAAAAACTAGGGTGTTTTTCACCCCCAACCCATGCCCGAAACTCACTCGAGCCCTCGGGGCTCCACTCCGAACACCGACACAAGTCCAACAATATTGTACAAACTTACTCGAGCGATCAAATCACCGAAATAACACTTAAAACCACGGATTCAACACCAAAACGCATGAAATCCTTAAGAACATTCAAATTCCTATCTTTACAACCGGACGTCCGAATTACGTCAAATCAGTCTCGTTTCTCACCAAATTTCATAGACAACACTAAAATATTATATTGAACCTGTACCAGGCTCCGGAACCAATATACGGGCCCGATACCAATATGATCAAGCATTATTCCTTTTCATTAAATCCTTAGAATTTCAATTTAACAATTTCTAATAAAAATTCATTACTCGGCCTAGGGACATCGGAATTCGATTCCGAGCATACGCCCAGGTCTCATATTTTCATACGGACTCTTCGGGTCCGTTTGCTAAAAATATTGACCAAAGTCAAACTTAGCCTTAACGGTTGTGTTCATTCCTTTATTTATTACTTGCAGTCATTTCTCTCTTTATATTTTGTTTATTTTATCTTCGACGCTAACTCCTTCTTTTTACATTTTTTATTCATAGCAATGTAAATTTTCATAATTAATAGTAATTGTTTCTATCCTTCATATTCAATGTCAATAATGACTTTTCACATTCTTTGTTGCAGTCTATATAAGTGCACAATGAGGTGTCTTTGTCCATATTCCCAGCATCCTTGTTGTATTCATTATGCCGGAAATTTCTTTATTCGAGAAGAGTCTATTTCACTCATCAGTATCTGCAATAGGTATATCTGTTTCGATTAGATTATGCTGAAAATATTGTCTTCTCTTCAGTCCCTTTGATCATAGCTAGCAACCAATTTTTCTTGATTATGCGATTTCTTGAAAAGTTCTAAAATTAAATATAGTATTAATGTAAAAATTCCGTAGAAGGTGTGGAGCATGATAACTTGATATGGAGAATTTTTAAAACTGTATATGACCTTTATATTGCCATGTTATACTCAACTAACATATGCTTAAGTACTTTTTGAGCCATAGCTAATTAAACATTGTAGTACTTGGGGCAGAATGTGTTTCTTGTGGATTATTTGATATTGTCATGGCAAATTTTATTTTCTAGTTACCATTACATAAGTCATTTGATGAATGTTAGTTTTTCAGTAGCATTATGGGCTCACTTTTCTTCAAAATTAACTTATATACAAGGAAGATCAATCCCATTTTAAATTAATAAGATATCTTCAACTCTTCGGTTAAAGTAGTAACCAATTAAAAAACTAATGCATCACAAAGCCATAGAATAATCCAAAACCACGTAAAAGAAAGCTAAAGGAATTTAGTTGTCAAAAAAAATTAAAATTTTAGTAAAGCTTATTTTTTACTATTGGCTTTAAAACACTTACGAACTATGGTTAGATGAAAGACAAAGAAGGCATACGGTGATCTATACAAACTAAAATCTGTAATGATTCCCAGTTGAATAAGAACTCTTTAAGTATTTAGAGAGTTAGGACCTAAAGCATTACAAATTTGATGTAGTACAGTGAAAGATTTTTGTGTCTGGCAAGTGTGTATAAAGTATTTAAGTATTTGTTTAATTTTACATGAATTAGATAGCCCGAAAGTAATTATACTAAAAGATAATCATGTAGGATTCCTAACGTGTAGTATTATGTCCTAAAACTAATAGGATTATAAGGCTAATATCTAGAATTCTGGTTATGTCCTTTTATTATGAATTATTATGCTTAATATTATAAGGTTATTTTGGTAAGCCAATATTGTATTCATGCTAGTTTGAGCATCTCTAGCAGGATTCTATGACTGTTACCCAGTATGAGACCAGATTCATCGACTTGGCTCGTCATGCTCTTGTCATACTACCCACCGAGAGAGAGAGGGTGAGGAGGTTCATTGATGGACTTATTCAGCCGATTCGTCTTTAGATGGCTAGGGATACAGGGAGTGAGATTACTTTCCAGGAGGCGGCCAATGTGGCTAGGAGAGTGGAGATGGTTTTGTCGCAGGGAGGTGGTCATGGGTCGGACAAGAGGCCTCGTCATTCAGGCAGCTTCAGTGGTGCCTCGTCTGGAGGCGGAGATTCGTATGGTAGAGGCCATCCTCCTAGGCCCTTTCAGTCAGCACTTCAGGTTTCTCACGGTGCTTCAGGTGGTCGTGGTTCTCATATGCAGTATTCTGATCAGCAGCCCTACAGTGCACCACTAGCTCCTATCAGTGCACCGCCGCTCCAGAGCTTTTGGGGTGGTCATTCAGGTCGTCAGGGTCAGTCTCATCTTCCTCAGCCACACCATTCAGGTGGGTGCTTTGAATGTGGTGAGTATGGTCATATCCGGAGGGCTTGTCCGAGATGGGTGGGTACTCAGTTGTAGCAGTAGGGTTCTTGTGCTATGGTTCAAGCACCAGATGTTCCAAAGCCCGCCCAGCCAGCTAGAGGTGGGGGTAGAGGTGCCAGAGGTGGAGGTAGAGGTACTAGAGGTGGAGTTCAGACCGCTAGAGGTAAAGGCCAGCCAGCTACAGGCCGTCCCAAAGATGTAGTCCAGGGTGCTGGGGCCCAGCCCCGATGTTATGCTCTTCCAGCCAGGCCTGAGGCTAAGGCTTCCGACGTAGTTATCACAGGTATTGTTCTGGTTTGTGGCTAGATGCCTCAGTTTTATTTGATCCAGGGTCTACATACTCCTATGTGTCATCTTATTTTGCACCGCATCTGGTCATGCCTAGTGATTCCTTGAGTGCCCTTATATATGTGTCCACACTGGTAGGTGATTCTATTATGGTAGATTGAGTCCATCGCTCTTGTATAGTTATGATTGAGGGTCTGAGACTCGTGTAGATTTGTTGCTTCTAGACATGGTTGATTTTGATGTCATATTGGGGATGGACTGGTTATCACCTTACCACACTATCTTGGACTGTCATGCCAAGACTGTGACCTTAGCCTTGCTGGGTTTACCTCATTTAGAGTGGAGAGGGACTCCTGGTCATTCTACCCGTAGTGTCATCTCTTATGTGAAGGCTCGGCGTATGGTCGAGAAGGGGTGTTTGGCCTATTTGGCATATGTTCGTGATTCTAGTGCCGAGGTTCCTTCTTTTGGTTCTGTTCCTATTGTTCGTGAGTTCCCTGAGGTATTTCCTTCAGACCTGTCACGTATGCCACCCGACAGGGATATTGACTTTTACATTGATTTCGCTCCAGGCACTCAGCCCATTTTCATTCCGCCGTATCGTATGGCCCCGCCTGAGTTGAAAGAGTTGAAGGAGCAGTTGCAAGACTTGCTTGAGAAGGGTTTCATTAGACCCAGTGTTTCGCCTTGGGGTGCACCGGTGTTATTTGTTAAGAAGAAGGATGGATCGATGAGAATGTGTATTGATTACCGACAGTTGAACAAGGTTACAATCAAGAATAAGTATCCATTGCTGAGGATTGATGATTTGTTTGATCAGCTTCAGGGTGCCAAGGTATTTTCAAAAATTGACTTGAGATCTAGCTACCATCAGTTGAGGATTAGGGCATCCGATGTCCCTAAAATAGCTTTCCGCACTCAGTACGGGCGTTATGAGTTTTTGGTGATATCATTCGGGTTGACAAATGCCCCAGCAGCTTTTATGGATTTGATGAACCGAGTGTTCATGCCTTACTTGGATTCGTTCGTGATAGTCTTCATTGATGATATTTTGATCTATTCCCGCAGCCGGGAGGAGCACGAGCAGCATCTTAGAGTGGTTCTTCAAACCTTGAGAGATAGTCAGTTATATGCTAAGTTTTCAAAGTGTGAGTTCTGGTTGAGTTCAGTTACATCCTGGGTCATGTTGTATCAGCAGAGGGTATTCAGGTTGATCTGAAAAAGATTGAGGAAGTCAAGAACTAGCCTAGACCAGCATCAGCTACAGAGATTCGGAGTTTATTCGGGTTGGTAAGCTACTATCGTCGGTTCGTGGAGGGGTTCTCATCTATCGCAGCCCCAATGACCAGGTTGACCCAGAAGGGTGCCCAGTTTAGATGGTCGGACGAGTGTGAGGCGAGCTTTCAGAAGCTCAAGATAGCTCTGACTACGGCACCGGTATTGGTTTGCCCACAGGTTCAGGGCTTATACAGTTTATTGTGATGCACCTCGTATTGGGCTTGGTGCAGTGTTGATGCAGGATGGCAAGGTCATTGCCTATGCTTCACGGCAGTTGAAGATTCATGAGAAGAACTATCCGGTTCATGACTTAGAGTTGGCAGCCATTGTTCACGCGTTGAAGATTTGGAGGCATCATCTGTATGGCATGGCATGTAAGGTGTTCACGGATCACAAGAGTCTATAGTATTTGTTCAAGCAAAAGGAGCTGAATTTGAGGCAGATGAGGTGGTTGGAGCTGTTAAAGGACTATGATATCACCATCTTATATCATCCGGGATAGGCCAATGTTGTGGCCGATGCTTTGAGTAGGAAGTCAGCCAGTATTGGCAGTCTTGCTTATATTCCGGTCGGTGAGAGGCTGCTTGCTTTGGATGTTCAGGCTTTGGCCAATCAGTTCGTGAGGTTGGATGTTTCTGAGCCCAGTCGGGTGTTAGCCTAGACGATCGCTCGTTATTCTTTATTGGACCGTATCCGTGATCGGCAGTATGGTGATCCCTATTTATGTGTCCTTAGAGACGCGGTGCAACATAGAGGTGCCAGGCAGGTTACCTTTGGTGATGATGGAGTTTTGAGATTGCAGGGTCGAGTTTTTGTGCCTAATGTGGATGGTTTTCGAGAGTTGATTTTAGAGGAGGCTCATAGCTCCCGGTACTCTGTTCATCTGGATGTCGCGAAGATGTATCAGGATTTGCGGCAGCATTATTGGTGGTGGAGAATGAAGAAGGATATCGTTGCATACGTGGTTCGGTGTTTGAATTGTCAGCAGGTTAAGTATGAGCATCAGAGGCCTGGTGGTTTGTTCCAGAAGATTGAAATTCCTGAGTGGAAGTGGGAGCGGATCACTATGGACTTCGTTGTTGGACTCCCACGGAGTCAGAAGAAGTTCGATGCAGTGTGGGTTATTATTGATAGACTGACCAAGTCAGCGTATTTCACTCATATGGCAGTCTCCTATTCTTCCGAGCGGTTAGCTGAGATCTATATCCGGGAGATTGTTCATCTTCATGGTGTGCCCGAGTCTATTATTTCGGACCGAGGTGTGCAATTTACCTCGCATTTCTAGAGAGTAGTTCAGCGAGAGTTGGGCATACAGGTTGAGTTGAGCACAGCATTTCATCCTCAGACGGATGGGCAGTCCGAGTGGACTATTCAGATTTTGGAGGATATGCTCCGAGCTTGTGTTATTGACTTTGGAGGCTCGTGGGATCAGTTTTTGCCTTTAGCAGAGTTTGCCTACAACAATAGCTACTAGTCGAGTATTCACATGGCTCCTTATAAGGCTTTATATGGCAGGCGGTGTCGGTCCCCAGTTGGATGGTTTGAGTTGGGAGAGGCTAGGTTATTAGGTACGAATCTGGTTCAGGATGCCTTGGACAAGGTCAGGATTATTCAGGATAGGCTTCGTACAGCTCAGTCCAGGCAAAAGAGTTATGCCGACCGCAAGGTTCGAGATTTGCCTTTCATGGTCGGTGAGCGGGTGTTGCTTCGAGTGTCGCCTATGAAGGGCGTGATGAGAGTTGGGAAGAAGGGCAAGCTTAGCCCTAGGTTCATTGGTCCGTTTGAGATTCTTGATTGAGTGGGAGAGGTGGCTTATAGACTTGCATTGCCGTCGAGTTTATCAATCGTGCATCTAGTGTTTCATATGTCCATGCTTCAGAAATATCACGGCGATCCATCCCACATGTTAGATTTCAGCACTGTCCAGTTGGACAAGGACTTGTCTTACGAGGAGAAGCCGGTAGCTATTCTAGACTGGCAGGTTCCTCAGTTGAGATCGAAGAGTTTTCTTTCTATTCGTGTTCAGTGGAGAGGTCAGCCTGCTGAGGCATCGACCTGGGAGTCCGAGTCCGATAAGCGGAGCCGTTATCCCCATATTTTCCCCGACTCAAGTACTTCCTTCTTATGTCCGTTCGAGGACGAACGGTTGTTTTAGAGGTGTAGGTCTACATTCCGACGCCTTAAAGAGCTCTTTCAGCATCACCTGGATTTGCGTGCGCAGTCCGGGCGCGTAGCCAGAAAGCTATTATGTGAAAATCTGTGAAAATGTAGAATTTTCAACTTAAAATGCATTTGAGTTGACTTCGGTCAACATTTTGGGTAAATGGACTCAGACCCATGATTTGACGGTACCGGATGGTCCGTGGAAAAATAAGGGACTTGGGCGTATGCCCGGAATCGAATTCCGAGGTCCCAAGCCCGAAAAATGAATTTTTGAAAGAAATTGTTTTCTGAAAAATATAAGGTTTTTTGAAAGTGAAATGTTATGTGAAACCTGTGGTATCGGGCCTGGATTATGGTTCTGGATCCCGGTACAGGTTCAATATGATTTATATGTGTTGTCGGTAAAGTTTGGTAAGAAACGGGATCCATTTGACGTGATTCGGACCTTAAATGCAAAATTTGATGTTCAAAGAAATTTTGATAAATTCCATTGATTTTGAGGTTTAATTCGATGTTCATGATGTTATTTTGGCGATTCGATCGGCCGGATAAGTTCATATGGTGTTATTGAGTTAGTGCGTATGTTTGGTTTGGAACCCCGAGGGCTCGGGGTGAGTTTCGGATGTGTTTCGGAAGGTTTTGAACTAATAAAAAGTTGCAGGTTTTTTAGTTCTGGTGTTCTGGTATTTTCTTCTTCGCGTTCGCGGGAGAACTCTCGCAAACGCAATGATTTATTCATGCTGAAGGAAATTTGCTTCTACACGAACGCGAGACCCAGGTCACGAACGTGAAGCTTTGGGGGGGTCTTCCCTTCGCGAATGCAGGCCTAGTATCTCGAACGCGAAGGCTTATGAGCCTGGGCAGGGGGAGGGGTATTATACCTACGTGAACGCGACCACCTGGACGCAAACGCTACCACCTGGACGCGAACGGGAAGGCTCGAGGAGTTAGTGCTCCGCGAACGCGAGCCCATTTCCGCAAATGCGATAGTCTCTCAGGCCTAGCTCATCGCGACGCGATGAGCCTGTCGCGAACGCATAGACCAAATTCGCCCAGTTATTTTTAAGTTCAAAAACAAAATGCATTACGGGAATTTCACCATTTTTTATAAACTTCATCTTCTCCACACCTCTTGGGCGATTTTTGAAGAGGAACTTCACCATAGCTTCATATGTATGTAATCATAAGCTCGTTTTCTTCCATTTTTATCAACACCCACTAGATTGCTAGGCCTAAAACATGAGATTAAGGGTAGAAAATTAGGGATTTGGGTAAAGTTAGGGCTTTTTGATTATTTGGGAATTTGACCTCGTTTTGGAGTCTGATTTCAAAACAAATTATATATTCGGGCTCGTGGGTGAATGGGTGATCGGGTTTTGGTCCGAACCTCGTATTTTGACCAAGCGGGCCCGCGTCAATTTTTGATTTTTTTGGGAAGAATGATTAGAAAGCTATAATTAAGCATTGGAATTGGATTGTTTAGCATTTATTGATGTCATTAAGTCGATTATGTCTAGATACAATTGATTTGGAGCCAAATTCAAAAGGAAAAGCGGTGTCTGAGGTTTGAGTTGGCCGTGGAAGTTCGAGGTAAGTGTTTGGTCTAACCTTAGCTTGAGGGATTAGGAGTTGTGTCCTATTTGCTACTGGTTTCTTGTTGAGCACGACGCATAGGCATGGTGACGAGTATCTATACGCTGGTATCGAGCATCACCGTGAGTCTTGAATTATAATTTATTGTGTTCTTAAATAATACTATGGATGCTTAAGTTGATAACTCTCTGTATTGAGCAATGATCGTGATTATTGTCGTGGAAATTACTTATGACTGAGTATTGGTGTTAGCTGAGGTAGTTAGATGTTGGAACAAGTTGGGCTATAGCTATTTCTCCCTTGCCGGGATGTTGTTACTTATACTATTGATTCCCTTGCCGGGATAGTGTAGTCCTTTATTGATCACTTGCCGAGACTCTTGCCATGATTGTTGTTGATTTTATATGTGGATCGGGTTGCACACTGCAACAATGAGATATTTGGATTGGGTTGCACGCCGCAACAATGATATATTTGGATCGGGTTGCACACCACAATAATATTATGTGTGGATCAGGTTGCACGCCGTAATAGTGATAAATGATATGGATCGGGTTGTGCGCCGCAACAGTGTTTATATATATTGGGATCGGGTTGTGCGCCACAATAATTACTGGTACAAAGTATTTATAGATTGGATACAAATTTCTTATTGTTTTGCTATGAAATCTAAGCTGTTTTTTTGTTGTTACTCTTGATTTACTGTTGCTATTGGTATACCCCGCAGCACGTACCCCTCCTCCCATATTTACTTGTTTATTTCTATTTTATTTTTCGTTGTGTATTATATAACTGCACAGGTTATTTAGTAGTCTGGTCCTAGCCTCGTGACTACTTCGCCAAGGTTAGGCTTGGCACTTACCAGCACATGGGGTCGAATTGTGCTGATACTACACTCTGCACTATGTGCAGATCCCGGAGTAGCTCTTGGACCATAGCATTTGGGTGGCTGCCTTCAGTCCAGCTAGAGATCCCGAGGTAGTCCTGTAGGCGTCCGCAGGCTCGACGTTCTCTTCTATCTTATTATATGCTATGTTTTCACTTGTATCCAAGACAGACTGTACTTCCTTTTTCAGACACTTGTATGTAGTACTCATACACAGTCCGTGATATTGTGACACCGGATTCCGGGTAGAGACGTATGTTGGCATTGTAGTACTGACTGTGGTTATTTTATCAATTTAAGTCTTTTGCTTGTTTTATTTATCATTAATATTCAATGTTGATTACCTGTTAATCTCAATTGTTAAAAAAGGGGTAAAATGAAAGAGGTAGTGATTCTTCATTTGCGCGGCTTGCCTAGCTTCTACGAGTTGGCGCCATCACGACTCCCGAGGGTGGGAAATCCCGGTCGTGACAACTAGTATAATTACTTTTGGATACATATTTTTAGTCATGCAATCCTATTACTTTAGGATATTCTTCTTAAAAATTCTATTACTACTTTAATTTGAAAACTTATTATAATGTGCTATTACTAATTTAATTTGAGAATATATTATATTGTCCAAATTTATTTAAAAAAAGAGAGCCTATTTAATATAAAAGCATAAATACAATATTGATAGACTAAAATATTAAATAGAAGAAGTCATAGGGAAAGAACATAACTAAAATAACCCGTTTTTTACTACAAGACCTTCTATGTTAATTTTTTAATATTTAATATTTTAAAATTAATAAATTATGTCTATTAAACTCTTATTAAAAATATGTAGGAAGGTTTAATAAAAATAATTTCATAAGAATCCTCCATATTGGCAGTACATTACCACTCAATAATATCCAATACGAAAAAAAATAAAAGTAATATTAAATGGACTGCATAAACCATTAAAATTGAGAAAAAAATATTCTCATAATATATTTTTATATTATATTTGAATTTTTTTCCTACTAAAATAATATATTTTTTAATTAATTTTTTGTGTAATATTGAAAAATATACCCAATTATTAAACAACAACTAAGAAAATATTTAAAAATGTAAATGTGTGAGAAAGAGAAAGAAAAATACTTGGTAAGAGTCAAATACCACTAATGATTCTGTAAACATAAATATATAAAAGTGAAATGTCAGATCGATATTTTTACTCTTTGAAAAGAAAATTTATGGTGGATAAAATTACAATTAAGATTAAATCTTCAAAACAAGATATGAACTACTATTAAGAATTTGAATCAACATAAAATAAATTATTTTTTGTGTTAAGACCAAATAGTTAAATCTTTCAATTAATTATTTGGAAAGAGAACTCAATTCAATTATTTTTTAAATTCACCATATGAGTAAAATTATTTTTCAATTAAGAAAAATCTTAGATTACATAAATTTATTCCATAAAAAGAGCGTTAGAGATTAAAAAAATTAGAACACAAAGTAAAAATGTTGTTATAATATTAAGAATCAAACGGTCATACAAGTGTTTGTTGAAGCACAATCAAAGCTAAATATTGAATAATAACAAGCTTTCAACATTATATTATAAAGAGTTGACTCTTACAACGGGATTATCCTTTATAGACGCCTCCGGCTAAATCGAAATAATATTTCTATGTCATGCATTATTTGCAAATATCAAATCAAGAGGCATGATATTATTTGCAATAATAACAAATGGCGTACCAACAATGATATTATTATTAGGCCACTTAGATTTGATATACATCTTCAAACAACCGAAATAATCATCACAAATATATCAAAGTAGAGCAATGGTGCTAAATTTATAAGAAAAATTAATAATATAGGATAAAGCGCTTACGGCTAAGTGTCAAATGATCGAAATAATTGCCCGAAGTTCTGGAGATATATTTAATATAAATGAACCGTTTGGTGAAAAATTAATGGTTTGGAAGGTGATTTTTGTCAAGTACTTTCAATAGTTACAAAATCGATGAAAGCAGAGACTGTAAAAACTAGCTTGCCAAAATTATACTTATGGCCTCAAATGAAAAAGATTCAACTGATAAGAAATATAAAGTAATAACATATCTATTATTCAGTAACTTCTTGCTTCGTATCAGAAACGAAGAAGAGCGTCTAATAAAAGAGATTTGGTTCTTCCAGAATATTTGTTAATCAATCCCAATTGTGATAGTAGTATATTTAACAAGAAAAATATTTCTATCAATAGATTAAAACCCAATTTCTGCAAATTGCATGATAGAAATTTAAATGTCATCTTAGCTAGTAAAAATGAATATGTTGATCAACTAAATAAAAGGTTAATTGCGAAATTTTATGATAAAATAAGATATTTTTTGGATTTTGATTCAGCAGAATATGACACCAACAATTACTACCCAAAAGAATACTTAAATACTCTACTACCAAATGGCCTTCTATCACACAGGTTTGTTGTCAAGTTTATTTTTTTATTATCTATGTTGGTGTCACCATATAAGTAATAGACTAAGTTAAAATTGATCTTCCATTGCATATAAATTGATTTTGAGAAAAACTATGCTCGTCATGCTACTGAAAAACTTAGATCCGCTGAATAACTTATGTAATAGCACATAAATGGTATATAGAATTTTTGACAATAACGTCATACATGCAAAAATTATGACACTGGTCAATGTGCTTCTAAGTATATTTTTATCCCCAAATTCAACTTTCATCTTCCGAAACTAAAGAATATTCTTTGAAAATAATTTTCGGTATGCTTATGTTTTGCAATTATAATAAATAAAGTACAAGGACAAATATCCTAAATATTTAACTATATTTATCACAGGATGTTTTCTGGCACGAACAACTATATGTTTCACTTTCAAGACGAATACCAATATCGACAACAAGAGTTTTGGTTATGGTAGAGCAACCAAAGCATTGGAAGAAAATATACACGAAAAATATCATCTATAAAGAAGTGTTTGGTAAGATATCATCAAAATAAATACTTTTAAACAATAATACGTAATTATCTAACTAACATAACTAAATTGATCATTTGTGTAAGTTATGATGATGTCCTTTTATTTTGAATTCACGTATTATATTAATGTGGTCACGACCGAAAATCCACTAAGGGTCGTGATGGCACCGGACACCGCTGTAAGGCAAGCCAACCAAACTACTTAATTAAATTTTCATTTAAACAATTGGGAAAAACTCTGATTTTTCTTCAATTTTTACTAGTAAATAATACTCAGTTCAAATTAAATATACATGTTAAGAAGTCAATACAAAATACCCCATAACTATCCCAGAGCCCGGTGTCACAAGTGCATGAGCTATTTCTAGGAAGCATTATAATACAATAACAGTCC
The DNA here is from genome assembly GCF_000715075.1 of Nicotiana tabacum. Classification (NCBI taxonomy): domain Eukaryota; kingdom Viridiplantae; phylum Streptophyta; class Magnoliopsida; order Solanales; family Solanaceae; genus Nicotiana; species Nicotiana tabacum. Next base: position 82,849,779 of record NC_134087.1, read on the forward strand.
GGAATACAAATTGGACAGATAATAAAATACAATACAATACTCTGAAGGAGACTCTGCTAGCTACGGATGTCTCGATAAATGCAACTCACTTAAGTCTCCGTATCAACCATGCCGCTATGCCACTGATAAACCTATGCAACAAAAATGCACAACAAGTGTAGTATGAGTACGAAAACAACGTGTACCCAATGAGTATCCCGTCTAATCTCGAATAAGTAGAGACAAGAGGTCGACTTCGACACTTACTAGTGGTCCAATATTGTTATCTCAATAATATAGTAATTCGGTGATTTTTATAATCATGATTGTAATTCAATGGAATGAAGCAAGCATGGAATTCTTTCTTTTATAGAAAATTTCCAAATTCCTTTTCATCGTTTAGACAAATATTCTCAAACCGGAAAGAGGCAATAACAATTTCAGTAAGTTTCAAGGCAAGCAATACAAGCATGTGCAAATCATGCCGAGGTCGTACAGCCCGATCCAACAATATTTAGACTGTGCACTGCTAGAGGGTCGAACGGCGTGAACCATAGATGCATCTATTTAATCTACCGAGGCGTTTGGTCCGTTCCAGAATTTAAACACGCCAGATAGTCAATCAAGAAGTCATCAGGAAACAATTATCCAAAGAAAACCACTTCTCTTTTAACAATTTAGAAAAAAATGAAGTTTAATTCTTTTTAGAAATTCATTTACCAATTCGATAGAATTTAAGCAATCAATTGTCAATAAGGTTACAGATATTACAAGTATAGCATGCTTTTGGGTCCTAGACTACCCGGACAATAGCATAACAGTAGCTACGCACGAACTCTCGTCACCTCGTGCATTCGTAGCCCCCACAAATAGGAGCACATAACCAATTATTTCACCTATGGGAACAATTCACTCTTACAAGGTTAGAAAAGAGACTCACCTCGCTCCGAAGCCTATATTCCGATTCAAGAACGTGCTCAAACCTTCAATTTGGAGTCGAACGATCCAAAACTATTCAAATAGGGTAAGAACTAGTCAATACATGCTCAAAAGTTCATATTCTAATTATTAAACCAATTTCTCAATCCTAAATGCAAGGTTCCTAAAATTCATTTCCCGGGCCCACGTGCCCGGATTCCGAAATTTTCCGAAGGAAGTTGTTCTCTATAACCTAAGAATCAATAATATATGATTTCTAATCCATTTCATAACCAATTTCGTTGTCACATCTAAGTTTTATTAAAACCCTAGGTCTAGCTCTAACCCCTTGATTTCTCCAAATCTTTAGGTGTTAATCTACCCAAAACTCGAGTGTTAAACTTAGAAATAAGGGGGATGAACTTACCTCATGATGCTATGTGGAAATCCCTTCTCAATAGCTCAAGAATCGCTCAATACCCGAGTGCCAAATGGTCAAAAATGGCTGGGTCTCGACTTAAATAAAGCTAATTGCTTCAGCAGTTTCCACATCTGCGGTCCCGTATCCGCAGAATTGGCTAAAAGGGATGGGACCGCTTCTGCGGTCTTGAAGACGCTTCTGCAGCTAAGGAGCTGCTTCTGCGGTTTGGCCTGGCCAGCTCTAGGCCGCATCTGTAAGGCTACGACCGCTTCTGGGGTCTCGCACCTGCGGTCGACCAACCGCAGGTGCGGTTATGACAGAAGCAGATGCTTCAGCACTTCTTCAAATTTCATTTTCGTTCCGTTAACCACCCAGAATCCACCCGAGTCCCCCGGGACTCCAACCAATCATACCAACCAGTCTCAAAATACATTACGGACTTGCTCGAGGCCTCAAATCATATCAAACCATGCTAAAACCACGAATCGACCTCCAATCCAAGCTTTATGAACTTTAGAATTTCAAACTTTTACTTTCGATGTTTAAACCTATCAAATCACGTCCGATTGACCTCAAATTTTGCACACAAGTCATATTTTCCATTACGAACCTACTCCAACTTCCGGAATCGGAATCTGACCCCGATATCAAAAAGTCCAAAACCTTCAAGTTTTTATGTTTAGCCAAATGACTCCAAAATGGCCCACGGACCTCCGAATTCACTTCCGATTGTGCTTCCAACACCAGAATCACCATACAAAGCTATTCCCGGACTCGAAATCCCAAACAGACATTGATAACACTGAAATGCATTTCAACCCAAACTTAGGAAATTCTTTCAAAATACTAACTTCCGTAATAGGCGCCAAAACGTCCCGGTTCTTCCGAAACCCGATCCGGACATACGCCCAAGTCCGAAATCATCGTACGAACCTTCTAGAACCTTCGAATCCCGATTTCGGGGTCGTTTACTAAAAAATCCAATCTTAGCTAATTCTTTCAACTTAAAGCTTCCGAAATGAGAATTCCCTTTCCAAATCAACTCTGAACTTCCCGAAATTCAATTCCGACCATGCGTACAAGTCATAATACCCAAAGTGAAGCTACTCATGACCTCAAACTGCTGAACGACGCGCTAGAGCTCAAAACGGTCAGTCAGGTCGTTACATTCTCTCCCAACGAAACATACGTTCGTCCTCGAACGTGCTAAGAACTGCATTGGAGTTTCCCAAAATCAATGTTTAACACCTTGTGCACTTATCCGTGCTACCACAACTCAGTTTAGCATATTAGTCGATCAATTCTGAAGATATTCCCTCTTATTCAAGCAAATAAGCTTAGAGCCTAATTCCAACATCTGAAATTCTCTGCCAGGCTTGCTTCCAATATATGAACACCGTATCAATCACTACATAAGGTACAAGAACATGACTGCATGCCTTTGTTGAATTCTCACCATGCATCACATTATTCACACGACCATAATGTAATCATAATAACCACTATTCCCCGAATCTGATGCTCACAACGCACCTCGAGATATATATAAGTTTTATTCCAACTCTCGCAATACCGCCACGACAGAAGAGATGTGTAGAAATTCATAACCAGCAGCGAAGTCAACAAATCATTGAGGCTACACTCCTAACAAGAACATTACTTCATTCTGAACCAAATAATGCTCTTTGCTCTCTAATATACTTCATACAATCTGATTGCACTAATCCTAGATCCAATAACCTTGTCTCACCCAGTACAAACTGCTCAGGCAACAAGCCACCCCAGACATGACCAAAAGTCTCGTATGATGACATAATGTGCCAATAGGCTACTAATTCGAACGTGATACAAAGGAAAAAGAATTCTGGAAGGAACTACTCAACTCACACACTAATATGGACTTTCCTTAGAAAATGGGAAACAAAGCATACAAAAATAACATATAGAAAACTGTACTCAACATCACACTGTTGCGGCGTGCAACCCGATCCAAATAGCATATCCATGGCGGTATGCCACCCGATCCACACATAACACTCACCTAAGGAGATGCACATTGAGCTAAATTGCTCATTACAATAAAATACCGAATTTTGGTCACAAGCACGCTAAGTGCATAATACCATCCCTGAGGGGACATATAGCTCTATAAGCTACAAAACTCAAGCACAACTGAGGTGCGATATACGATCTGAATCTCAAGAGCCATTCTGTTCGTATAACATCATCTCTACACAGAACCTCAACACATAAGAAATTCCCCAAGTCATCTCACGACTCACACGGTGCAATACATCATTACATGAAATAGCTGACGACAAAATAACACCCCGACTACTCTTCAATAAGGAGCGCATTGCTGAAATGAACACATCTGGCTTGATATAGAGCCCATATTCACATTTAAATCCATCCACATACCTCAAGCTGATTCTGATCACACCGAACTAGGCCAATAATCTCTCATGGGTCCATAATCACCCCCCCATTTTTCATAACACACAAGAACAACCATCATAACCGGAGTAATCCCCCACAGTCCACAACCCAATAAACCGAGTGCCCTCCAGGCATCAATTCTCAATTTAACGACATCACTACAATCTTCATACTTGGTTTAACTCTTCAATCAATCAATCAAGTGATTACATGCCACACTTATACAACCTTCATGTAGGGCACGCTCCCACAACCTACCGTAATAGATAACAGGTCTGTACATCCAGACCACCGGCCGCACTAACGCTGAAAAGCGATCAAGAATCCTTAACTAGGATGCAAAGCCTTTTTTACAAAACACCGATCTCAAGTGACACTGAAGACAATACCAACTTGCCTTAAACGTCAAAACTCATTTCCTGCTCATCCGAGTTCGTGACATCCTTGTCAACACCGAACTGCAACCTTGATCCTCACTTCAAATTCCATGGCACTCACTGCACCCAACATGCCAATATACAATAGAACACATTTTTTCATCATCACCCCAGAACCGCTAACAAATCAACACTTCATCATATAAAAACTTTTTACTTACTCGCTCCAGGAGAACCATAGCAACACACAGATGGATTCTCATGACCGTAGAATATGCAAATCTCTAAGTAGTGGACTAAGCCATCATAGCCCTTCTGGGATCTGCCTACACATAACAGGCCATAACACTAGAATATTTCCGAATAAAATCAATTACGGTGGCCGATAGGCCTTACACGTACTGCCACAAATCCCCTGCATAACTTGATCACGCTGAAAGAACTGATCACTACCACCAATATGACAATTCAACAATGGCTAATCAATCTATCTTCTTCCAATTTATCCTTAATTGCCTTAGAAATAATAATAACTCCATTCAACACATAACACACCCCATCCGCACTCATCCCGAGTGACCTTGAATCACGAGACCACGATGTCTCCAATCCCATGAACCGTTTCATACCTCCCTTGTGCATACATTCACATCCTCAACTAGTATTCCCATTCTGATAATCCCTCTATGAATCCGAAGTCTTTTCTCATAAGCTGCTACAAAAGCTTGATTCTAAATCGTACTTGTAGGCTCGAAATCATTAGGTACCACACTTTACCCCTTTGAATCCACTAGGACCATTTTTGAGAGCCTCCCGCCCTGACTTGGCCCCGAATATAATCAACTCTATGAATCTTCTAGCACATGAATACCCTCTCAACGAAGCACCCGGCAGAATCATTTCTCTTGAAACCCGCACCTATACAAGGCATAAATCCTAAATCCCTCCCCAAGTCTAAACATGAGAAAATAAGACCAACCATAGCACACCTTTAACAATTCTTTTGCTTACCTCTTATATTCTTTTCCCGTAGCTAAAATAACCCATCAATATGCTAATAACCAGAAACCTCGCAAGTAGTTAACCATGCAACCCAATCATAGGCGGTGGGAATCTCCCACTTAGCTCGAAGCCACTATTACACAACTCTGGAATTCACCAGGATTCTTTATCTCTTTGACATAACCTTGCGCAATCAACCACCAAAATTCTCGAAATCTTCCTGTAAAACCCATTTTATACTCTGAATCATCAACCACATTCGCACGACCGACCTTTTTGCTGTACAACCAATAGAATTTTTTGCAAAAGCCTCACCAACCACGCGACCGCTAACCTGCTCACAGGGAATAACCCACCTGTGGAAATCATTTTCCGACAGCTTCCAACGCTGCTGCACAGGGTACAATCACTACGATATCAATAACCCATCCTAAGTCCGAGCTCACTCTCTAGCTGCACAAGTCCATTCACCCCTCGTGGACATCACTTAAATGTATGACGACATCCTTCCAATTCAAAGTTATGTGGTATCCTTCTTCATTTCAAGCAACTCCTTCCCGTTATATCAAATCTCCTATCGCATAATAGACCATACTTCAACTTAAATCCGTAGACCCCAATCACCAATCACTAAAATTCCCAAATTATTCCAAACTCTCCTTAAGGTGCGTAGTCATCCTACCACAAAGCCCACACGCAACTCTGCCACTCTCCCACTTTGGTGGAACTCACCCCTTTAATCGACTACTCGACCTTTGCTTCTTATAACTGGCCTTCTAGAAATTTTAACCACCGCCTGACACTCCCCATATGTCTTTTCTCATCCTTCGCTGCTCAGTTGTTGCCTTAAATAAAATCTATCTTCGCGACACTTGAACCCTCAAATCGCTACTAACCTTAAACTTTTCCGAAGAAAATCTTTCTCGAGCCGTCAACATTAGAAACACCGATTCAATCTTGAACCATCATACCCCGCAATCTCTGACAGTCGTTTCTCCCATATTATTTCATAATATCTTACCCCAAAGGCGAATTGCAGAAGACCATAACACCGGTGAACTTAACACATACAATCGAGGACGACAACAATATATCACAGATGAAAATTCCACCACGCTCGAAAATACCAAGTCTCGTTACTCCATCACCCCAAATCTGGACATTCATAGGCCAGTTGCTTTTCCTCTGCCGGGAATGAAATATCAGATCTCTGAATCGTGCACTGAGTAGACTTCCTTTCAAATTATTCACCACCCCAACACATAGGCAAGTATCCTACCATCAAGTCAGTACTGTGCGATAACCAATCATAGTGATCTGTGCATAGTCTCAAAGTTCTCAGGAATATTGTTACTAACCTAAAATGACAAGATATCCTCCCGCAAGGCAACGACAATAGCCCAATCAACTATACCGGGAGAAACATCCCGCACCACATCTATAGTGCCATTACAATCCTTCAATTCTTGATTTATAACCAGAGGTTCGCGTCACATAAGATTGAGTAAGAAGGAAACAAGGGCATAAGCCTCAAGAAATCAAATCGCACGATGAGGAATTAAGAAGGGAAGTACTCCTAACAGCCCTGTAGCCTCCCGAAAATAAGTACAAACGTCTCTGTACCGATCCGCGAGACTCTACTAGACTTGCTCATGACTCGTGAGACCTAAGGGAACCTAGTGCTTGGATACAATGTTGTCACGACCCAAAATCCACTAAGGGTCGTGATGGCGCCGGACACCGTTGTCAGGCAAGCCAACCAAACTACTTAATTAAATTCTCATTTAAACAATCGGGAAAAACTTTGATTTTTCTTCAATTTTTACTAGTAAACGATACTCAGTTCAAATTAAATTTACATATCAAGAAGTCAATACAAAATACCCCATAACTATCCTAGAACCCGGTGTCACAAGTGCATGAGCTATTTCTAGGAAGCATTATAATACAATAACCATCCGAAATACAGATTGGACAAATAATAAAATACAATGCAATACTCTAAAGGAGACTCTGCTGGCTACGGACGTCTCGATAAATGCAACTCACCTAAGTCTCTGTATCAACCATGCCGCTATGCCACTCATAAACCGGTGCAACAAAAATGGACAGCAAGTGTAGTATGAGTACGAAAACAACATGTACCCAATGAGTATCCCATCTAATCTCAAAGAAGTAGAGACGAGAGGTCGACTTCGATACTTATTAGTGGTCCAATAATGTTATCTCAATAATATAGTAATTCTGTGATTTTTATAAACATGATTGTAATTCAATGGAATGAAGCAAGTACGAAATTCTTTCTTTTATAGAAAATTTCCAAATTCCTTTTCATCGTTTAGACAAATATTCTCAAACCGGGAAGAGGCAATAACAATTTCAATAAGTTTCAAGGCAAGCAATACAAGCATGCGCCAATCATGCTGAAGTCGTACGGCCCGATCAAACAATATTTAAACTGTGCACTACTAGAGTGTCGAATATCGCGAACCATATATGTATCTATTTAATCTACCGAGGCGTTCGGCCCGTTCCAAAATTTAAACACACACAGGCAGTCAATCAAGAAGTCACCAGTAAACAATTATCCAAAGAAAACCACTTCTCTTTTAACAATTTAGAAAAAATGAAGTTTAATTCTTTTTAGAAATCCATTTACCAATTTGATAGGATTTAAGCAATCAACTGTCAATAAGGTTACAGATATTCCAAGTATAGCATGCTTTTGGGTCCTAGACTACCCATACAATAGTGTAACAGTAGCTACGTACGGACTCTCGTCACCTCATGCATACGTAGCCCCCACAAATAGGAGCACATAACCAATTATTTCACATATGGGGACAATTCTCTCTTACAAGGTTAGAAAGGAGACTCACCTCGCTCCGAAGCCTATATTCCGATTCAAGAACGCGCTCAAACATCCAATTTGGAGCTGAACGATCCAAAACTATTCAAATAGGGTAAGAACTAGTCAATACATGCTCAAAAGTTCATATTCTAATTATTAAACCAATTTTCCAACCCTAAATGCAATGTTCCTAAAATTCATTCCCCGGGCTCACGTGCCGGGATTCCAAAATTTTCCGAAGAAATTTGTTCTTTATTACCTAAGGATCAATAATATATGATTTCTAATCCATTACATAAACAATTTCGTGGTCAAATCTATGTTTTATTAAAACTAATCTACCCAAAACTCGAGTGTTAAACTTAGAACTTACCTCGCGATGCTATGTGGAAATCCCTTCTCAAAAGCTCTAAAATCGCTCAATACCTGAGTGCCAAATGGTCAAAAATGGCTGGGGCTCGACTTACATAAAGCTGACTGCTTCAGTAGTTTTCGTATCTACGGTCAAGGGACTGCATCTGCGATCCCGCATCTACGAATGGAGGCCGCATCAACGAAATTGGCTAAAAGGACTGGGACCACTTCTGCGGTCTTGAAGCCGCATCTGCGAAGCCGCTTCTGCGGTTTAGCCTAGCTAGCTCTGGGCCGCATCTGCGAGGCTACGACCGCTTCTGCGGTCTCGCACCTGTGGTCGACCATCCGCAGGTGCGGTTATGACAGAAGCAAATGCTTCAGCACTTCTCCAAATTCCATTTTCGTTCCGTTAACCACCCACAATCCACCCGAGGCCCCCGGGACCCCAACCAATCATACCAACCAGTCCCAAAACACATTACGGACTTGCTCGAGGCTTCAAATCATATCAAACCATGCTAAAACCATGAATCGACCTCCAATCCAAGCTTTATGAACTTTAGAATTTCAAACTTCTACTTTTGATGTTTAAACCTATCAAATCACGTCTGATTGACCTCAAATTTTGCACAAAAGTCATATTTGCAATTGCGGACCTACTCCAACTTCCGGAATCAGAATCCGACCCCGATATCAAAAATTCCACTTCCGGTCAAACTTCTCAAAAACCTTCAAGTTTCTATCTTTAGCCAAATGACTCCAAAATGGCCCGCGGACCTCCGAATTCACTTCCGATTGTGCTCCCAACACCAGAATCACCATACGGAGCTATTCCCAGACTCGGAATCCCAGACGGACATTGATAACACTAAAATGCACTTCAATCCAAACTTAAGAAATCCTTTAAAATGCTAACTTCCATAATAGGCGCCAAAACGTCATGGTTCTTTCAAAACCCGATCCGGACATACGCCCAAGTCCGAAATCGTCATATGAACCTACTAGAACCTTCGAATCCCGATTTCGGGGTCGTTTACTAAAAAATCCAATCTTAGATAATTATTTCAACTTAAAGCTTCCGAAATGAATTCTCTATCCAAATCAACTCCGAACTTCCCGAAATTCAATTCGACCATGCGTACAAGTCATAATACCTGAAGTGAGTCTACTCATGGCCTCAAACTACTGAACGACATGCTAGAGCTCAAAACGACCGGTCAAGTCGTTACAAATGTAATAATATTTTTCGTCTTTCAAATGATTTAATTGGTTAAACCATCACGTGCCGTTATTAACGTGCATCGCTAATTATACTTAATATTAGGATGTGGATTTTAAGAATTATAGTATTAAAATATATTCATAAAGGCTAATTCTTAGTAGCCTATAATACTAAGTATAATAAAATTTGTAAGTTAATAAATTATAATAGGGTACTTATAATGATAGTTAATAATATATATGTCTACAATGAGATGGAGTTAGATACTAGTATTAAAGGAATTTTCAAAATCGGCGGTACAAGTCATAAGCCTTTCTAAGAGTAATTATACAAAATAAATACAACATTATTCCGGAACGAGAAGGAATCAATGGAACGTAAATACAAACGAAAGTGACTTCGAGGCTTGCGAATGCAGCAACAAGTTACCGTGAGTCTCCACCGTAACAATCCGCGCAGCTAGTATCGATCAATACCTGGATCTGTACACAAAAATATACATAAGTGTAGTATGACCACACCACGGCGGTGCCCAGTAAGTATCAAGACTAACCTCGATGGGGTAGTGACGAGGAACAGTCAAGACACCTTCTGGTCAAATAAAATGAACGGGATATGATAATAAAATATCGCGATAAAGATAACGAGGTAATATAAACAACGGAAAGAAATCAAAATGCAACAATAAGAACAATAAAGGAGAACGCGGGTAGTAACGAATGATAACCAAGTAAATCAGATAACCAAGTAAATCAACACTAACACAACAGGAACAGAGACAAGTAAGAGTGTATTCAATTAAAGAAGGAAATGCCCACTCAATCAATCATATCATGTCTAATACACAATCCCGACCATCTCAATCCTCGATTTCTCATATCATAATCTTAACTTCCGAATCTTCCGCACACATGGCACCTTGTACCACCCCCCCTCCCATCTTTTCCATTTCACTTTTAACAACAGAATCCACATGCTATACAATACATAATGTCCGTACAATGAACTCAATATGTCCAAGAAGTCCCATTTACCTAATATAAGTAAAATTACAATTTGTAAACTAATTGGGAAAGCTAGCGAGATACGGTGAAATTTGTTTCTTTTGAAATCATTTGAGTAAAGAAAGTACCCCTTTTAATTTAAAAATACAACATTGAATGGATTATTACCTTTAATATGAGATTTAATAACTTAAAACTTAGTAGAAATTCCTTCTTAAGTAAAATACGACCTCAGACGGTTTAAGAAGGTATAATTGAGAAACTAATTGAATTACGGCTGTAGCAATTATTGAAGTTTGAAGTATATATATAAATACGGAGAGGTATTGAAAACATTGCAGGTTCTAACACAAAGGATCACAACAATAAAGGAATTTAAACAGTTTAAACACTTGAATTGATAACAACAAATAAACACAGCAACAGAAAGTGCATGGCACCACCCTTCGTGCTTTTACTCTCGCTCTCACCATAAGAGTCAATATTCACTTTTATTCTTTCTTGTTGCGGCATGCAACCCGATCCCAATCATATAGTACTGTTGTGGCGTGCAACCCGATCCAAATTATATAATATTATTGCGGCGTGCAACCCGATCCAAATAATATAATGATGTTGCGGCGTACAACCCGATCCATATAATATCGTTGTGGCGTGCAAACCGATCCATATAATATTATTGCGGCGTGCAACCCGATCCATTTAATATTGTTGCGGCGTGCAACCCGATCCATTTAATATACAAATCAACACTAATCACAAAAGAATCCCGGCAAGGGAACAATAAGGAAACAACCATATCCCAGCAAGGGAGTCAACAACAAGAGCAAACACATCCCGGCAAGGGAACCAACAATAAGGATTAAATATGTCCCGGCAAGGGAATCAGCTATAACCAAACTTGTACCGATAATTAACTTCACAACGAAACCTCAACTAAACAACACGACATACAAGCACGTGATAACTACACCAGTAATCACAACAATTGGACATGTAACCTATTTGTACGAAGTCATAGATGAACTCACAATCAAGAAGTATCAAAACAATAAGGAAGGCGATCACTGCAATTAAGGCAATTAAGGGTCAATGCAACACGTAGGAATTCGAGGAAAGCTAGCAACATCATATGGAGCATATAGAGACAATTTAAGCAATTATTAAACTCAATCATAACGGAATACTCTCCACATATTGAACATAGACCTAAGAACCCTAGAGCATATTTCCCACAAATAAGTCCAAGCACACACTCGTCACCTCGCATGCATGGACTACAATTAACATAGAAGACTCAATTCCTAAGGGGAAGTCCCCCACACAAGGTTAGGCAAGATACTTACCTCAAAGACGACAAACCAATACTCTAAAATGCACTTCTCGGGTGAAAGACCTCCGGACGGATCAAATCTAACCAAATTAACTTCAAAACACAAATAAAACACATAAGAAACTATTCCGAATCATAAAGTCTCAATCTTTAACAAAATCCAAAAATTGGTCCAAAAGTTGACCTCCGAGCCCGCGCCTCGGAACCCGACAAATTTTACAAAATCTGAATACCCATTCCAATATGAGTTCAACCACACAAAATTATTAAATTTCGATACCATTTGGCCCCTCAAATCACGATTTTTCATTTTAGGAATTTTCTTCAAAAAACAACATTTTACTCAACCCAAATCACAAATAAATGATAAAAATGAAGACAAATTCATGGAATATAATCTATTCTAGGTGAAGAACACTTTTTCCAATCGTTTTGCTTGAAAAACCCACAAAGAATCACCCAAAACCAAGCTCTAGATCTCCAAAAATGGTGAAAATGGTGTAACCCTCGATTTGGAAATTATATTCTGTCCACCCAGTCGCGAACGCGGAAGGACAATCGCGTTCGCGAAGAAGGGAAACTAAAGCTGCCAAGAATAGCCATCGCGAACGCGAGCTATGGGACGCGAACGTGGAGAGTAAAGAACAGATGCATATGCGAACGTGGAGAAGGTGACGCAAACACGAAGAAGGATAAGGCAGAGCTTCGCAAACGCGAAGAGTGTTACGCGAATGCGAAGAAGAATTTCCAGCTAGTCAGCAACAAAGCTTCGCGAACGCGAAAGGCTGTTCGCGAACGCGAAAGAGGATACAAGAAGCAGAAAACAACAGTTCAAAAATAAGGGAAAATGACCCGTATCCCACCCGGAACACACCCGAGGCCCTGGAGACCCCGTCCAAACATACAAACAAATCATATAACCTAACACGGACTCGCTCGAGGTCTCAAATCATATCAAACAACGCTGAAACATCGAATCACACCAAGAATCAATCTTAGGAACTTTTAAACCTTCTAACTTCCAAAACTCGTGCCAAAACCTATCAATTCAACCCGGAATGATGCCAAATTTTGCAGACAAGTCCAAATGACATGACGGAGCTGTTCCAACTCTCGAAATCACATTCCGACCCCGATATCACTAAAGTCAACTATGGGTCAAACTTCTCCATTTTCCAAACTTTATCTTTTTCAACTTTTGCCGAAACACCTCAAATTACCCTACGGACCTCGAAATCCAAATCCGGACATTCGCCTAAGTCCAAAATCACCATACAAAGCTGTTGGGATCACCCACGACCCATTTCGGGGCCATTTACTCAAAAGTCCAATTCTGGTCAAATTTGTACTATTTAAACTTCCAAAACTAGGTTCCTTCTTCCTATTCAATTCTGATTATCCGAAAACTGAATCCAACCATGCACACAAGTTGATATACCTAATGTGAAGCTGCTCGAGACCTCAAACTACCGAATCAGGCACAATTGCTCAAAATGATCAGTCGGGTCGTTACATCCTCCTCCACTTAAACAAACGTTCGTCCTCAAACGTGCCCGGAGTCGTTCTAAAGCCATTGAACCACTGCATGAGCTCACCATGCATACACCCGGGGTGATTCCCCATCACCCAACCTAAGCAAAACTGACAATGCAACTTAACTGAAGATCTCATCTCCTCCTTAGCCCATAACCTTAGAACAGAACCCAAACCTCAACATCTGAAACTCATCATCGGATCTGAATTCCTCGTCATCACACTGCATGAGCCTTGACAAGCTGAATCAAGCCAAATTCCAATCTAGAATACAATCACACGCTGCTCCACACAACTCAAATGTCAGATGCAATAACATCTGACCACCATAGCTGCTCAAATAACATCCTGGATGCCGGCATACTTCACATTGAATACAACCTTGTTCCGGACCTCCACATCACTTCTCATGATAAAGAAACATGCAGGAACTCATAGCCGCCCATGAAAACAACAAGTCAAGAAGCTCTCTCGCCCGCCAAGGGCCATCACACCAAATCTTAGCAGAAACACCCTCATACTTCCAAACACTCCTCACCCCCGATACCATAATACTAATCTCAGGTCTAAGAACCTCATCTCAGCCAATACCAGCAGCACAACTGACAGCTCATCACAGAACCACACGGATTCTCACATTACACAGTTTGTACACAAAACAAACAATAACTCAATTATGCAGCACAAGTAAACAAAAGCAGGGTATAAGAATTATCTAACGAGTACAACACGTATAACAACAAAAGTGTAATTATTCATCAAATCGTCCCACAAAGGGAAAACACAACACCAAATAAACACAAGGAAAGGGTATCCCACATAACATCCGCTGCGGCGTGCAGCCCGCTCCCAAATACTCATCAAGCTAAAATGCTCGAGCTCACTGAACACATGAATACTGATATCAAGTAAAACAAGGTGCACAAATAAAACTATGGGAAAATAAATGAAAGTGTTAACACATGAAAGAAGTAAGCACGACTAAGGTGCAATAAGCAAATCAACATCACGAGGGCTATCTCGCCCGCATCGCCATAAGGCCTGAACAGGATTACTACTTGCGGGGGAAATAATCATACAACCTCGCCGTCAAACACATCATAAAAGAGTAGCACATATCATAGGCTAGGGCACAAATAATATCCATTCTGCCTGATAACATAACCAAAATGACGATCTCATAGGAGCACTCAAACTTGATCTGATACAAGATACTTATTCTCATTGAGCTTTCAAATAGCCCCAACCAAATCCTGAATATTTTCAAATAGGTAAATAGCCTTTCCAAAAATCCATAGCGACCTATAAATCATGCATGCTATTAACTATCTCATCCTCAACGTTTTCCACAATCCGCAAACAGGAAATAATTCACATATGAGGGCATCTAGCCCCAAAATCTCAGGAATACCAAAATTTCCATACTCTAACTCCACTACATGATCAAATGGCTGATATATCACTTACACCCTATCATTCTGCTAAAGCACTCATATAGAGTTTCTGACCGGGTAACAAAACATGAACCTCGAAAAACTCAAACCTAGTAATCATCATGCTACCAGCCATGCACTCGCAAACCAAACCTCAAGGTCCTTTCCACAAAATGCACACTCTTCACATATAATAGCCAACAATGCCAATGCTCTGTTAATTTCAGATACCAATTCGGGAGAAACCACAATGTACCACATATTCCTTATGCCCATAGTAGACACCCAACTCAAGCCGTAGTCAAACTATCGATAACCCTCTGAGATCCACCCGCACGTAACCAAACCATCAAGACTGCACCCCCCAACTCAACCGAGTCACACAAACCGCCCAATCCAAGAGTGCTACCACAAATGCCAGTAGAGAATTCCCATTCAAAAGGACCATTTACTTCTATGGCTATACTGACCCAACACTACTAAACTGACTCATTTCTTCGGATAGTCGATATACAATAACTCCCATCAAAGCCCCACATATAAATGACTCTAGCATGAACTACGTAGCAAGAAACTCATAGACCACCGCATTACCTCTGAAGCACCCCGTTCTGCCGCAACCACGATGCCTACGCTGAATAGACCTCCTGTGAATCTGAAGTTGTTCCTCCGACTCCCCTAGATACTGAAATGTAGATCCATTATTGACGTAGAAATACTGTAAGCCCCAACATCATCCCGTGCGAGATCTTATACCCTGGTCATACCCCAAATCTGGGAATCTACCAATACCACATATACACATACCTCAGGCTAAGATTGATACAAATATGACTCCGCAATCTGAATGCCGCTATTGGACTCCTCCACTTGACGCAAATCCATAGAAAACAAAGTCTGATGATCCACAAAACTAACCCTCAAAGCTTGTACAACACAAATCACAAGGTACTCCAATACCACCAACTATTCCTAATCAACACCGACTTTGTGGCCTTGCCACAATCGCGAGGACTAATCGACCAATTAAACCTTCCCAGCTCGCACTCGTCGAGCAGGTGCCGGAAACCGCTGTGCCTCCATACGAACAACTGAATAGTCTCTCAATGCTTCTGTATCTTCAGTCTGGACAACACGTCGAGGCAATGCCTGAGTATCCCTGACTCCTTTGTAGCCTGTCTATAGCATCACAAACCACTGGCGCATAGCGAACGCTGAGAGGGTAATATTATACACGAGTGGATGTAGAGGGACATAAGTCAGGTACTTCGAGCTGAATCAATATCGCACGATAGGGAATGAAAGAGCTGGAATTTCCTAACAGTTCTGTAGCCTCTCGAAGATAAGTACAGACGTCTCCGTACCGATCCGCAAGACTCTACTAAACCTGCTTATGACTCGTAGCACCCATGAACCTAGAACTCTGATACCAACTTGTCATGACCCAAAATCCCTCCTAAAGGGTCGTGATGGCACCTAGTGTCTATAAACGTGCATTGCACGTTAATAATGACACATGATGATTTAAATATTTATTTATATGAAGAAATAATAAATTTAATTAATGAGAGAAATTTTATATATAATACTACAATAATCTTCTAAATGCCGAAAAATATTGTTACATTAGCATAATACGTGAATTCAAAATGAAAGAATATCATCAGAACTTACATAAATGATCAATTTTAGTCATATTGAGTAGATAATTATGTTCCACGTGCGTTACTAGAACTAGGAGAAGCATAGGGAATTTTGGAGTTTCATACTAATACTACTTTCCCTACTATATGTTTTAACTCGTAGGTACCCTAATATATTATAATATTGTTTTAACTCGTACGCTTATAATGATCACACCGGTGAGAAACTTAATTAGTCGAATCTAAAATTAGTTGTACTGGTAGTTTTATTTTACGGTATAAAAACCAATCTATATCTATATTATTATAAAAGTATGAATACGATATCGGTTTACAAAAATACCTTAGAATATTAAGCATAATAACTCATAAAAAAGGATATAACCGAAATTCTAGATATTAATCTTATAATCCTATTAGTTTTAGAACATAATACTACACAATATATTAAACTAAT
The DNA here is from genome assembly GCF_000715075.1 of Nicotiana tabacum. NCBI lineage: Eukaryota > Viridiplantae > Streptophyta > Magnoliopsida > Solanales > Solanaceae > Nicotiana > Nicotiana tabacum. The sequence goes on from NC_134087.1 coordinate 82,866,745, forward strand.
ACTATTTTTTATTATTCCTAGAGTCGACTAATATACATAGAATCTCGATTATACATTCTAGAGTCGACTAATATTTTATAATATTCTAAAGTTGACTAATATTCAACTATAGTCGACTTTATATTATACATAATTTAATATAAAGAATATTAGTCGACTTTAGAAGCTAATGTTTAATATTTAAGATTTTAAAATTAATAAAATTATATTTATTGAATTCTTATTATAAATATGTAGGAAGGTTTAATAAAATCAATTTCATAAAAATCCTCCGTATTGGCAATACATTACCACTCCATCATGTCCAATACCCACAAAAAAGTAATATTAAATGGACTGCATAAAGAGTTAAAATTGAGGAAAAAAAATACCCCCACGATAATGTATTTTATATTATATTTGAACTATGTTCCTACTCAAATAATATTTTTTTAATCAATTTTTCGTATAATATTAAAAAATATCCAATTATTATACAACAACTAAGAAAATATTTAAGAATATAAATATGTGAGAAAGAGACAAAAAATGGTTGGTAAGGGTCAATACCACTAATGATTCTACAAACATAAAGATCTAAACGCGAAATGTCAGATAAATCTTTTAGTCTTTGAAAATAAAATTTATAGTGGATAAAATTATAATTAAGATTGAATATTCAAAACAAGAGGTGAACTAATATTAAGATCTGAATCAACATAGAATAAAATATTTTTATATTAAAACCAAATAATTAGATCTTTTAATTAATTATTTAGCAAGAGAATCCAATTCAATTATTTTTTAAATTCATGAGTAAAATTCTTCTTCGAGTTTAAATTTTTTTAAGGTATATAAATTTATTCCATAAAAAGAGAATTACAACATAAATTTAAAAAGGTTAGTATATTACTAAGAATCAAAATGTTATATAAGTGTTTGAGGAAACACGATCAAAGCTAAATCTGAAACAAGAATAAGTTTTCAAGACTATATTATAAAGAGTCGACTCTGGTATAACAGGACTATTCTTTGTAGATGCCTCTGGTGGAATCGAAATGATATTTCTATGTCATGCATTACTTGCAAATATCATATCAAGAGACATGACACTGTTAACAATAATAGCAAGTGATGTACCAATAACGATTTTATTGTGAGCCCACCCACTTTAGATTTGATATACATCTTTAAATAATTTAAATAACCATCACAAATTTATAAGAAAAGTAAAATTGATAAAATGGGATGAAGTGTGTATGGCTAAGTGTCAAACGATCGAAATAATTGCCCGGAGTTCTAGATATATATTGGATATTAATGAATCATTTGGTGGAAAATTAATGCTTTGGGAGGTGATTTCTGTCAAGTACTACAAGTAGTTCCAAAATCGAAAAAAATATAGACTGTAAAAGCTAACTTGCCAAAGTTATACTTTTGGCCTTAAATGAAAAAGATTCAACTCACAAGAAATATAAAGTGTATATCAAGATTCAGTGTCTTCTTGCTTCGTGTCAAAAATGAAGAAGAGCATCCAATAAAAGACGATTTGGTTCTTCCTGAACACTTGATTATCAACTCCAATGGTAATAGTAGTACATTTAATAAGAGAAATATTTCTATCATTAGATTAAAACGCAAATTGTGAAATCGCATGATAGAATTAAACAGATATCTTAATTAGCAGAAATGAATATGTTGATCAATTAAATAAAAGGTGGATTGCAAAATTTTATAGTAAAAACAAAATATTTTTCAATTTTGACTTAGCAGAAATGATACAAATAATTACTACCAAGAAGATTATACTTAAATACTTTAATACCAAATGGCTTTCTACCATACATGTTTGTTGTCAAGGTTAATATTTTTTTTACGTATTTTAGTGTCACCGTATATATATAATAGACTAAGTTAAAATTGATATTCTATTATATATAGGTTGGTTTGAAAAAAAATATGCCGGTCATGCTACTGAAAACTTAGATACGCCGAATAACTTATGTAATAGCGCACATATGGTATATAGAAGTTTTCACAATAACGTCATACATGCAAAAATTATGATACTGGTTAATGTGCTTCTAAGTATAATTTTATCCCGAATTCAACTTTCGTCTTCCGAAACTAAGAAATATCCTTTTAAATTTATCTGAAAATAATTTTTAGTATGTTTATGTTTTGCAAATATAATAAATATACAAGGACAAACATCCTAAATATTGGAGTACAATATTTACTACAATATATTTTCTTGCACGAACAATAGTATGTTGCACTTTCAAGAAGGATATCAAGAGTTTTGGGTTTAGGCAGAGCAACCAAAGCATTAGGAGGAAACATACACACAAAAAAATATTATTCACAAAGAAGCGTTCGTTAAGATACCATTACATTAAATACTTTTAAACAATAATAATAATTATCTAACATGACAAAATTGATCATTTGTGTAAGTTTTTGATGCTTTCCTTTTATTTTAAATTCATGTATTATGCTAATGTAATAATATTTTTCGGCATTTAGATGATTGTTGTATTATTATATATAAAATTACTCTCATTAATTAAATTTTATTATTTTTTCATATAAATAAATATTTAAATCATCACGTGTCATTATTAACGTGCAACGCACGTTCATACATACTAGTATGATTAAATTTGGTAGTGCTATAACATTTTACAGATTTACCCTCTTGGAATCATCACCTATATTGAAGGTACATACCTATACTTGTCTTGTGCATGTGCCTATTTCCCATAGAAGCTAGGGATCTTTTTTGGGATAATCCCAGGAAATAATACCATCTAGAATTCCATTTTCATTTCAAGCTTGGTTTTTGCCCTAGTGGCCAAAGTGCAAGAGCACATATGAATTGACATTGCGACCAATATTAGGTACCAGGGGCATGCATATGCCGCACAAAATCAACTATTTCTTTCTGCACTATACTGGACTTGAACCATAGTTGTAATCTCTTACTAAGGAAATTTCTTCTTTCACATTATCCTTCTTAAATAACCCAAGAAGCATGTTCATTGGTATAATGAAACATAAGCCATGTAAAGCCAAGACATAAATTTTTTATCAGAATATAAAGTTGAAGCCAAGACATAACATGGTTCCAGCAAACTAGCAAATATAAACGAAGGTAAACTTGAACCATAAAACAGAAAAAGGTAAAAAACGCGCATATACTAACAGATATTTTTGTCATCCCCCCTGGCAGATGCACAGAAGAAGGTAGGAAATGTGGGTGGGGGGGGGGGAGGAAGGGGGGAGGGGATTTAATTTATTAGCAACTTTCATCAATAAAGAAGACTATCCTTCAAGAGGTTTCACACCTTCTATGTGAATTAACTTCACTTCAATTAAACGCACTAACAACCGGAAAAACATGTACATAAATTTTTTTTTTGTGATGACCCAAAAAGGTTATCACTTGTTTTAAAAGTGGATTCTGTATTCCGAGGCCTTAAAAACCTCTTTCGGCATCACCTCGATTTGCGTGCGCACTCCGGGCGCATAGCCGGAAAGCGATTTTGTGAAAATATGTGAAAAATGATGAATTTTGTATTTAAAATGAGTTTAAGTTGACTTCGATCAACATTTTGGGTAAACGGACCCGGACCCGTGATTGGACGGTCCCGGAGGGTCCGTAGGAAAATATGGGACTTAGGCGTAGGAATCGAATTCCGTGGTCCCAAGCCCGAGAAATGAATTTCTAAAGAAAATTATTTTCTGAAATTGTTTATGAGTTTTGGAAATGAATTGTGATTAAAACTTGATGGTATCGGGCCCGTATTTTGGTTCCGGCACCCGGTATAGGTCTTATATTTGATTTAATGTAATTCTGTGAAATTTGGTAAGAAACAGACTTGAAACGACGTGAATTGGATCGTTTTTGAGAAAATTGGAAATTTGAATTTCTTAAGAAAATTTCATGATTATGATGCTAAATTCATAGTTGTTGATGTTATTTTAGTGATATGAATACACGAGCGAGTCCGTATGATGGTTTTAGGTTGGCGTGCATATTGGTTTGGAACCCCGAGGGCTTGGGTGAGTTTTGGATAGGCCACGGGGAGGATTTTGGACTTGGTGAATTGCAGGTTTTTAACTGGTGTGATCAGGCCTGCAGGCTTCGCATTTGCGAAGCCTGGCTCGCAAATGCGAGTTCGCAAATGTGAAGGCTGAGTCGCAAATGCGAAACAGCCCAGGCCAGCTCTTCCTCGCAAATGCAAGATTTCCTTCACAAATGCGATACGCCCCTTTTGGGCATGTTATCGCAAACGCGATCCTTTGTTCGCATTTCCAAACTCGCAAATGCGAGAACCCCTTCGCAAATGCGAACATAGCAGCGGCGGGGTTCGCAATTGCGAACTCTGGTCGCAATTCCCATATCTGCAATTTTATAACTTAGCCGAAAATCTTTTATTTTTCACACTCTTTCAAAATCAAAACACTCTTGGGCGATTTTTCAAAGACAACTCTTCTTCCAAATCGATTGTAAGTCAATTTTAACTCATTTCCTTCAATCATTAACATCTTTTCACATGATTTCAACTCAAAATCAATGATTTTCATGGAGGAAATTTGGTAGAACCTAGGTTTTTCAAAAATTGGGGATATGGACCTCGATTTGAGGTCCGATTTCAAAACAAATTATATATTTGGGTTCGTGGGGTAATGGGTAATCGGGTTTTGGTTCGAACATTGGGTTTTGACCATGTGGGCCCGGGGGCGATTTTTGACTTTTTGGGTAAAACTTTGGGAAACTTATTTTCATGCATTGGAATTGATTCATTTAGCGTTTGTTGATGCAATTAAGTAACTTGTGGCAAGATACGAGTGAATTGGTGGTGGAATCAAGAGTTAAAGCGATAGTAGAGGCTTGAATTGTGTTCGTGGCATCGAGGTATGTGTTTGGTCTAACCTTAGCTTGAGAGATTAGGAGTCGTGTCTTAATTGCTACGTGTTAATTGTGGAGTACGACGTATAGGCATGATGACGAGTATCTATACGTTGGTGTCAAACATGCCCGTGAGTCTTGTATTGTAATTGATATGACTCCTTGTGGTTTATTGCGCTTTACATGTTATTATCATTATTGTTCCCTTGCCGGGATGTTATTATCATTATTATTCCCTTGTCGGGATGTTATTATCATTACTGTTCCCTTGCCGAGATATTATTATCATTATTGTTCCCTTGACGGGATGTTATTTTCATATTATTATTCCCTTGTCGGGACCTTTTTGTGATTGATGTTGACAAAAGAAATGGGAGTGGATTGCACGCCTGCAATAAGATATGTGAAATGGGAATGGGTTGCACGCCTGCAACGAGAATGTGAAATGGGAGCGGGTTGCACACCTGCAACGAGATATGTGAAATGGGAGCGGGTTGCATGCCTGCAACGAGATATGTGAAATGGGAGCGGGTTGCACGCCTGCAACGAGATATGTGAAATGGGATCGGGTTGCATGCCTGCAACAAGATATATGAAATGGGATCGGTTGCACGCCTACAACGAGATATATGAAATGGGATCGGGTTGCACGCCTGCAACGAGATGTGAAATGAAAGTGAACTCTGCATGTGTTTTCCCTATCCGTGTTAGTAATAGGATTTTGGTTTCTTTATATTCTCTTGATATTCTGTTGTTATCTGTTATTCCCTGAAACTTGTTTCCCCTGCCCAATTTTAATTGCAATTATCTTCTTCTATTTCCGTTATTTATGATATAACTACACAGGTTTATTTGGTAGTCTGGTCCTAGCCTCGTCACTACTTCGCCGAGGTTAGGCTAAACGCATACCAGCACATGGAGTCGGTTGTGCTAACACTACACTCTGCACTCTTTTGTGCAGATCCTAGTGTTGTAGACTTCGAACCACAGTGATGTTGCTGCCTTCAGTCCAACAGGCGACCCGAGGTAGTCCTGCAGGCGTCCGCAAGCCTTGGCGTCACCTCCTATCTTTCCTTTATACTATTTCCTTTACTTATTTCAGAAACAGTGTATCTTTTGTTTTTTAGACTTTGTGTGTAGTATTCTTAGACCGTTCGTGAAATTGTGATACCAAATTCTAGGTAGAGTTGTATTTATACTTCCGCAGCTTGTATTAAGATTAATTATCAGATTTTGTCTTCCGCTTAATTATTTTCGCTATTGGCATGATATCTACTCATCACTGATAATGGTTTAAAACAGGAAAAGGTTAAGTAATTAGAATAATTTGGCTTGCCTAGCTTTCACCAGTAGGCGCCATCACGGCTCTCGAGGGTGAGAAATCCGGGTCGTGACAAGTTGGTATCAGAGCTCTAGGTTACATGGGTCTCACAGTTCACAGACAAGCTTAGTAGAGTCTGAGGGGTCGGTACAGAGACGTTTGTATTTATCCCCTAGAGACTACGGAGTTAGGAAAAGTTTCAGTTCTATTCTTTTCTGTCGTGCGGTATTTGTTCTCTCACTGTTAAATTGAAACCTCTACTCTTGTCCTTTCGCTAATGGCGAAGTCACATACCGTTTCTTCAGCCGGGCAGCAACATAGACCGGTGATAGATCAGCTACGTCTTCGGAGGCTTTGTGGAGGTTGGATAGGTTTCACCAAGCTCTTCACTACCACTTTCAGCAGTGCATCTTCTGAAGATCCCTAGGATTATCTAGACAGCTGTCATGAGGTTCTCAGGAACATGGGGATAGTGGAGACCAATGTGGTCGATCTTGCTACTTTTTGCTTGTCTGGATCCTCCAAGACTTGGTGGAGAGATTCTTTCTTGGCTAGACCAGCCGGATCACCCGCTTTGACTTGAGAGCAGTTTACTCAGCTATTTCTGGAGAAGTTTCTCCCTATTACTCAGAGAGAGGCCTATCGGAGGCAGTTTGAGCGTCTCCAGCAGGGTTCTATGACTGTTACTCAGTATGAGACCAGATTCATCAACTTGGCTCGTCATTCTCTTATCATACTTCCCACTAAGAGAGAGAGGGTGAGGAGGTTCATTCAGGGACTTATTCAGTCGATTCGACTTCAAATGGACAAGGAAACAAGGAGTGAGATTTCTTTCTAGAAGGCGGCCAATGTGGCCAGGAGAGTTGAGATGGTTCTATCACAGGGAGGTGGTCAGGGGTCTAACAAGAGGCCTCGTCATTCAGGTCGATTCAGTGGTACCTCGTCTGGAGGCAGAGATTCGTATGGTAGAGGCCATCCTCCTAGGCCTTTTCAGTCAGCACTTCAGGTTTCTCACGGTGCTTCAGATGGTCGTGGTTCCCATATGTAGTATTCTAATCAGCAGCCCTATAGTGCACCACCAACTCCTATCAGTGCACCGCCGCTTCAGAGTTTTCGGGGTGGTCATTCAGGTCGTCAGGGTCAGTAGTCTCAGTAGCTGAGGGCTTGTTATACTTGTGATGATATGGGTCACATTGCTAGGTTTTGCCCTCGAGCACCGAGCAGCTCTCAGCATCAGGGTTCTTGTGCCATGGTTTAGGCACCGAGTGTTCCACAGCCCGCCCAGCCAGCTAGAGGTGGGGGTAGAGGTGTTAGAGGTGGAGGTAGAGGTATTCGAGGTAGAGCTCAGACCGCTAGAGGTGGAGGCCAGCCAGCAACAGCCCGTCCCAAAGATGTAGTTTAGGGTGGTGGGGCCCAGCCCCGATGTTATGCTTTTCCATCCAGGCCCGAGGCTGAGGCTTCCGATGTAGTTATCATAGGTACTGTTCTGGTTTGTAGCGAAGATGCTTCAATTTTATTTGATCCGGGATCTATGTACTCCTATGTGTCATCTTATTTTGCACCGATTCTGGTCATGCCTAGTGATTCTTTGAGTGCTCCTGTTTATGTGTCTACACCGGTGGGTGATTCTATTGTGGTAGATCGAGTCCATCGTTCTTGTATAGTTGTGATTGGGGGTCTTGAGACTCGTGTAGATTTGCTTCTTCTGGACATGGTTGATTTCGATGTCATATTGGGGATGGACTGGTTATCACCTTATCATGCTATCTTGGACTGCTATGCCAAGACTATGACCTTAGCCTTACCGGGTTTACCTCGTTTAAAGTGGAGAGGGACTCCTGGTCATTCTACCGGCAGTGTTATCTCTTATATGAAGGCTCGGCATATGGCCGAGAAGGGGTGTTTGGCCTATTTGACCTATGTTCGTGATTCTAGTGCTGAGGTTCCTTCTATTGATTCTGTGCCAGTTGTACGCGAGTTTCCTGGGGTATTTCCTTCGGACCTGCCGGGTATGCCGCCCGACAGGGATATTGACTTTTGCATTGATTTGGCTCTAGGCATTCAACCCATTTATATCTCGCCGTATCGTGTGGCCCCGCCTGAGTTGAAAGAGTTGAAGGAGCAGTTACAAGACTTGCTTGAGAAAGGTTTCATTAGACTTAGTGTTTCACCTTGGGGTGTGCTGGTGTTGTTTGTTAAGAAGAAGGACGGATCGATAACAATGTGTATTGATTACCGGCAGTTGAACAAGGTTACAATCAAGAATAAGTATCCATTGCCGATGATTGATGATTTGTTTGATCAGCTTCAGGGTGCCAAGGTATTCTCGAAGATTGGCTTGAGATCTAGCTACCATCAGTTGAGGATTAGGGCGTTCGATGTCCCTAAGATAGCTTTTCGCACTCTGTACGGGCATTATGAGTTCTTGGTGATGTCATTCAGGTTGACAAATGCCCCATCAACTTTTATGGAGTTGATGAACCGAGTGTTCAGGCCTTACTTGGATTTGTTCGTGATAGTCTTCATTGATGATATTTTGATCTATTCCCGTAGCTGGGAGGAGCACGAGCAACATCTTAGAGTGGTTCTTCAGACTTTGAGGGATAGTCAGTTGTATGCTATGTTTTCGAAGTGTGAGTTCTCGTTGAGTTTGGTTGCATTCCTAGGTCATGTTGTATTTGCAGAGGGTATTCAGGTTGATCCGAAGAAGGTTGAGGCAGTCAAGAACTTGCCTAGACCAGCATCAGCTACAGAGATTCTGAGTTTCATAGGATTGGCAGGCTACTATCGTCGGTTCGTGGAGGGGTTTTCATCTATCACAGCGCCGATGACCAGGTTGACCCAGAAGGGTGCCTAGTTCATATGGTCTGACGAGTGTGAGGCGAGCTTTTAAAAGCTCAAGACAGCTCTGATTACGGCACCAGTGTTGGTTTTGCCCACAGGTTCAGGGCCTTATACAGTTTATTGTGATGCATCTAGTATTGGACTTGGTGCGGTGTTGATGCAGGATGGCAAGGTCATTGCCTATGCTTCACGGCAGTTGAAGATTCATGAGAAGAACTATCTGGTTCATGATTTGGAGTTAGCAACCATAGTTCACACGTTGAAGATTTGGAGGCATTATCTGTATGGCGTGGCATGTGAGGTGTTCACGGATCACAAGACTCTGCAGTATTTGTACAAGCAGAAGGATCTAAATTTGAGGCAGAGAAGATGGTTGGAACTATTAAAGGACTATGATATCACCATCTTATATCATCTGGGAAAGGCCAATGTGGTGACCGACGCTTTGAGTAGAAAGTCAACCAGTATGGGCAGTCTTGCTTATATTCCGGTCAGTGTGAGACCGCTTGCTTTAGATGTTCAGGCTTTGGCCAATCAGTTTGTGAGGTTGGATGTTTCTGAGCCCAACCGTGTGTTAGCTTGCATAGTCGCTCGTTCTTCTTTATTGGAGCGTATCTGAGATCGGCAGTATGATGACCCCCATTTGTGTGTCCTTAGAGACATGGTGCAGCACGGAGGTGCCAAGCAGGTTACTTTAGGTGATGATGGATTTTTGAGATTGCAGGGTCGAATTTGTGTGCCTAATGTGGATGGGCTTCGAGAGTTGATTTTAGAGGAGGCCCATAGTTCCTGGTACTATATTCATCCAGGCGATGCGAAGATGTATCAGGATTTGCGGTAGCATTATTGATGGAGAAGAATGAAGAAGGATATCGTTGCATATGTGGCTCGGAGTTTCAACTGTCAGCAGGTTAAGTACGAGCATCTAAGGCCTGGTGGTTTGTTTCAGAGGATTGAGCTTCCCGAGTGGAAGTGGGAGCGGATCACTATGGACTTCGTTGTTGGACCCCGCGGACTAGAGAAAGTTCGACGAAGTGTGGGTTATTGTTGATAGGCTGACCAAGTCGGCAATTTCATTCTTGTGGCAGTCTCTTACTCTTCCGAAAGGTTAGCTGACATCTATATCAGGAAGATAGTTCGCCTTCATGGTGTGCCCGAGTCTATCATTTCGGACGGAGGTACGCAGTTTACCTCCCATTTCTGGAGAGCAGTTCAGTGAGAGTTGGGCACACGAGTTTCTGTTGAGTACAACATTTCATCCTCAGACGGACGGGCAGTCCAAGCGACTATTCAGATTTTGGAGGATATGCTCCGAGCTTGTGTCATTGACTTTGGAGGCTCGTGGGATCAGATTTTGCCTTTAGCAGAGTTTGCCTACAACAACAACTACCAGTCGAGTATCCAGATGGCTCCTTACGAGGCTTTGTATGGTAGGCGGTGTCGGTCGCCGGTTGTATGGTTCGAGCCGGAGGAGGCTCGATTGTTGGGTACAGATCTAGTACAGGATGTCTTGGACAAGGTCAGATTATTCGGGATAGGCTTCGTACAGCTCGGTCCAGGCAAAAGAGTTATGCCGACCACAAGGTTCGAGATTTGGCATTCATGGTCGGTGGGCGGGTATTGCTTTGAGTGTCGCCTATGAAGGGCGTGATGAGATTTGGAAAGAAGGGTTGTGTTGCCGTCGAGCTTATCATCTGTGCATCCAGTGTTTCATGTGTCCATGCTTCGGAAATATCACGGTGATCCATCTCACGTGTTAGATTTCAGCACTGTCCAGTTGGACAAGGACTTGTCTTATGAGAAGGAGCCGGTAGCTATTCTAGACCGGTAGGTTCGTTAGTTGAGATCGAAGATTTTTCCTTCTGTTCGTGTTCAGTGGAGAGGTCAGCCCGCTGAGGCATCGACCTGGGAGTCCGAGTCTGATATGCAGAGCCGTTATCCCATCTTTTCCCCCACTCAGGTACTTCCTTCTTCTGTCCATTCGAGGACGAACGGTTGTTTTAGAGGTGGACGATGTGATGACCCAAAAGTTGGGTCATCACTTGTTTTAAAAGTGGATTCTGCGTTCCGAGTCCTTAAAAACCCCTTTCGGCATCACCTCGATTGCGTGCGTAGTCCGAGCGCGTAGCCGGAAAGCCATTTTGTGAAAATCTAGGAAAATTATGAATTTTGCATTTAAAATGAGTTTAAGTTGACTTCTGTTAATATTTTGGGTAAACTGATCCGGACCCATGATTGGACGGTCCCGGAGGATCCGTAGAAAAATATGGGACTTAGGCGTATGCCCGGAATCGAATTCCGAGGTCCCAAACCCTATAAATGAATTTTTAGAAAATTATTTTCTAAAATGGTTTATTAGTTTTGGAAATGAATTGTGATTAAAACTTGATGGTATCGGGCCAGTATTTTGGTTCCGGCGCCCGGTACAGGTCTTATGTGATTTAAGATAAGTCTGTGAAATTTGGCAAGAAATAGACTTGAAACGACGTGAATCGGATCATTTTTGAGAAAATTAAAAATTTGAAGTTCTTAAGAAAATTTCATGATTTTGATGCTAAATTCATAGTTGTTGATGTTATTTTAGTGATTTGAATACACAAGCGAGTCCGTATGATATTTTTAGGTTGGTGTGCATGTTTGGTTTGGAGCCCCGAGGGCTCGGGTGAGTTTTGGATAGGCCACATGGTGGATTTTGGACTTGGTGAATTACAGGTTTTTAGCTGGTGTGATCAAGCCTGCAGGCTTCGCATTAGCGAAGCCTGGCTCGCAAATGCGAGTTCGCAAATGGGAAGGCTGAGTCGCAAATGTGAAACAGCCCAGGCCAGCTCTTCCTCGCAAATGCGATACGCCCCTTTTGGGCCTGTTATCGTAAATGCGATCCTTTGTTCGCATTTCCCAAATCGCAAATGCGAGAACCCCTTCGCAAATGCGAACATAGCAGAGGTCGGGGTTCGCAATTGCGAACTCTCGTCGCAATTCCCATATCTGCAACCCGCAATTTTATAACTTAGCCGAAAATCTTTCATTTTTCACACTCTTTCAAAACCAAAACACTCTTGGGCGATTTTTCAAAGACAACTCTTCTTCAAAATCAATTGTAAGTCAATTTTAACTCGTTTCCTTCAATCATTAACATCTTTTCACATGATTTCAACTCAAAATCAATGATTTTCACGGGGAAAATTGGTTGTTTTGGGTAGAACCTAAGTTTTTCAAAAATTGGGGATTTGGAACTCGATTTGAGGTCCGATTTCAAAACAAATTATATATTTGGGTTCATGGGGGAATGGGTAATTGGGTTTTGGTTCGAACATTGGGTTTTGACCATGTGGACCCGGGGGCAATTTTTGGCTTTTTGGGTAAAACTTTGGGAAACTTATTTTCATGCCTTGGAATTGATTCATTTAGCGTTTATTGATGTAATTAAGTAACTTGTGGCTACATACGAGCGAATTGGTGGTGGAATCAAGAGGTAAAACGATAGTAGAGGCTTGAATTGTGTTCGTAGCATCGAGGTAAGTGTTTGGTCTAACCTTAGCTTGAGGGATTAGGAGCCGTGTCTTATTTGCTACGTGTTAATTGTGGAGTACGACGTATAGGCATGGTGACGAGTATCTATATATTGGTGTCAAGCATGCCCGTGAGTCTTGTATTGTAATTGTTATGACTCCGTTGTGGTTTATTGCGCTTCACATGTTATTATCATTATTGTTCCCTTGCCGAGATGTTATTATCATTACTGTTCCCTTGCCGGGATGTTGTTATCATTACTGTTCCCTTGCCGAGATATTATTATTATTATTGTTTCCTTGCCAGGATATTATTTTTATATTATTGCTCCCTTGCCGAGATGTTTGTTTTGATATTATTGTTCCCTTGCCGGGATCTTTTTATGATTGATATTGATAAAAGAAATGGGAGCGGGTTGCACGCCTGCAACGAGATATGTGAAATGGGACCGGGTTGCACACCTGCAACGAGATACATGTAATGGGATCGGGTTGCACGCCTGCAACGAGATGTGAAATGAAAGTGAACTCTGCATTTGTTTCCCTATCCGTGTTAGTAATTGGATTTTCGTTTCTTTATATTTTCTTGATATTCTGTTGTTATCTGTTATTCCCTAAAGCAAGTTTCCCCTGCCCAATTTTAATTGCAATTATCTGCTTCTATTTTCGTTGTTTATGATATAACTGCACAGGTTTATTTGGTAGTCTAGTCCTAGCCTCGTCACTACTTCGCCGAGGTTAGGCTAGATACTTACCAGCACACGGGGTTGGTTGTGTTGATACTACACTCTACACTCTTTTGTGCAGATCCCAGTGTTGTAGACTTCGGACCGCAGTGAGGTTGCTGCCTTCAGTCCAACAGACGACCCGAGGTAGTCTTGCAGGCGTCCGCGGGCCTTGGCGTCACCTCCTATCTTTCCTTTATCTTGTTCCTTTACTTATTTTAGAAACAATGTATCTTTTGTTTTTCAGACTTTGTATGTAGTATTCTTAGACCGTCTGTAAAATTGTGACACCAAATTCTGGGTAGAGTTGTATTTAGACTTCCACAGCTTGTATTAAGATTAATTATCAGATTTTGTCTTCCGCTTAATTATTTTCGCTATTGGCATGATATCTACTCATCGCTGATAATGGTTTAAAACTGGAAAAGGTTTAGTAATTAGAATAATTTGACTTGCCTAGCTTTCACCAGTAGGCGCCATCACGGCTCTTGAGGATGGAAAATTCGGGTGATGACACTTTTGAAGATTGCTTCAACTAGATATAGAGTCCCATTAAGGCACATCATGTTAAATTTTCACGCATCTGTCCTAATACTAGCGACCACGTTATTCACTAGCGATAGTAGTCACAGATGTAATTTCTCATCAAGGCACGTACCAAAGATCATAACTTATCCACACTTGTTATGCCCATAGCCACATGTTTACAATAGGCAAAATACATAAGTTACCTCCTAAATTATGGACCAAATACCTGTTACATATTTTTTTATGGACGAAAATCATTTTATACACTCAATCTTTTCAAAGTGCAACTAAGACACACCACTTTTGTTATGTCACACGCGTGTGTTGACCAAAAAAATATAAGCGCATAAAACTGTGAATTTTCTGTCCCAGTCATTATTTAAATGACATGTCTCAAACTTTAATTTTTTTTTTAAACACTAGTATTTGGTTCCTTAACTTTGACCCCATCCCTTCCCCGATTCATCTTATCAAGAGTCCCTCCCCTTTGTGCTAGTCCACTGAAACTCCCCCTCCCAATTTCCGTCTTCTTCCACACTATTTTTCCCATCTTCTCTCTCTCGATAAGTTTAAGAAAAACAATAATGTAAAAAGATTTGGAAGAAATTGATAAAGAAAATTAAGTGGACTCTATAACTAAGCAAATTTTGTAGATCTGAGTTTGATTGCTTATTTTTACCTAATTTTTGAAGAGTGTATTAGGATCGTTTTCTTTGACCTCTCGTCAGGTTGAGCAAAATAATGTCCTCAGCTCTATTTTAGAAATACATGAGACCTTCCTCTAACTTGATATGCTATGAAAGATCTTTATTCTGAAATGATCTCTTACACAGGCAACATTCATTAAGAAAATTTAAAGAAAAGTTAAAATTGATGAAAACTCCGACAATATCTTCTTTAATGTTGTTTGCAGTTTTGGGTCATAATTTTTGTGTTAGATTCGAATTCCGACTACAAAACTTGGGATTAATCTGCTTGGGCATCTAATTTTGGTTTGTAATTGGAAGGTGATAATTGTGGTTTTTTTTATGGTGGTCGGCGGCAATGGAGAAGAGGCGGAGAAGAGAGATTGGAGGGAAAGGTTGAGGGGTATATTTGTAATTTTAAATTATTTTATTTTTGAAAATTAATGACACATGGCATAGTATTATCGGTGCGTGATATTACACACGCTTTGAAAAACTGGTTAAGAAGAAAGTGGTGTGTCTTAGATACACTTTAGAAAGATTAAGTGTGTAAGCTGATTTTTATTCGCAAAAAGTGTGTAACAGGGATTTGGTCCATAATTAAGGGGGTAACTTATCTATTTCGCCTTTACAATAAGACAATAACTTTCCAACTTACCACACATGCAGGCAATAAATCTGCAATTAAGGAATATGTCCCGTACTTCAACAAATTTTTAAGAAGATAGTGCAGTGGCGATTGCATAATCTCCGGAACACTGAAACTGACACATCTCCCTCCCTCCCTCTTTCACACACATAGCAAGAGAGCCATCTCCTCTGTATTGTTATATCTTCAGCTCAGAGATTTTCTACAAGTCGAAGCCATTCGCAACAATCAAGGTTTCGAGTTCTCTGGACCAGTCACCATGAACTACAGATCTCATAGATGAAGAGGAACAAGAGTGTCTTTAAGATTCTCTCTAATTTTATTAACTTAGCTCAAAAGTGCCTATCACATGAAATAACACGAACCAAACAGGCTATCCAAAAGAACTTACGTCGATAGTCCTTTCCTTTCCCCTAGTGTTCTCCTTCTATTTCACCCAGACTACTTACAAGGTAATTTTACTCACCAAGGCTTAGGCTTAGGCAGATGAGTATAAATCACCTAGTGTTTCGGTATTTATTGCCTTTGCTGGGATTCAACCTAAGAGTTCTCCTTCTACTCGCTATTTGCCCAGAACCACAACATCTTAAGAGTTGGTCACCCTTCAATCTGTCAAAACAATGCCGCACAACCGAATTGGCGCTGCATACACAAAGGTCACAATTTCTGTACTCAAAGGTTGTATCAACTAGTAGACATGAAAGCAGAAGCTAAGAAAATCAATATAGATATTTCCTAGAACTGCTTCATATCACTTCAAAGCAGAAATATCAGACAAGCAATATAACTTGGACGATACAGGATAAAGAAAAAGAACTTTTACTTGATGAGGTCAAAAAAAAATGTAAAAACATTACCTTATAGTGATTTAAACCAATTCTTCAAGAAAATAGATAACATACCGCCCCGAAGTTATTGAAGCACTAGGAACCGCAAATAAGTTATTTTGGTCACATCAAAAGTCTAACATTGCAAAATTAATGGGCAATAAAGTTTGAAATCCTAAATGACATGAAAGGGCTTCCCTACACCTTGATTAATTCGAGACTACTCATCTACAGGTACACAAAATAACCTTCTTTTCCTAAGACAACATATCAAAATTACAGACCTTTTTACTTGCTTAGCTATGCTGTAAACCATAAGACGAATAAACAGTTTTAAAAAAAACAAGAATAATTTAATAATAAAACACATTCTCTACATCTTAAACGTAGCCTCAGAACAACAAGAACAAGTCAACAACAACCTATAGATCCGTACACACCAATGTGAATAAATGAACAATCAAGATCAGTTTTTTTATTTAATATCAGATCAAAATAACACACTTGCTCTACATCCTAAATTAGCCTCGAAACAACAATAAATACAACCTAAAGATCTGCAATACACTATGAACAAATAAACAATCAAGATCAGTTTTTTTTTCCTTCTTTTTTATGTATCAGATAAAAATAACGTGATTCAATTAGCATTATCCTCACTACATTGCTAATACAATTAAACTAAGAAGTCATCTAATGGGGTCAAACAAAATTCAATTAACATTCACCTCAGAGCAAATCAAAATCCCACCATCAAAGCCCAACCCGACACTGCCTCGGGCCTCCAAGTAAATTCCCAGAAGACTTATTTGCCCCAATCCCAACAGACAAAACCCCACAATAAACCCTCAAATACCTCCTCCTTGCTCTCCAAGCTCCAGCTTTAAATCCAACCCTAGCCACCATCCTCACATTAAACCCAATACTCCCACTTTGGGCCTTCTCTTTATTCATACCATCAAAAGCCCATTTCTCCACATAAGCCCCCGATGCAACAAAGCTAACTTTCTGGGCCGTCTCATTTCCTTTATCCATAAAGAAAGGTGGAACCGTAGTATCAGCAACCGACAGCGAATCGAAAAAAATCGCCGCCGCAATCTCGTCGTAGTATAGAGTCATCTTTTTGTTGGGATTTTTAGCAGTAAAATGGAGATCCCAGTTGGCAGTAATTAAGGAGTTGGAAAGATTGAGGTTTGAAATAGTGAGTGAGTCGATTTGGAATTCGGGGATGCGGGGACTAATTAAAAGCCAGAGGATAAAGAGAATTGTACCAGTGATGATTGTAGAAGCAACGATTATGGCGATTGCTCGGCGGAGAAGGGTATTACGCTGTGATGCATAAGGGTTTGGGTAGTGGTGGTAGGGGTTGTTGTTGAAATACGGTGGTGGTGCGGTGTAAGGGTAGGCGGTGGCAGGAGGTGGTTGAGCGGCGGAGGAGAAGACATTGGGGTTTGGAGGGGCGGCGGGGTAGCCGGTGACTGGTCTATTATGGTCGCCCATGGCGGAGGATATGCAGCATCTGAGGAATGCTATATGCGGTGGAATTGTAGTGGAGAGTGGAGTGGAAAGTGCAGTAGAAGAAAGAATCTAAAAGAAGAAAGAGGAAAGAGACTTTGTGGTTACGGCCTACGGTGATATCAACAGCTAGCAATAAATAAAGGTATTTATTTATTACTCCCCAAGTCCCTTCGCGATAAAATTTATCGTGTGCCTCACGCAATATCAATATGATATTCATTTTGTCTAAAAAATTATTGGATACTTTTGGATTCATAAAAATTTGGGTCCATAAAATTACGAGACAAAAAATATATTTCATACAATTACTGTCAATTGTACGAGACACAAAATAAAAAAATTTCCTCCACCTCAATTTATATCTTAGTTTGATTCTACAAGGTTTAAGAAAATAAAAACCTTTTAGATTTTATAATCTTATATTAAAGAAAAATGTAATATATTAAAATACTCTTTGAATTATGTAATCTCAAATTTGTCACATAGAATATAGAATATTGAAATTAGAGAGTTACCAAGTTTTAAAAAAAAAACTTTTTGAAATATCCTAAAAAAATAAGACTCTTAAACTGAAAAGAGTAGAGTATTAATATTTGAATAAACTTGGGCATTACTTTATTATATCTCTCTACGGACGGCCGGGGGAAAGAGACCGTGGTCGTAAGGAGTTCAACAGCTGGTAAGGAATAAGAATATTTAATCTTGCCATAAATTTTGACATTATTCATATAGCAGTATAAAACATTTAATGGTGGATTATTAGTAATTATTTATTAGTATTGATTGATGCATGTCCGAACTACAAAACTTATACTTGAATTTATATATTACGCGTGACGTGCGTGTTTCCTGTCTTAAAAAATAAAAATATATTTAAAATTACATTAATATTATATTAAAATTATGTTATAAAATTAAAATATTTTAAAAAAAAAGTTTAAATGCTTAAAAATATTAAAAATATTAATTGTGTTTAGCTAACTCAATAAAGGAAGAACTTTGATCTAAAAGATCTCGACAGCGTAATAATATAATTGCTCGCAATAATATTCTAGACCTTTATACTTATTTGAGGAAATAACTTAGAAAAATCGAACATAAATGTCATTGCAAGTTCTAACTTTTAAGAAGTTGTAGATATACCTTTTACACGAAGAACATCACAATTATGACCACATGAAATGACAACTTTAAGCTTCTTCCACCTTAGAAAGGATTAACATAGATGGTGATCCTCTAGAGATGAACACCACCACCACTTCTCCACTACCAGATATAAGCTCCATGCACCTTACACCAACACCGAATACAACCACAGACCAACGCACTACAATTCCACCACCACCACTCACATTTGCCCAAACCTTGCTCAGTAGCAACCAATTCAGCCCCTACTCAACCACTTGCCAACAGACACACTCTCACCTAGATTTAACGGATGAATCCACTATTCATGATCTACAAAATGACACTTTCATACCACTTACCTCCGCTGATAAGTCCAGATTATATTTACCTTGGAAACATTCAGTTATAGTTTAGGTATTTGGTCGGAAAGTGAGTCATCAAACACTACGCTCAAAACTCACAGCACTATGAAAATCAACGGAGGAACTACCCCTAATTGATCTGGGGGTGTGATTTCTGCTTAGTGAAATTCCAAAAGGAAGAAAACATGTTCATTGCCCTACATAATGGTCCTTGGTTTGTACTTAATCACTTTGTTTTCGTCCGTAAATAGGAACCCAAATTCATAGCTTCCAACACATAACTAACATACATATCCATTTGGTTAAGACTCCCTCAATTACCTACAGAGTTTTATGATCTATAAATACTGCAACGTGTTGGGGAAATGATTAGATCACTACTCAAAGTCGACACCTGCACGTTCGCAACTACAAGAGGTCGCTATGCAAGAATATATATTGAAGTCCTGTTAGAAATACCTCTTAAAACCCATGTCTATATTGGATCCCATAGACAACAACTAGTATATGAAGGGTTCAATATGTTATGTACTGCTTGTGGTAAACTTGGACACACAAAGAACCTTTGTTCGTCCCCCTCCAATCTAATAACATCCACCCCCACAACTACACACACCATTACCAAATATGCCTTCAACCTCACAAAGCTCCATTCCTAACACCACCCCAGCTATCCATCCACAACCCAGAATAGTAACTAACGACTAGAAAACAATCATTTTCCCTCTAAAAGCCGTTCAAGAAACAAATCACCAAACTCAACCAATGTCCAATCCTACAACTCCAACAATGGCAGCGTGGGACCTACATGTACGTTTCCTAACCCTAATTTTAATATTTCCCCTGTTGGTAAACACTTACACCCAAAGAAATCTCAAATTACCACTAATCCTTTAATTCAACCCAAGTTTTTAAATAAAACTAATTTAAAAATTCTTAATGACCCTAAAACAATGTATCAAACGGCCATTTCTAATGTGCCAGGTCTTGAAGCCCAAGCAAATAACCATAACAAATCCAGCCCAAAACCCAACTCCCGACAAACGTTACATTGAGCAATTTATATTGTTGATTCATCAATTACCAACACACAAAGCACATTAAATAGCCATGTGGCACACAAGAATAGACCAACTGCCAATCAAGGCACATGCATGCACACCCCATCTCAAACAATAGGCACTCAATTGCAAGCCTATCTTACGGTAACCCAGTCCTCCAAAACAAATGACCAAGGCCCAACACCCTTACTCCCTACCCAATTATCTCCAACATCTTCTGACAAAGCCCATTATCTCACACAAGCAACCGGCTTAAACACTTCACACGAGCCTACACACACATTACCCATAGCAAATCAACCGGCCAAATTAGCCACTAAAATTCCTTCGAACACTGAACCATTATCATTACCTTCTCAAACTAATACTTCTTCACATAACCCTCACTTACCAGATACATCCCAACCTAATGAACCGGTCACCTTACAATTTTTAACACAGGAGAACCCGTTCCTTTACCAATACCACTCTTCTTCAACACCCAATCTTCCTAAACACCATCACCATGCAACCATCACAGACCACCCACCACAACCAACACCCATCTATATCACACAGTACCCACCAACTCAAGCTTACCCCCAGTCATGGTTGGAAATGAGCATGCAGGAATATGCACTGACCTTCACCATGGAGATAGACAACCAAGATGTAATAGTGATGATCCAAAATCCGGATAGATATAGCTCAAATAGTCACTGAAGGGATGTGCATGGGAGTGACTCTTTACAATCAATTCCTATAGGCAATGCACCCCCCATCGGTCCTTCATCAACATCCATCAATGACACTACAGGTTCCCTCTCCACTACTAATGTTCATGCCACCATCACCACCAACAAACACCATGAATCTTCCATTTTATCCACCACAACAGCCACCACAGAACTTCATACTATGGATACAACCTCGCACAACAATAACACCCATAATTCCACTCCATGCACAAGCATCCCCATACCACCCTCTAACACCTCCAACAAGACCACAACCACCTCTCAGTCCATCTCACAACGAACTCGACGAAATAGCTCGCTTAGAAGTAGCAGCAACTATGGCAGAAATAAGAGAAATACTTCCTATACTGAGCTACCTAAATAGAAAGAAGACATACATCCTCAAAGAACAGTACGAAAGAAAAGTGATCATAACCTGTCCACTAGAGCTACAAAGTGTATCACTAAATATACGTCCAACAAGAAACCCCGAGGTGGGGAAGTTTGCAATAGTGTTGATTCCAGCACTGATGACCACATCCTTAATAATGGAGAGGGAGACTCCATCCAATCTACTCATTAATCAATCAATGCAGTTTGTCATATGGAACTGTCGCGGGGCTCAGTCACCGGAGTTTAAAAGAAATTTTCGATTTATGCTTAACTACCACAGCCCATCTCTTGTGGCACTACTGCAAACGCACATGCAAGATCATGAATATCTTAAAGTTGAGTTTGGTTTCTCACACTTAGCACAGTCGCCTGCAGAAGGAATCTCTGGAGGAATTGCCCTACTGTGGAAGGATGAGGACATCAAACTCGATCAAGTGGCAGCCACCAATCAAGAGGTCCATTTCATTGTCGAGGTATACCCTAACCCTAACGTTTGGTTACTGTCCATTGTTTATGCCAAAAATGATATACATGCACACACTATACTGTGGGACAATTTACGTACTGTACATGATCAAATTAGATTGCCATGGTTCATAGGAGGTGATTTAACGAAATTATTAGATCAAATAAAAAATATGGTGGCCTTAGTACAAATAATAGTCGTAGTGATCAGTTTATAAAATGCATTAATTATTGCAACCTTGTGGGCCTAGGGTATACGGGTAGTCAGTACACTTGGTCTAATAATCGTTAATTAGTCAATAGAATTCTAGAACGTTTAGATAAATGTTTAGCTAATTACGAATGGCTCAAACTTTATCTTGAGGCTTCAGTGCATCATTTGCCCAAAACTCACTCAGATCACAGTCCCTTACTATTAAATTTAAAAAAGCACAAAGCTTCTCAGGATAAAATATTTAGGTTTGAAATAATTTGGACCACTCATCCTGAATTTCCTTCTATTATTATCCAAAATTGAACCCCTAATAAACCTACCGCGTATGCATTAAAGATTTCCAAAAACATATAACTGAATGGAATAAGATTACTTTTGATAAAAATTTTAAGAAAAAAAATACTTTGTTAGCTAGGCTACAAGGAATACAAAAATTCACCAAGTATCCAACTAGCCAATTCCTCCCAAATTTAGAAAAAGATCTTATTGACCAATTTAATGATCTACTAAATCTTGAAGAAGAATTTTGAAAGTTAAAATCAAGGATAATTTGACTTCAATATGGTGATGCCAACACAAATAAATTTCACATAACAACCCTACAGAGGCACAGACGGAACCGTATAACGACTCTAAAAAACTCTGTTGAGAATTGGATACTAGACCAAAAGATATTAATACTTCTATTGAAGATTACTACCACACACTATTCACTACTACTCACTCCCATCACCCAATCACACCCTACAACACAGACCCAAACAACTCCAATGATTACTCAGTTCTTGTAAACAAATTACACACATGGAAATTACTGAAGCTCTTCAATCATTCCAACCTTTTAAAGCACCAGGACCGGACGGGTTACATCCGTATTTTTTCCAACAATACTAACCTCAAGTTAAATCCCAAGTTATTACCTTTTGTGAAGAAATTTTTAACACTCAACAAATTCCTTCCGAAATTAATAAAATCTACTTATATCTAATTCCTAAAATACAACAGCCTTCAGTAATCACACAATACAGACCAATTAGTCTTTGTAACATACTCTACAAATTAATCACTAAAATAATTGTCAAACGCATCAAACCTTTCCTAATTAACATTATTAGTCCTGAGCAATCAGCTTTCCTACCTCATAGAAGAGCCTCAGACAATGCAATTATAGTGCAAGAAATTATGCATCACTTTAGAAAGAAGCGAGGAACCCAGGCAGCTTTCTTGCTAAAATTTGACTTAGAAAAAGCTTTTGATAAATTTGAGTAGGGTTTTATACATGATGCACTTCAATATTTCAAACTATCTCCAAAACTTATAAAGCTCATAATGTCATGTATCACTATCACTTCAATTTCAATCTTAATTAACGGTCAACCAACAACATTTTTTTCTCCTTCAAGAGGCATCCGTCAAGGAGACCCACTATCTTCTTATATCTTTATACTCTGCATGGAAATGTTATCCCGAAAAATCCACATAAATGTAGACTATCTAAGATGGCACCCTATTAAGTTATCAAGACATGGACCTCCTCTTTCACATCTATTATTTGCTGATGATATTACAATTACCTCTAAATTGACCACTAAGAGCATGAACTCAATTACAGATACTCTAAAACTTTTTACCACATTGTCAGGGCTAACTATTAATTATACCAAATCAAAAATATTCTTCTCAAAGAACACTCCTAAGGAAGCTCGAGACAGTATTACTCAGCTTTTTAATATGAAGGAGGGCATAAACTTGGAAAATACCTTGGTTATCCTATTTTTAACAAACAAATCCCAAAACATTTCCAATCCTTAATAGACAATTTTAAAAATAAACTAGTAGGATGGAAAACAAACTTCCTATTAATGGCAGGACGCACTACTTTAATTAAAGCTACACTCAATTGTCTGCCTAATCATGTTATGTAATTAATTAAAATACCTAACACTGTCATTAATAAGCTTGAACGTTATCAAAGAAATTTCTTATGGGGCACTACCCCTCAGAAACGCAAATCACACCTCATTAAATGGGAAACAATTCAATTACATAAGGAAAATGGTGGCTTGGGTATACAAAATCTCCAATATAAAAATTATGCATTATTGGGCTCCCTAACTTGGAGATTATTTCAATCACCATCTCATACTGGGCTAGAATAATCTTTTCCAAATACTTAACAATTACTAATTCGAAAAATATGTCCTCCAACTGGAAAGCAATCACTCATGGCTGATCCTCTTGTCAACTAGGCCTAAGGTGTCATTCAGTCAATAAAACACATTAGTTTCTGGAATGATCCTTGGATAGAGACTAACTTAACTCTAAGAAAATTAATTGAAGTTCCTCTACCCCAGAACGATCAGACTTCATCACTTTCCAATTATATAACTAGTAACTGCATAAATACTCAAAAAATACCCTTTGAACTTCCCACTAATATACAATAACTAATTACCAAACACTACGTACCTACCATCACAAACCCTACCATATTTGACCAAATTTATTGGGGCATAACATCTAGTGGCCTCTTCACAGTAAACTCACTCTATCATAAATTACATTCTTATTAACCAACCACCTCCTTCCATTGGTTATGGAAACTACAGTTACCCCAAAAAATCAAATATTTCTTATGGCTTATGAGCCATCATAGGCTGCCCACATCCAGTCATCTCCATAATATACATATTGCCCCACATGCACAACGCCCCATTTGCCATACACATGAGGATTCAATCACCCACTTATTCTTTTAATGGCACAATGCAAAAATGCTTTGGCAACTCTTGCACATCAACTTATCTAATGCAAATTTAGATAGATTACATGACAATACTTCATATACACTGTCTCAATTCATTTTGCGAACAACTACTCATAGCACACAAATCTCTCCTCAGATCTTAATTCCTTTCACCCTTTGGAATTTATAAAAAACTAGGAATCATACTATTTTCGACATAAGCCAAGCTGTAGATTTTTTTTACCGTAGGCATGAATCATACTAACACCATAACACAAAAATTACACATGCATGTTAAATGGAACCCTCCAAATAATGGTTCATTTAAACTTAATTAGGATGGTGCATGTAACATAGCCAATCAATAATTTGGTTTTGGTGGAGTAATTCGAGACTCATCAGGTAGATGGTTACTAGGATACATGGGTTCCTGACCTATAGGAAACATAATTTGTAATGATCCGACAGGTCATTTTGAGCTCTAGCGCATCGTTCAACAGTTTGATGCCATGAGCAGCTTCACTTCAGGTATTATGACTTGTACGCATGGTTGGAATTGAATTCCGGGAAATTCGGAGTTGATTTGGAAAGGGAATTCTCATTTCGGAAGCTTTAGGTTAAAAGAATTGACTAAGATTGAATTTTAGAGTAAACGACATCAGAATCGGGATCTAAAGGTTCCATTAGGTTCGTATAATAATTTCAGATTTGGGTGTATGCCTGGATCGGGTTTTGGATGACCCGGGAGCGTTTTGGCGCCTATTGTGGAAGTTAGCATTTTGGAAGAAATTTTATAAGTTTGGGTTGAAGTGCATTTCAGTGTTATTGATGTCCGTTTGGGATTCCGAGTCTAGGAATAGCTCCGTATGGTGATTCTGGTATTGGGAGAGCGATCGGAAGTGAATTCGGAGGTCCGTAGGTCATTTTGGAATCATTTGGCTAAAGATAGAAATTTGAAGGTTTTTTGAGAAGTTTGACCGAGAGTTGACTTCTTGATACCGGGGTCGGATTTCGATTCCGGAAGTTGAAGTAGGTCCGTAATGTCGAATATGACTTGTGTGCAAAATTTGAGGTCAATCGGACGTGATTTTATAGGTTTCGACATCGAATATAGAAGTTTGAAATTCTAAAGTTCATTAAGCTTGGAATGGAGGTCGATTCATGATTTTAGCAATGTTTGATGTGATTCGAGACCTTGAGCAAGTCTGTAATGTGTTATGGGACTGGTTGGTACGATTGGACGGGGTCCCGGGGGCCTCGGGAGGATTCTGGATGGTTAACAGATCGAATTAGAATTTGGAAGAATAGCTGAAGCAGCTGATATCTGGTATTACCGCACCTGCAAAGATTTGGCTGCAGGTGCGGAGCCACAGAAGCAGCCAAAGGGACGCAGATGTGGTGGTGAAGGGTGAAGGCTAGGATCGCAGATGCGGTCAGGTCACCGCAGAAGTGGGACCGCACCTGTGAAAGAAGGAGTGCAGAAGCGAAAATGGGCTGGGAGCCCCAGATCACAAAAGTGGCAACTGGTCCGCATCTGCGGGATCGCATGTGCGAAAGGACTGGAGGTAGTGAGCTTTCTTTAAAAATCAAATTTTGGTTCATTTCCAACCATTTTCACTTCGGGTTGGACGATTTTAGAGCTTTTGGAAGAGAGATTTTCTTCATCTATGTCAAGGTAAGTTGTTCCCACTCATTAGACGTTAAATATATGGTTTTGTTTCGGATTTGAGCATGAAAATTGGTAGAAACTTGGGGTTTAGGGGAAAACGTAGAAAATGGATATTTTAGATTTTGACCACAATTTTGGGTATGAAATTGTGAGTAAAGCATATATTTGAGTTCGTGAGTTCATGGGTAAACTTTATCTTCAAAAAATTTTGGAATTCGGGTACGTGGGTTCGAGGGCAATTTTGTCAACTTTTCGATCGGGGTTAGGAATTGTTATAAATTGGATTGTAATGAGTAATTGAATATATATTAATGGATTTGAATAATTATTGGCTAGTTTTGGAGCATTGTGCATCAATTCGAGTCTTCGAAAGAGCGTGGAATGCCGGTTATGGATCTTCGGAGCGAGGTGAGTCTCCTTTCTAACCTTGTCATAGGGAATTGTCCCTATAGGTGAGTTAATTGGTTATGTGCTCCTATTTGTGGGGGCTACGTATGCACGAGGTGACGAGAGTCCGTGCGTAGCTACTATTATGCTATTGTCCGGGTAGTCTAGGACCCAAAAGCATGCTGTACTTGGAAATATTTGTAATCATATTGACGGTTTGAATTGCTTAGATCACATGAGATTAGTAAGTGAATTTCTAAAAGATTGAGCTTTATTTTCTTGAATTGTAAAAAGAGAATTGGATTTTCCTTGGATAGTTGTTCTGTGATGAAGTCTTGATTACCTGTTTGAATATGTGATTCTATGTGTACCTGCGTTGCATGTATGATTCGCGAGCAGGGTGTTTCTTTATTTTATGTTGACCGCGTCGCATGGATGATTCGTGAGCGGGGTAATAGATACATCTATGGTTTGCGCCGTTCGACCTTCGACAGTGCACATTTTACATTTCTGTTGGATCGGGCCGTACGACCTCGGTAGGATTTGCACATGCTGGTATTGCTTGCCTTGAAGTTTATTGATATTGATATTTGCCCTCCTAGCCTTGAGATAATTGAAAATTAATAGATTATGAATTCAGAGACTTTTAATATAAAAAGGAACTTTTACCTGTTCGAAACTTATTTGAAATTTCTACCATTTTTAATAAATCCATGAATATTCGCATTATTAATATATTACCATTGGACCACTAGTAAATGTCGAAGTCGACCTCTCGTCTCTACTTCTTCGAGATTAGACGGGATACTCATTGGGTACATATTGTTTTCGTACTCATACTACACTTGCTGTGCATTTTTGTTGCACAGGCACATGCATCACTAGTGGACTGGTGGGCGTAGCAGCATGGTTGATATGGAGACCTAGGTGAGCTGCACTTCTCGAGACGACCCACAGCCAGTAGAGTCTCTTCCAGATTATTGTATTTATTTTCTGTCCAATTTGTATTCTGGATGGTTGTTGTATTGTATTGCTTCCTAAAAATATGCTCATGCACTTGTGACACCGGGTTCTGGGATGATTATGGGGTATCTTGTATTAACTTCTTAACATTTATATTTGATTTGAAACGATTATCTTTTACTGGTAAAATTGAAGGAAAATCATAGTTTTCAAAATTATTAAAACGAGAATTTAATTAAGTATTTTGGTTGGCTTGCCTGACAGCAGTGTCTGGCGCCATCACGACCCTTAGTGGATTTTGGGTCGTGACAACATTGTATCAGAGCACTAGGTTCCCTTAGGTCTCATGACTCATGAGCAAGTCTAGTAGAGTCTCGCGGATCGATACGTAGACATCTGTACTTATCTTCGGGAGGCTACAGGGCTGTTAGGAGTACTTCCCTTCTTGATTCCTCATCGTGCGATTTGATTCCTTGAGGCTTATGCCCTCATTTCCTTTCTACTCAATCTTATGCGACGCGAACCGCTTGTTGTAAATCGAGAATTGAAGAATTTTAATGGTACTACAGATGTGGTGTGGGATATTCCTCCTGGTATAGTTGGTTGGGCTATTCTCATCGCCTTGCGGAAGGACCTTTCTATCATTTCGGCTCGGTAGTTGTGCTTCTAAGATCTTGGAGGCTATGCACAGGTTGCTATGATGCTCACGATTGGTTATCTCACAATATTGACTTGATAGTGACTTGCCTATGTATTGGGGTAGTGAATGATTTGAAAGGAAGTTTATTCAGTGCACGATTCAGACATCTGATATTTCATTTCCGGTGGAGGAAAGGAAATTGGCTTAGAGATGTATAGATTTGGAGTGATGGGGTAACAAGACTTGGTGGTTTCGAGTGTGCTGGGGTTTTCATCTGCGACGTGGTGTCCTCGTCCGTGATTGAATATGTTAAGTTCGTCGGTGTTATGGTTTTCTCCAATCCGCCTTTGGGGTAGGGTATTGTTGAATAATATTAGGGAAACGACTGTCAGAGATCGCGGGGTGTGGTGATTCTGGATTGAATCGGTATTTCTAATGTTGACGACTCGAGAAAGATGATCTTCGAAAAAGTTTAAAGTTAGTAGCGAGCTGTGAGTTCAAGTGCTACGAAGATAGATTTTATTTAAGGCAACAACTGAGTAGCGGAGGATGAGAAAAGGACATGTGGGGAGTGTCAGGCAGTGGTTAAAAATTTCTAGAAGGCCAGTTATAAGAAGCAAAGGTCAAGTAGTCGATTAAAAGGGTGAATTTCGCCAAAGTGGGAGAGTGGCAAAGTTGCATATGGGCTTTGTGGTAGGATGACTATGCACCTTAAGGAGAGTTTGGAATGAGTTGGGAATCTTAGTGATGGGTGATTGGGGTCTACAGATTTAATTTGAAGTACGGGCTATTATGCGGCAGGAGATTTGATATAACGGAAAGGAGCTGCTTGAAATGAAGAAGGATACAACATAACTTTGAATTGGAAGGATGTTGCCGCACATTTAAATGATGTCCACGAGGGGTGCATGGA
Organism: Nicotiana tabacum; assembly: GCF_000715075.1. NCBI lineage: Eukaryota > Viridiplantae > Streptophyta > Magnoliopsida > Solanales > Solanaceae > Nicotiana > Nicotiana tabacum. The sequence goes on from NC_134087.1 coordinate 82,895,903, forward strand.
CTGGTGCAGCTAGGAAGTGAGCTCAAACTCAGGATGGGTTATTGAGGTCGTAGTGATTGTACCCCGTGCAGCAGCGTTGGAAGATATCAGCATGTAAATTTCGCAGGTGGATTATCTCCAGTGAACAGATCGGCGGTCGCTTGGTTGGCAAAGCTTCTGCGAAGAATTCTATTGGTTATACAACAAAAAGATCGGTCGTGCGAATGTGGTTGATGATTCAGAGTATAAGAAGGGGGTTCTATAGAAAGATTCTGAGAATTTTTGCAATTGATTGCGCAAGGTTATGTCAATAAGAGATAAAGAATCCTGGTGAATTCCAGAGTTGTGTAATATCGGCTTCAAGCTAAGTGGAAGAGTCTCACCGCCTATGATTTGGGTTGCATGGTTCATTGCTTGCCAGGTTTCTGGTTATTAGCATAGTGACGAGTTATTTCAGCTACGGGAAAAGAACATAAGTGGTAATTTGAGCAAAGAAATTGTTAAAGGTGTGCTATAGTTGACCTTATTGGCTCATGTGTAGACTTGGGGAAGGATTCAGGATTTATGCCTTGTATAGATACGGGTTTCGAGGGAAGTGATTCTACCGGGCGCTTCGCCGAGAGGGTATTCATGTGCTAGAAGATTCATGGGGTTGATTATATTTGGGGCCAAGTCAGAGCGGGTGGCTCTCAACAACGGTCCCAGTGGATTCAAAGGAGTAATGTGTGGTGCCTAATGATTTCGAGCCTATAGGTACGGTTAAAAATCAAGCTTTTGTAGCAGCTTATGAGAAAAGGCCCAGAATGTTCTATGATGCTTTGACTGGCAGTGGAGCATTTGGGAAATATGAAATGGTTTGTGGGATTTGAGACGGCATGGTCTCGTGATTCAAGATCACTCGGGATTAGTGCAGATGGAGTGTGTTATGTGTTGAATGGAGCTATTACTTCTAAGGCAATTGAGGATAAATTGGAAGAAGATAGACCCATTAGCCATAGTTGAATTGGCATATGGGTGGCAGTAATCAATTCCTTCAGCAAATTATGCAAGTGATTTGTGGCAATGCATGTGAGGCCTGTCAGCCGCCGTAATTGATATTATTCAAAAGTATTCTACTATTGTGGCCTGTTACGTGTAGGCGGATCCCAGAAGGGTTATGGTGATTTAGACCACTACTTGGAGATTTGCATATTCTATGGTCAAGAGGATTCACTTGTGTGTTGCTATGGTTCTCCTAAAATGAGTTAAATGAAAAGTTTATATATGATGAAATATCAATCTATTAGTGGTTACGGAGTTATGACAAAAAATCGTGTTCTATCATATATTGGCATGATGGGTGCAGTGAGTGGTATGGAATTTGAAGTGAGGATCAAGGTTGCAGTTCGGTGTTGACAAGGATGTCACGAGCTCGGATGAGCAGGAAAGGAGTTTTGATGATTAAAGTAAGTGAGTATTGCCTTCAGCGTAACCGGAGATCGGTGTTTAGCGAAAAAGGGCTTGCATTATGGTTAAGGATTCTTGATCGCTTTTTAGCGTTAGTGTGGCCAGTGGTTGGATGATCAGACCTGTTATCCGTCACGGAAGGTTGTAGGGGCGTGCCCCACGGGAAGGTTGTATAAGTATGACATGTAGTCACTTGATGGGTTAAAAAGTAAGCCAAGTATGAAGATTGTAGTGATGTCGTTAAATTGAGAATTTATGCCTGAAGGGCACTCGGTTTATTAGGTTGTGGACTGTGGAGGATTGCTCCAGTTATGATGGTTGTTCTTGTGTGTTATGAGAAAAGGGGAGTTATTATGAACCTTTGAAAGGTTATTAGCCTAGATCAGTGTGATCAGAATCAACTTGTGGTCGGTGGATGGATTTAAATGTGAATATGGGCTCTATATCAGGCCAGATGTGTTCATTTCAGCAATGCGCTCCTTTGGACAAGTAGTCAGAGTACTATTTCGTCGTTAGCTATTTCATGTAATGATATATTGCGCTGTATGAGTTATGAGATGGCTTGGTGAATTTCTTATGTGTTGAGGTTCCACGTAGAGATGATGTTATATGAGCAGGATGACTCTCGAGATTCAGATAGTATATCGCACTTCAGTAGTGCTTGAGTTTTGTAGCCTATGGCACTATATGTCTCCCTAGGGATGGTATTATGTACTTAGCGTGCTTGTGATCGATATTCGGTATTTTGTTGTGATGAGCAATTTAGCTCGGTGTGTACCTCCTTATGTGAATTTTATGGTCGTGGATCGGGTGGCACGCCGCCATGGGTATGTTGTTTGGATTGGGTTGCGCGCCGCAACAGTGTAATGTTGAGTACAGATTTCGATATCTATTTTTATGTGTTTATTTCCTATCTTTATGAGAACTCATATTAACTGTGTGCCCCCGTCGCATGTATGATTCGCGAGTGGGGTGTGTTTGTTTAATCATGTTAACTGCGTCGCATGTATGATTCACGAGCAGGGTAATTAGATTTCCTTTTCAGAATTTGTTTTCTTTTTGTATCGCGTTCGAATTGGTAGCCTATTGGCACATTGTGGCGTCATATGAGTCTTTCTATTATGTCTGGGGTGGCTTATTGCCTGAGCAGTTCGTACTGGGTGAGACGAGATCATTGGATTTAGGATCAGTGCAATCAGATTATATGAAGTACATCAAGAAGCTAAGACCATTATTTGGTTCAAAATGAGGTGATGGTTCTTGTCAGAAGTATAGACCCAATGATTTGTTGGTTCGACAGTTGGTTATGAATTTCTACACATCTCTTCCGTCGTGGCAGTATTGTAAGAGTTAAAGTAAGACCTATCTATGTCATCAGGTGCAATGGGAGCATCAGATTCGTGGAATTTCGACTAATTTGATTAGAAAATGTTATTGCGGTCCTGTGAGTAAAGTGGTGCAATGTGTGAATTCAGCTAAGGTATGTAGTCATGTTTTGGTGCTGCGTGTAGCTATTGATATGGTGAGCGTATGTTGGAAACAGGCCTGGCAGTGAATTCCAGATGCTGGAATTGGGCTCTAAGCTTATTTGCTGTAAGGAAAGAGAATATCTTCAGATTGATCGAGCTAACTCGACTGAGTTGTGGTAGCACGTGTAGGTGCACGAGGTGTTAAACAGTGATTTCGGATAACTTCGCTGCAGTTCTCAGCACGTTCGAGGAGGAATGTATGTTTAAGTGGGAGAGAATATAACGACCCAACCGGTCGTTTTGAGCTCTAGCGCGTCGTTCAACAGTTTGAGGCCATGAGCAGCTTCACTTCAGGTATTATGACTTGTACGCATGGTCAGAATTGAATTCCGAGAAATTCGGAGTTGATTTGGAAAGGGAATTCTCATTTCGGAAGCTTTAAGTTGAAAGAATTGACTAAGATTAGATTTTAGAGTAAACGACCTCAGAATCGGGATCTGAAGGTTCCAGTAGGTTCGTATGATGATTTCGGACTTGAGCGTATTCCCCAATCGAGTTTTGGATGACCCGGGAGCGTTTTGGCGCCTATTGTGGAAGTTAGCATTTTGGAAGAAATTTTATAAGTTTGGGTTGAAGTGCATTTCAATGTTATCGATGTTCATTCAAGATTCCGAGTCTGGGAATAGCTCCGTATGGTGATTCTGGTACTGGGAGCGCGATCAGAAGTAAATTCGGAGGTTCGTAGGTCATTTTGGAGTCATTTGGCTAAAGATAGAAATTTGAAGGTTTTTGGGAAGTTTGACCAAGAGTTGACTTCTTGATATCAGGGTCGGATTTCGATTTCGGAAGTTGGAGTAGGTCCATAATGTCGAATATGACTTGTGTGCAAAATTTGAGGTCAATCAGACATGATTTGATAGGTTTCGACATCGAATATAGAAGTTTGAAATTCTAAAGTTCATTAAGCTTGGATTGGAGGTCGATTCATGATTTTAACGATGTTTGATGTGATTCGAGACCTCGAGCAAGTCCGTAATGTGTTATGGGACTGGTTGGTACGATTGGACGGGGTCCCGGGGGCCTCGGGTGGATTCCGGATGGTTAACAGATCGAATTAGAATTTGGAAAAATAGCTGAAGTAGCTGATATCTGGTATAACCGCACCTGCAAAGATTTGGCCATAGGTGCGGAGCCGCAGAAGCGGCCAAAGGGACGCAGATGCGGTGGTGAAGGGCGAAGGCTGGGATCGCAGATGCGGTCAGGTCACCGCAGAAGCGAGACCGTACCTACGAAAGAAGGAGCGCAGAAACGGAAATGGGCTCGAAGCCCCGGATTGCAAAAGCGGCAACTGGTCTGCACCTGCGGTCCCGCAGGTGCGAAAGGACTGGAGGCAGTGAGCTCTCTTTAAAAATCGAGTTTTGGTTCATTTCCACCCATTTTCACTTCGGGTTGGATGATTTTGGAGCTTTTGGAAGAGAGATTCTCTTCATAAGGTAAGTTGTTTCCACTCATTAAACGTTAAATACATGGTTTTGTTTCAGATTTGAGCATGAAGATTGGTAGAAACTTGGGGTTTAGGGGAAAACCTAGAAAATGGATATTTTGGATTTTGACCGAAATTTTGGGTATGAAATTGAGAGTAAAGCATATATTTGAGTTCGTGAGTTCATGGGTAAACTTTATCTTCGAAAAATTTCAGAATCCGGGCACGTGGGCCCGAGAGCAATTTTGTCAACTTTTTGATCGGGGTTAGGAATTGTTATAAATTGTATTGTAATGAGTAATTGAATATATGTAAATGGATTTGCATAATTATTGGCTAGTTTTGGAGCATTGTGCATCGATTCGAGTCTTCAGAAGAGCGTGGAATGCCGGTTATGGATCTTCGGAGCAAGGTGAGTCTGCTTTCTAACCCTGTAAGAGGGAATTATCCCCATAGATGAGTTAATTGATTATGTGCTCCTATTTGTGGGGGCTACGTATGCACGAGGTGACGAGAGTCCGTGCGTAGCTACTATTATGCTATTGTCCGGGTAGTCTAGGACCCAAAAGCATGCTGTACTTGGAAATATTTGTAATCCTATTGACGGTTTGAATTGCTTAGATTACATCGGATTAATAAGTGAATTTCTAAAAGATTGAGCTTCATTTTTTTGAATTGTAAAAAGAGAATTGGATTTACCTTGGATAGTTGTTCCCTGATGAAGTCTTGATTAACTGTTTGAATATGTGATTCTATGTGTACCTGTGTCGCATGTATGATTCGCGAGCAGTATGTTTGTTTATTTTATATTGATCGCATCACATGGATGATTCGCAATCGGGGTAATAGATGCATCTACGGTTCGCACTGTTCGACCCTCGGTAGTGCACATTTTACATTTCTGTTGGATCGGGTCATACGACCTCGGCAGGATTTGCGCATGCTGGTATTGCTTGCCTTGAAGTTTATTGATGTTGATATTTTCTCTCCTAACCTTGAGATAATTGAAATTAATAGATTATGAATCCGAAGACTTTTAAGATAAAAAGGAACTTTTACCTGTTCGGGACTTATTTGAAATTTCTATCGTTCTTAATAAATCCATGATTATTCGCATTAATAATATATAACCATTGGACCACTAGTAAATGTCGAAGTCGACCTCTCGTCTCTACCTCTTCGAGATTAGACGGGATACTCATTAAGTACACGTTGTTTTCGTACTCATACTACACTTGTTGTGCATTTTTGTTGCACAGGCACATGCATCACTAGTGGCCTGGCGGGCATAGCAGCATGGTTGATGCGAAGACTTAGGTGAGATGCACTTATCGAGACGACCCGCATCCAGCAGAGTCTCTTCTAGATTATTGTATTTATTTTCTGTCCAATTTGTATTCCGGGCGGTTGTTGTATTGTATTGCTTCCTATAAATAGCTCATGCACTTGTGACACTAGGTTCTGGGATGATTATGTGGTATTTTGTATTAACTTCTTAACATTTATATTTGATTTGAAACGATTATCTTTTACTGGTAAAATTGAAGGAAAATCATAGTTTTCAAAATTATTAAAACGAGAATTTAATTAAGTATTTTGGTTGGCTTGCTTGACAGCGGTATCCGGCGCCATCATGACCCTTAGTGGATTTTGGGTCGTGACATTAAAAATTTGTTATTACAGGAAGGGCTAAGGTTTGCCCTACAACATAATTTCACACCACTGGAGGTCAATGTGAACTCAACAGAGGTAATCTCATCCCTTCTTTCACATAATCCACATTACTCATTTTTGATTGGTGAATGCAGATATCTACTACACCTTCTGGTGTATACAGGGAGCAGAATCAAGTGGCAGATCATATGGCCAAACAAGGGGCAACTCTACCCGTGCAAACCACAACTACTGAACTTTTGGATGCACCACTTTTTGTAATGCACAAGTACATTGATGATCAACGTGGAACACTTCACCAACGTTCCACAACTGCAAATAACACGTTGGGACACACATCTTTTTGTTTACATATGTTGTCCAACACTTGCACTTTGAACATGCCAACTCCACTAAAAGTTAGGATGGGTGCACAACAATATTTTTGAAATTCTATATCACAATTCGCTCCTTGTACTAGTCCTTAATATATAATATATGCATCTTTGATTGACAAAAAAAAAAACTTTAAGCTTCTTTCCTACAAATATGTCTTTATTACCGTTATTTCTATACTAATATCTCACAAACTACTAATCACAATTTATTTCAACCTAACAATAAATATATATTTTTTTTTGCAGAAAAGATATAGAGATATTGCTTCAGAATTATAACGTTTAGATGTATATAAGTAGTTTAGTACTGTATAAATAATTAAATCGACTATACTCGGAAAGAAGAATCCTAAACATAATAGAGTTCTAGATGCACGATATTTAGTTTCCTACTTTGATTTCTCCCATTTAAGTGTCAACTTTGGTTTTTTCCTTTTCTTTTTTTTGTGTGTTCGTACTTTTTGAATTTGAAAAGATTTAATGACAAAATTTGTATTTGATATTAAATTCCTAAATATTAGAAAATAACTAAGCTACAATTTTGTTCAATGTAAAAATTATTTTTAAAGAATAAAAAAATCAAATAATATTTCGCGAAAGAACTTAATGCTTTGGAGGAGAGGTTTAATTCTCGTACCTTAATCCTAAATTTAAAAATAGGTGAAGGTGCTCAAAAGTTTAGAGAAAAAAAACGATCCTAAACCTAAAAGTGGTAAAAGTGCTCAAAATCTTTACCTGAAATATTATTTATAAAGGAAAAATGAACTCTTTACCAAAATAATTTTAAATTAATTGGTTAACTCTTTCATAAATATTCCTAAACCTAAAAGGAGTCCAACGTGCTCGAAAAGTTTTCTAATGTGAATTTTTCATGTGTTATAAAAAAAAAGCCCCAAAAAAAAATCCTAAATCTAAAAGGAGTTGAAAGTGCTAAAAAACCTAAACCTTTTTAAGGAATTACTCTCAAACTTTTTTTAGGAGTTACTCTCAAAACGTAAAAGGAGTTCAAACGAATGTAATCAATTTTATTTAATACGTTACAAAATATTTTGATTTTTCTTATTATTATTTTTCTTTTACTAATTTGTTATATTACCTAGTTTAAGTATGGAAGAATATAATAAACAAAATCTGGTTGATTTGGAATTACTAAATATTAATGAACTTTTTACTTAAATAATCATAAAGTATTAATTGGTTAATTATTCTTAAAAAATATTCTTAAACCTAAAAGGAGTTCAAAATGCTCGAAAGTTTCCCAATGTGATTTTTTCATGTGTTATAACTTATAACAAAAAAGAAAAGAAAAGACTCCTAAATCTAAAAGGAGTTGAAAGAGCTACAAAATTTAACCTAATTGTTTTAAAGAATTAACTGGTTAAAGTTTATAACAAACAAAAGACTCCCAAAATATAAAAGGAGTTCAAACGGATATAATCATTTTTATTGAAATACTTTGCTTTTCTTAACCTAATTTTTAAAGAATTGATTGGTTGAAATTTATAACAAACAAAAGACTCCCAAAATGTAAAAGGATTTCAAACGGATGTAATTAATTTTATTGAAATATTTTACAAAATACATTGATTGTCTTTATTGTTATTTTTCTTTTATGAATTTGTTTTATTACATAGCTTAAATAAGGAAGAATTTAATAAATAAAATCTAGTTGATTTGGAATTACTAAATATTAGAAAAATAATTGGAAAATTAGTCTCCTAAATATTAGCGATTCTTAATCCTAAATAAAATAATGAAATGGCTATTTTATTCATTGTAAACTTTATTTTTAATGGGTAAAAAAGGTGAATGACATTTTGCTAAGGGCTTTCGTGCTTTTAAAATAGTATAGATATTGTATGTATAGGAAAAATATAAAATGATAATATAAACAAATGAAATAATAGTACTAATTAATATGATGTTGCCAAGCGCGAACTTCAATGTAATCTATATTATTATAAAAGCATAAATATAATGTCAGTTTACAAAAATAACCTTATAATATTAAGTATAATAACTCGTAATAAAAGACATAACCGAAATTGTGAATATTAGCCTTATAATCCTATTAATTTTAGGACATAATAGACCTTTAGAAATCCTATTAGTATAATTACTTTCAGACATAAAGATTTAGACCACTCCTTTGTTAGAATTTAGGTGGTACTTATCTTTCAAATTTTAAATAAATATTATTTTTATTTCACCACTTTGTAAATATTGGTTGCGAACTCATTTTGAGTTATTAGAAAAATAATTCCTTTTGATTTTTTTATTTGAAGATTTCTAAGCTCAATTTTTGAATTTCTTAAAAACTCAAAAATTAGTTTTCAAAGTTTTAGATTTTTCTTAGGATTTAAGATTTTAATTAGAAATATTTTTTTAAATACTTTTCATTTCAAAAACATATAAAAGATACATTTTTTAAGAGTTTCGAAAAATAAATTGCAAACTCAATTCTTACAAAAATTTAAAACAAATGTCAAGTGTCAGCTTATAATTTCAATATCTTTTCCCTTCTATCTATCTATATCTATATCTATATTTATATTATTATTAAATCACGAATATTAGGAAGTTAAATATTAAGAGACGAAAATATCCTCAAAAAGTTGATCGATTTTTTTGCCCTTTAGGTTAATATTTCATTTATTTAGCAATGTAATGATGGGTATAAATATAATTTTAGGTTAGGACTAAGTAGCCTTTTTCTGTTGGAATTCAATCCATTCTAAATGTAACGACTCGTCCGGTCGTTTTAAGAATTAACGCCCTGATTCCCTATTAAATGCTTTTCCCGTATTTATTTCTGCTATTTTGATTTGCCGGGATGTTCGGTTTTGAGTTTCGGAGAGTTTTGGGACACTTAGTCCATAAATGAGAGCTTAAGTTTTGGAAATTTGACCGTTGTCGAAACAGTATGAAGACAGCCTCGGAATGGAATTCTGATGGTTCCGTTAGCTCCGTTGGGTGATTTCGGGCTTAGGGGCGTGTTCGGATTGTGTTTTGGAGGTTCGTAGCTAATTTAGGCTTGAAATGCCGAAAGTCGAATTTTAAAGTTTCCGATTTGATAGTGAGATTTTGATCCAAGGGTCGGAATGGAATTCCGGAAGTTGGAATAGCTCCGCAGTATTGAATGTGACGTGTGCGTAAAATTTCAGGTCATTCGGACGAGGTTTGATAGACTTTTTGACCGAAAGCGTAAATTTAGAGTTTTAGAGTTCTTAGGCTTGAATCCGTGGTTGATTCGTAATTTCGATATTGTTTTAGGTGTTTTAAGGATTGGTATAAGTTTGGACAGTGGTATTAGACTTGTTTGTGTTTTTGGTTGAGGTCCCGGGGGCCTCGGGATGGTTTCGGAAGGTTGTCGCAAGAATTGGGAGTTGTTTGAGTAGCTTCAGCTGCTGATCTTCTGTAATAACTGCGCCTGCGGTTGGGTCCCGCAGGTGCGTAGCCGCAGAAGCGGCAGTATCATCGCAGAAGCGGAAAAGGGGAGAACCAGCAGGAGCCGCAGAAGCGGTACCGCATCTGCGTATGGGGAGTCGCAGGTGCGGAAAGCTGAGTTTAGTGATTTGTCGTAGATGCGACCTTTGTTCTGCAAAAGCGGGACCGCACCTACGGTCCCATGACCGCAAAAGCGGATTAGCTGGGCAGAACATATAAAAAGTTGCCTTCGTGAATTTGAGTTATTTTCACCTCTTTTCAAACGGGAAGAAGCCTTGGGGAGCATTTTCAAGGGAGATTTTCAGAGGAATTCATTGGGGTAAAGTCTTTGGTCCTTAAACTCGTTATTGAGGTGATTTTTATCATTATAAACATGAAAATTTTAAGAAAAATCAGTGGTAATTTGGAGGTTAGGGGACCATTTGAGGTTCGATTTTGGTACTTTTTGTATGACTGAACTCGTGAAAGTGTGAGGATTCTGAAAATATAAATTTTACCCGATTCTGAGACATGGGCCCGAGGGGCGTTTTGGTCATTTGACCTAATTTCGCATATTAACTTAGGATGTTTTTGTAGAATCAGTTACTTGAAGTGTTATTTACATTATGAAATTTAATTGAATAGATTTGGGCCATTTGGAGTCGAGTACTCGTGGCAGGTGACTTGCCTAACTTTGTGTGGGGGACATTCCCCTTAGGATTTGGTATTTGTGGTAATTGAAATGCCCTGTACGTGAGGTGACGAGTGCGTACTTGTGCTAATTGTTAAAAATCGTGTTTTCACTAAAGTAGCTTTAATTGTGTTTTCCTTTCCTGCTTATTCTACTTGAAATTTAAGCCTGCTGTTAGCTTAGAGAAGTATGTTTAATTGACTTAATTGCCTTATTGCTTGAGCTGTCTTATTTGTATTATGTGAAGCATGTTAGGTTAGAATTACCTGTTTTGCTTTGGTACGAAATTGAGTTTAATTGAGTTATCTTTGTGTTATTGCTGTGTGTTTCACTTTGGGACTACGAGACGACATCCAGGGAGATCCCCTGTACGTATTTTTTTATTTGAGCTAAGGTGCAGGATACCGAGAGATCCCCAACACGTATATTGAGGATACTAAGAGATCTTCGGGATACCATGAGATCCCTAGCATATATTGAGGATACCAAGAGATCCTCGGGATACCAAGAGATCCCTAGCATATATTGAGGATACCAAGAGATCCTCGGGATACGAAGAGATCCCTAACATATATTGAGGGTACTAAGAGATCCTCGGGATATTGAGAGATCCCCAGTTATTATCCTTGTGAAGAGTGGTATTCCTGGTAATTGTTTTTGCCTCTATTTCGGTTGTAGTTATCCTTATTATCCTGTATTAATGTTATCTTCGAACTGTACTGCTTTACCTTACACTGTCACACCTTATATTTCATTTAATCTCAGTAGGGCCCTGACCTTCCTCGTCACTACACGACTGAGGTTAGGCTTGGCACTTATTGAATACCACTGTAGTGTACTCATGCCCTTTCAGTGCATGTTTTTCATATGCAGATCCAGGTACCTCCACTCAGACTTATCATGCTTGAGACGAGGCATTTTGTAGAGACTCCGAGGTATATCTGCCGTGTTTGCACACCGAAGAGTCCTTTTCTACTCTCCCTTTTAAGTATTAGCCCTTATTTATTTTCTTTCCTTTGTTAGATATTTTGGAGTTAGATACTTGTAGACATTCAAAGGCTTGTGATCATAAGATTCCGGGTCATGGGAAATGTATTAGTTTTTGAGAGTTGATATTGTGTATGCCGAGCGGTACTTTTAAATGTTGTTTTATTTCACTATTTCGGTTTTTAATTGTTTCTTCCGCAAATTTGTTTATTTTTCGCATTGTTAGGCTTACCTAGTCGTAGAGACTAGGTGCCGTCACGATGGTTGATGGAGGGCAAACTGGGGTCGTGACAAGTTGGTATCAGAGCTCTTCGTTCATAGGAGTCATGAATCACAAGACGCTTTATTAGAGTCTCGCAGATCGGTACGGAGACGTCTGTACTTATTTGTGAGAGGCTATGTAACTGTTAGGAAAATTCCACTTCATTTGATTTCCTTGTCATGCGAGATTTGATGTCATAATTCTAAAACTTCTATCTTCTATTATCTCACAGATGGTGAGGACACGTGCTACCCGAGATGATCAGGCACCCGCGCCCCCTACTGCAGCCGTTAGAGGCCGGGGCTATGGTAGAGGCTAAGGACGCACACATGGCGCAGCCAGAGCAATTGCGCGAGCTGCCGCTGAGGTACCACCACCAATTCCAGCCGGAGTCCAGGCACCTGATACGCCTACTGCTACTACTACTCCAGCACTTCAGGAGACTCTGGCGCAGTTCATGGGCATGTATACCACTTTGGCTCAGGCAGGGTTGCTTTCCCTTGCTACAACTACATCTCAGGCCGGGGGAGGAGCACAGACTCCCGCCACCCGCACTCCTGAGCAGCGAGTGCATGTTTAGCAGGTCCCTGAGATTATTCCTGTACAACCTGCAGTCCGAGATTAGCCCGAGGATAGGGCAGTAGTTTCCGAGGATGAGCAGCTGAGGCTTGAGAGGTTCAAAAAGTACAAGCCTCCTATATTCAGTGGTCTAGCATCGGATGATGCTCTAGGATTTCTAGATGAGTGCTACCATATTATCCGTACCATGGGTATATCAGGATAGAGCGGGGTTTCCTTCACTAATTTCCCGCTTCGAGGAGCCGCCTATAAGTGGTGGTGCACCTATGAGTTAGACAGTTCGGATGAGGCTGCTTTACTGACTTGGACTCAGTTTTCAGATCTATTCCTGAGAGAATATGTTCCTCAGAGCCTCAAGGACGCATGGCGCGTAGAGTTGAGCATTTTCTCAAGGGTGCTATGACTATCTCAAAGTATACTGTCCGTTACACTAGTTTGGCTAGACATGCACTAGCCTTGGTTTCTACTGTTCGTGAGAGGGTTCGCCGGTTTATTGAGGGAATTATTACCAGTATCAGGTCTAGCATGGCTCGTGAGTTGGAGATGGATATTTCTTATCAACAGGTGGTGAGCATTGCTAGGAGGATTGAGGGTATACATGCTAGGGAGAGAGATGAGAGGGAGGCCAAGAGGTCTCGAGAGTCGGGCCATTATTCTGGTGCCCGTGCCCCAGTTGCAAGTCGTCATGGTAGGGGTTATATGAGTCGCCCTGTTCATTCAGCTCTTCTAGTAGCCAGTGGTATTCCAGCTCCTCCTAGGTCTCAGGAGCCTTATTATGCACCTCCGGTATCTAGCGCGCCTCTTACGCGGGGTGCTTTGAGAGGTCAGTCGAGCAGATCTGGCCTGAGCCAATCACAGCCGCCACGTCCTCCCAGAGCTTGTTTTGAGTGTGGTGACACATGCCATGTGGTAAGGGATTGCCCTAGACTTGGGAGGAGTGCGCCTCCACAAACTTCTCAGCCACAGCGCGCCCCGTAGAGTTCTTAGGCTATGGTTATAGCTCCAATTGCTACCCCACCTGCTCAGCCAGCTAGAGGTGGAGATCGGGGAGGTAGAGGTCGCCCTAGAGGAGGAGGTCAGGCTCGATAATTTGCCCTTCATGCCCGTACCGAGGCTGTTGCCTCTGATTCTATCATCACAGGTATTATACTGGTTTGTGACAGAGATGCATCAGTTCTATTTGATCCAGGCTCCACTTACTCTTATGTTTCTTCTTATTTTGCTTCGCATTTGGGTGTACCTCGGGATTCTTTGAGTTTTCCTGTTTATGTTTCTACTCCTGCGGGAGATTCTCTTGTTGTAGACTGCATTTGTCAGTCGTGTTTGGTTGCTCTTAGTGGTTTTGAGACCAGAGCTGATTTATTGTTGCTCAGCATGGTATCTTGGGCATGGACTGGTTGTCGCCCCATTATGCTATTCTTGATTGTCACGCCAAAATCGTGACGTTGGCTATGCCAGGTGTACTGCGTGTTGAGTGGAGGGGTACTTTAGATCACACTCCTAGTAGAGTTATTTCTTTCCTTAAGGCTCAGCGAATGGTTGAGAAGGGGTATGACGTGTATCTAGCTTATGTGAGAGATGTCAGTATCGATACCCCTTCAGTTGATTCAGTCCTAGTAGTACGAGATTTTCCTGATGTGTTTCCAGCTGATCTTCTGGACATGCCGCCGAATAGAGATATTGATTTTGTCATTGATTTGTTGCCGGACACTCAGCCTATTTCTATTCCTCCGTATCGTATGGCTCCTCTTGAGTTGAAGGATCAGTTACAGGAATTGCTTGATAAGGGTTTTATTCAGTCCAATGTATCACTGTGGGGTGCTCCTGTCTTGTTTGTGAAGAAGAAGGATGGTTCTATGCGTATATGCATTGATTATCGCCATTTGAACAAAGTTACAGTGAAGAACTTTTATCCTTTTCCTCACATTGATGATTTGTTTGACTAGATACAGGATGCACGAGTGTTTTCTAAGATTGACTTGCGTTCAGGGTACCATCAGTTGAAGATTCGGGAGCAAGATATCCCGAAGACTGCTTTCAGGACTCGGTATGGTCATTACGAGTTACTTGTTATGTCATTTGGGCTGACCAATGCCCTAGAAGCCTTTATGCATTTGATGCACAGTGTGTTCCGACCATATCTTGACTCATTTGTCATCGTTTTTATTGGTGATATTCTGGTGTATTCCCTGAGTCAGGAAAATCACGAGCAGCACCTGAGGACTGTGCTCCAGACTCTGAGGGAAAAGAAGTTATTTGTTAAGTTCTTGAAATGTGTGTTTTGGTTGGATTCCATGGCATTATTAGGCCACATGGTATCGAGTGAGGGTATTCAGGTGGATCCGAAGAAAGTAGAGGCATTGCAGAGTTGTCCCAGACCATCCTCAGCTACACAGATCCTCAGTTTTCTTGGCTTGGTGGGTTACTACCGTTGTTTTGTGGAGGGGTTTTCATCGATTGCAGCCCCTATGACTAGGCTGACCCAGAAGGGTGCTCCGTTCCAGTAGACGGAAGAGTGTGAGGCCAGCTTTTAGAAGCTTAAGACAGCTTTGACTATAGCCCTAGTTTTGATATTGCCTACAGGTTCGGGTCTTATACTGTCTATTTTGATGCCTCAAGGATTGGCTTTGGAGCGGTTTGGATGTAGGATGGTAGGGCGATTGCCTACGCGTCCAGACAGTTGAAGGTTCACAAGAAAAATTATCATGTCCACGACCTTGAGTTAGCTACCATTGTTCATGCCTTGAAGATCTGGCGTCATTATTTGTACGGGGTTTCTTGTGAGATTTATACTGATTATCGGAGCTTGCAATACCTGTTTAAGCAAAAGGATCTAAATTTGCGCCATAGAAGGTGGTTAGAGTTGCTAAAGGACTATGATATCACTATTTTGTATCATCTGGGTAAGGCCAATATGGCGGTCGATACCTTGAGTCGCCGGACAAAGAGTTTGGGGAGTTTGGCTTATTACCAACATCGGAGAGGCCTGTGGCGATGGATGTTCAGGCCTTAGCCATCAATTTGTGAGATTGTATCTTTTGGAGCCCAGTCGGGTTCTAGCTTGCGTGGTTTCTCGGTCTTCCTTATTTGATCGTATCAGGGAGCAGTAGTATGATAACCCTTATTTGCTTGTCCTCAAGGACAAGGTCCAGCATGATGATGCTAGAGATGTGACTATTAGTGATGATGGGGTATTGAGGATACAGGGTCGGATTTGTGTACCCAATATTGATGGGCTGCGAGAGTTAGAGGAGGCCCATAGCTCGCGGTATTCCATCCATCAAGGTGTCGCGAAGATGTATCAGGATTTGAGGCAGCACTACTGGTGGAGACGGATGAAGAAAGATATAGTTGGATTTGTAGCTCGGTGCCTCAACTGCCAGCAGGTGAAGTATGAGCACCAAATACCGGGTGGGTTGCTTCATCAGATAGAGATTCTGGAGTGGAAGTGGGAGCGAATCACCATGGACTTTGTAGTTGGGCTCCCACAGACTTTGAGAAAGTTCAATGCTATTTGGGTGATTGTGGATCGGCTGACCAAGTTCACGCACTTCATTCCTGTGTGTACTACTTACCCTTCGGAGCGGTTGGCGGAGAATTATATCTGGGAGATTGTTCGTCTGCATGGTATTCCAGTTTCCATCATCTCAGATAGAGGTACTCAGTTCACATCATGATTCTGGAGGGCTGTTCAGCATGAGTTGGGTACTCGGGTGGAGTTGAGTACAACATTTCACCCTCAGACGGACGGACAATCCGAGCGCACTATTCAAATTCTTGAGGATATGCTCCGCGCGTGTGTGATTGAGTTTGGAGGGTCTTGGGATCAGTTCTTGCCATTAGCGGAGTTTTCCTACAACAAGAACTATCAGTCCAGCATTCAGATGGCATCGTATGAGGCTTTATATGGTAGGCGGTGTAGATCCCCGGTGGGTTGGTTTGAGCCGGGTGAGGCAATATTATTGGGCACAAACTAGGTTCAGGATGCTTTGGAGAAGGTCAAGGTGATTCAGGATAGACTCCGTATAGCCCAGTCCAGACATAAGAGTTACGCGGACCGGAAGGTTCGTGATGGTTCCTATATGGTTAGAGAGCGGGTTCTGCTTCAAGTTTCGCCTATGAAAGGCGTTATGAGATTTGGGAAGAAGGGGAAGTTGAGTCCGAGGTTTATTGGCCCTTTGAGATATTGAGGTGTGTTGGGGAGGTTGCTTATGAGCTTTCCTTACCTCCCAGCTTGGCAGGAGTTCATCCGGTATTTCATGTTTCGATGCTCCGGGGTACCACGGTGATCCATCGCACGTGTTGGATTTCAGTTTAGTCCAGTTGGACAAGGATCTATCCTATGTTGAGGAGCCAGTGGCAACATTGGACAGGCAGGTTAGGAAACTGAGGTCAAAGAACATTGTATCAATAAAGGTTCAGTGGCGGGGTTAGCTGGTCGAGGAGGTGACCTGGGAGACCGAGCAGGATATGCGCAGTCGTTACCCTCATCTTTTCTCTACTTCAGGTATGTCTCTATGCTCGTTCGAGGACGAACGAATATTTAAGTGTGGGAGGATGTAATAACATGGCCGGTCGTTTTAAGAATTAACACCCCGATCCCCTATTAATTGCTTTCCCCGTGTTTATTTCTACTATTTTGATTTGCCGGGATGTTCGGTTTTGAGTTTTAGAGAGTTTTGGGACACTTAGTCCCTAAATGAGAGCTTAAGTTTTGGAAATTTGATCGTAGTAGGAACAATATGAAGACGGCCTCGGAATGTAATTCGATGGTTCTGTTAGCTCTGTTGGGTGATTTCGGGCATAGGGGTATGTTCAGATTGTATTTTGGAGGTCCGTAGCTAATTTTGGCTTGAAATGCCGAAAGTTCAATTTTGAAGTCTCCGATTCGATAGTGAGATTTTGATCCGAGGGTCGGAATGGAATTTCGGAAGTTGGAGTAGCTCCATAGTGTTGAATCTGACGTGTGTGCAAAATTTCAGGTCGTTTGGACGAGGTTTGATAGACTTTTTGATCGAAAGCATAAATTTTGAAGTTTGGAGTTCTTAGGCTTGAATCCGTGGTTGATTCGTTGTTTCGATGTTGTTTTAGGTGCTTTAAGGATTGGTATAAGTTTGGACAGTGGTATTAGACTTGTTTGTGTTTTAGGTTGAGGTCCCGAGGGCCTCGAGATGGTTTCAGAAGGTTGTCGCAAGAATTGAGAGTTGTTTAAGCAGCTTCAGCTGCTGATCTTCTGTCATAACCGCACCTGCGGTTGGGTCCCGCAGGTGCGTAGCCACATAAGCGGCGGTATCATCGCAGAAGCGGAAAAGGGGAGAACCAGCAGGAGCCGCAGAAGCGGGAGCTTCACCACAGAACTGCATCTGCATATGGGGAGTCGCAGGTGCGGAAAGCTGAGTTTAGTGATTTATCGCAGATGCGACCTTTATTCCGCAAAAGCGGGACCACAAGTGCGATCCCATAACCACAGAAGCGGATTAGCTGGGCAGAACATATAAATAGTTGCCTTCTTGAATTTGAGTTATTTTTACCTCTTTTCAAACGGGAAGAAGCCTTGGGGAGCATTTTCAAGGGAGATTTTCAGAGGAATTCATTGGGGTAAGGTCTTTTGTCCTTAAAATCTATATTGAGGTGATTTTTATCATTATAAGCATGAAAACTTTAAGGAAAATCAGTGGTAATTTGGGAGTTAGGGCTTGATTAATTAGAGACATTTTAGTGATGATTTGAGGGACTATTTGAGGTCCGATTTTGGTACTTTTGGTATGACTGAACTTGTGAGAGTGTGAGGATTCTGAAAATATAAATTTTACCCGATTCCGAGATGTGGGCCCGA
The DNA here is from genome assembly GCF_000715075.1 of Nicotiana tabacum. NCBI lineage: Eukaryota > Viridiplantae > Streptophyta > Magnoliopsida > Solanales > Solanaceae > Nicotiana > Nicotiana tabacum. The sequence goes on from NC_134087.1 coordinate 82,914,112, forward strand.
GGGGCATTTTGGTTATTTTACCTAATTTCGTGTATTAGCTTAGCATTTCTTTGTAGAATCAGTTACTTGAAGTGTTATTTACATTATAAAATTGAATTGCATAGATTTGGGCCATTTGGAGTCGAGTACTCGTGGCAAGAGCGTGGTTTCAGATTGATTTGAGCTGGTTCGAAGTAAGTGTCTTGCCTAACTTTGTGTGGGGGATATTCCCCTTAGGATTTGGTATTTGTGGTAATTGAAATGCCTTGTACATGAGGTGAGTAAAGTGAACTCCGAATGTCCGCCGGGAGCCCTCAACTCATGAACTCCGAATGTCCGCCGGGAGCCCTCAACTCGCACTGGTAGGATTAGCAATGCCTGAATCTGCACACGGGGTGCAGGAAGTAAAGTGAGTACTCCAACTCAGTGAGTAACAAATGTAAATAAAGGTTGAAAGCAAGAAATCACGTAAAAACACAAAACATTCTATAATGAAGCAGTAAAACCATTTAAAAACAAGAAATCAGTGAAAGATAGGTAAAATTCTTTAGCTCAAATGTTGTTTCATGAAAAGCCTTTTTCAATAATTAAGCAGGTAGTTGACAGTCAATTATGAAAAATAAACACATAAAGGTTCGCCCCTCGGGCACAATATCAACAAATCCGCCCCTCGGGCAATATCTCAGAATAGTACCAGCCCCTCGGGAAATCACATAGAATAATACCAGCCCCTCGGGCTCAATCTCACATCACAATGGGTACTCGCGCTAACTGGGGGTATACAGACTCCTGGAGGGGCCCCTTACGGCCCAAGCGTAATATCAAGCCACCTCGTGGCATCATCACTAGGCCCTCGGCCTCATATTAATCAAGCCACCTTGTAGCGTACATATCTCAGGCCCTCGGCCTCATAATCAGTGTCAAATATTTCCTCACAACATAGGCCCTCGGCCTTACTCAGTCAAAATCCTCACAAGCCACTCGGGCCGTAGTAAAACATGTTTCTCAGTTCAACATGTATAACATAGTGAAATATAACATGACTGAGTTCAAGTATAAAGTCAAAATAGTGAGGAAATACCAGTAAAAATCCCCGAAGGGTTTAAATAGTTGGCACGAAGCCCAAATATGGCCTTCAGCCCAAAAAATGATGATAGCAAATAGATTTCAGTCAAATACACGGTAAAACCATCAATCGGGATTGGCCAAGCCATAATCCCCAATAGTGCACGACCTCACGCTCGTCATTAAACGTGTGCCTCACCTCAATATAGCACTACGATGTGCAAATCTGGGGTTTCAAACCCTCAGAGCATCATTTACAATCATTACTCACCTTGAACCGATCAAATCTCTAGCTCGCGATGCCTTTGCCCCTCGAGTCGGCCTCCACCCGTGTCGAATCTATCAAAAATTAGAATCACGACATCAAAATATGCTAAGGGAATGAAACCCAAGCGAAAATAATAAAAATACAACACAAATCCCGAAATTACCAAAACCCGACCCCGGGCCCACGTTTTAGAATTCAATAATTTTTACATCAATAGGTTCCTTATCTCCCCACAAGTTCATACATATCAAAGGTTCTGAAATCTGACCTCAAATGGTCCTTCAAATACTCAATCAAAGGTCTAAGTTTCCAAGCCCTAGTTTCCCCAATTTTCACCCTTAATTTCCATGATTTCTAGCTCTAATCCATATAATAATAGCATATGAACGAGTTTTAGGTCCAAATTTGTTACCTCAATGGAGTTCTCTTGAAATCCCTCTTTCAAATAGTCCAAAAATATCCAAAGCCAAGATAAAAATGGTGAAATTAGCTAAAATTCGCGAAGGCCACAATTTATACTTTCTGCTCAGGCATTTTCGCATCTGCGGCGCATTACCCTCTTCTGCAGTACCGAATATGCGGCCACATAACCGCTTCTGCGGTTCTTCACTTAGAGGACCAAAATCGCACCTGCGCTCAACATTCCGCACTTGCGGCTCCACAAGTGCGGTCCCACTACCACATCTGCTGTTCCTGACAACTCCTCAATAATCTGCTTCTGCCCAATCCGCAGGTGCGGAAATACTAGAAGTAGCAAAAGATCAGCAGCTGCAAACACTCCTTAAACTCCATGTCAACCATCCGAAATCACCCAGAGGCCCCTGGGTCCTCAACCAAAAGTACAAATATATCCTAATACCTTATTCAAACTTGTTCCAATCTTCAAAGCACCTCAAACAAAATCAAATCTACCAAAACACATCGGATTCAAGTCAAACTTTCCGAAATCTTCCGAATTCCACTTTTGATCAAAAATCCCACCAAACCACATCCGAATGACCTCAAATTTTGCGCACACATCCCAAATGATCCAACCCTTACATCAAAATCTCGCCTACCAACCGGAAATCGCCAAAATATCAACTTCGCCAATTCAAGCCTAAATCTACTCCGAATCTCCAAAACTCATTCCGATCACGCTCCTAAGTCCCAAATCACCTCCCAAAGCTATCCGAACCATCGAAACTCACTTTCGATCCCTCTAACACTTAAGTCAACATCCGGTTGATGTTTTCCAACTTAAGCTTCCTTGAAAGAGACTAAGTGTCTCAAACCTTACCAAAATCATTTCGGATTTGATTTGACCAACCTGATACCACAAAACACGGATAACAAAGCATATAGAAGTAGAAATGGGGGAAAACTGAGTGGTGACTCATGAGACGACTAGCCGGGTCGTCACATCCTCCCCAACCTAAACAAACGTTTATCCTCGAACGAATCAAGAAACATACCTGAAGCCTCAAACAGGTGAGGATATCTGCTCTGCATCTCCCGCTCGGTCTCCCAGGTAGCCTCTTCCACGGGCTGACCTCTCCACTGCACTTTCACTGAAGCTATATCCTTTGACCTTAACTTCCTAACTTGACGACCCAAAATAGCTGCTGGCTTCACATCATAAGTCAAATCATCATCCAACTGAACCGTGCTAAAATCCAAATCATGAGACGGATCCCCAATATATTTTCGGAGAATAGAAATATGAAATACCGGATGCACACTCGACAAGCTAGGTGGCAAAGCAAGCTCATAAGCCACCTCCCCAAGCCTCCGAAGCACCTCAAAAGGCCCAATGAACTACAGACTCAATTTCCCTTTCTTTCCAAATCTCATAACACCCTTCATGGGTGAAACCTTCAACAGAACCTTCTCGCCAACCATGTAGGACACATCCCAAACCTTCCTATCAGCATAGCTCTTTTGCCTTGACTGCGCTGTACGAAGCCTCTTCCTGAATCACCTTCACCTTTTCTAAGGCATCTTGCACCAAGTCTGTCCCCAATTGCCTAGCCTTATCAGGCTCAAACCAACCAACTGGAGATCTATACTCTCTCCCATACAAAGCCTTATATGGAGCCATCTGAATACTCGACTGGTAGCTGTTGTTATAAGCAAACTCTACAAGCGGTAGAAACTAATCCCATGACCCTCTGAAATCAATGACATAAGCACACAACATGTCCTCCAATATCTGGATAGTGCGCTCGGATTGTCTGCCCGTCTGAGGGTGAAAAGTTGTGCTCAACTTTACTTGAGTACCCAACTCTCGCTGCACAGACCTCCAAAACTGTGATGTAAACTGAGTGCCCCTATCTGAAATGATGGAAACTAGAACACCATGTAAACAAACAATCTCCTAGATAAAGAACTCCGCCAACCGCTCTGAAGAATAAGTAGTACACACATGAATGAAGTGGGCGGACTTGGTCAGCCGATCCACAATCACTCAAATAGCATCGAACTTTCTCAAAGTCTATGGAAGTCTAACAACAAAGTCCATAGTGATCCTCTCCCACTTCCACTCGGGAATATCCATCTACTGTAGCAAGTCACCGATCTCTGATGCTCATATTTCACCTGATGACAATTGAGACGCCAAGCTGCAAATCCCACAATGTCTTTCTTCTTCTTCTCCACCAATAATGCTGCCTCAAATCCTGGTACATCTTCGCAGAACCGGATGAATAGAATACCGAGTGCTATGGGCCTCTTCCAAAATCAACTCCCGAAGCCCATCCACATTGGGCACACAAATCCGGCCCTGCATCCTTAACACCCCATCATCACCAATGGTCACATCTCTAGTATCATCATGTTGAACTCTGTCCTTAAGGACAAGCAAATGCGGATCATCATACTGGCGCTCTCTGATGCGATCATATAAGGAAGACCGAGAAACCATACAAGCCAATACCCGATTGGGCTCCAAAATATCTAACCTCACGAACTGATTGGCCAAGGCCTGAACATCAACTACAAGAGGTCTCTTTCCAACTGGAATATATGCCATACTCCCCATACTCACCGCCTTTCGGCTCAAGACATCGGCCACTACATTGGCCTTTCCCGAATGGTACAATATGGTGATATCATAATCCTTAAGCAACTCCAACTACCTCTGCTTCCGCAAATTGAGATCCTTCTGTCTGAACAAGTGCTGGAGGCTACGATGATCAATAAACACCTCACAAGACACACCATACAAGTATTGTCTACAAATCTTCAACGCGTGAACTATGGCAGCCAACTCCAAATCATGAAAAGGGTAGTTCTTTTCTTGGGTCTCTTCAACTGATGAGAAACATAAGCAATAATCCTATCCTCCTGCATCAATACACAACCAATTCCAACTCTCGAAGCATCACAATACACGACATATGAAGCTGAAGCTGATGGCAAAACTAACATTGGAACTTTGGTCAAAGCTGTCTTGAGCTTTTGAAAGCTCTCCTCGCACTCGTCCGACCATACAAATGAAGCACCCTTCTGAGTCAACTTGGTTAAGGGCGATGCGATAGATGAGAATCCCTGAACAAACCGGCGACAATAACCTGCCAAACCAAGAAAGCTGCAAATCTTTGTGGCTGAGGACGGTTTGGGCCAACTTTGAACCGCCTCTATCTTCTTCGGATCAACATGAATACCCTCGCTGGACACCACGTGCCCTAAGAAAGCCACTGAACTGAGCCAAAACTCACACTTGGAGAATTTCGCATAAAGCTTCTCCTCTCTCAATCTCTACAACATAATTTTCAAATGCTCCGCGTGCTCCTCCTAACTACACGAATACACCAGAATATCATCAACGAAGACTATGAAAAACGAGTCAAGATAAGGCCGGAACACACTGTTCATCAAATGCATGAACGCTGCTGGGGCATTGGTCAGACCAAAAGACATCACCAAGAACTCATAATGACCATATCGGGTCCTGAAAGCTGTCTTAAGAATATTCGAGTCCCTGATCTTCAATTGGTGATAACCTAAACAGAGGTCAATCTTGGAGACTCTCGCTCCTTGAAGCTGGTCAAATAAATCATCAATGCGAGGCAAAGGATACTTGTTCTTAATTGTTACCTTGTTCAATTGCCTATAATCAATGCACATTCTCATAGTGCCATCCTTCTTCTTCACGAATAGAATCGGCGCACCCCAAGGTGACACACTAGGCTGAATGAACCCTTTATCAAGGAGTTCCTGAAGCTGCTCCTTTAATTCCTTCAACTCCGCTGGTGCCATACGATATAGTGGAATAGAAATGGGTTGAGTTCCCGGCACCAGGTCAATACCAAAATCAATATCCCTATCCAGTGGCATGATCAGTAGGTCTGCAGGAAACACATCGGGAAAATCCCTCACAACTGGAACAGAATCAATACTAGGAGTCTCAGCACCGACATCCCTCACAAAGGCTAGATACGAAAGACAACCCTTCCCAATCATATGATCGACCTTCAAGAATGAGATCACTCTACTGAGAATATAATTAGTCACACCTCGCCACTCAATTTGTGGCACACCCGGTATAGCCAATGTCACTGTCTTAGCTTGACAGTCCAGAATAGCACGACATGGAGCTAGCCAATCCATGCCCAAAATGACATCGAAATCCACCATAAAAAATAATAAAGGATCTACGCGGGTCTCCAGACCCCCAATAGTCACCACACACGACCAGTACACACGGTCTACAACAACAGTATCACCCACTAGGGTAGATACATGAACAGGTGAAGCAAGAAACTCACGGGATGTACCCAAATAACGAGCAAGGTATGATGACACATAAGAAAAGGTGGAACCGGGATCAAATAATACAGAGGCATCTCTGTGGCAGACTGAAACAATACCTGTAATAACAGCATCTGAAGCAATAACATCGGGTCTGCCTGGAAGTGCATAGAAATGGGCCTGACCGCCACCTAATCGACCTCCCCCTCTGGGGAGACCCCTAGCTAACTGACCTCCACCCCTCACTGGCTAAGCAGGTGGTGGTGAAGTAACTGGCGCTGAAGCCGATGACTGACCCCTCTGCTAAGATGAACTCGCAAGATGACGAGGGCACTACCTCTATATATGACCCATATCACCACACTTATAACAACTCCCAGGTGCTGGAGAAGGGGACTGAAGGGAACCCCTCGCACTGGAGTGACTAGTAGATGCACTCGGCATAGAAGAGCCCTGAACTGACAAAGCACAGGACGAACTCTGAGCTGGAAAGGCACTAAGTGATGACTTGCCCTGAAGAGAACTATGAGAACCATGACCCGATGACACCCCACGATAACCTGGGCAAGCTGGTTGAGCATGCTTGAATTGATGGCCTCTGCCGTGCTGAAACTGACCTCTCGAAGAAGTACCACTATAACTACAGATCCTCAAGGCCTTTTGGACTCCCGCTCCTCTCGCTCCTGGCGACGAACCGACTCAATCTCACGGTAAATATCCACAACCTCCTCGAAGGTAGTACCAATCACCCTCTCCCTGGTCATGAGAATATGAAGATGATAAGTGAGGCCATCAACAAGCCTCTTAATCCTCTCTCTATCTGTCGGAACCATCCAAATAGCATGACGAGCTAACTCGGAGAACCTCATCTCGTACTATGTCACAGTCATCTCTCCCTGATGCAACCACTCAAACTCCCTACGCAACTCCTCTCTGCGGGACTACGGCACATACTTCTCCAGAAAGAGAACAGAGAACTGCTGCCAGGTAAGGGTGCTGCACCAACAGGCCTACACCTCTCAAAAGAATCCCACCAAGTGAAGGCAGCTCCCAAAAACGTATAAGTAGTGAAAGCGACCCCGCTGGTCTCTAGAATACCCGATGTACGAAGCATCCTCTAACACTTGTCTAAGAAACCCTGGGCATCCTCGCCCTCTGCACCACTGAAGGTCGGAGGCTGCAGTCTACCAAACCTCTCCAACCTATGCTGATCATCCTCCGGCATAGCAGGAACTATATAATCCTGAGTAGCTGTAACTGGCTGGGCTGGATGTGCGCCCGACGTCTGAAGTGCCTGCATGACCTAGTCAGGTGTGCGAGCAGCGGGAGTCTGAGTGCCTCCCCCAGCCTGAGAAGTGTTGTGGCTGTAGTGGCTGAAACCGCCTGAGCTAGGGCAGTGCAAATTGATTAGATTTGAGCCAAGGCCTCCTAAAGACCCGGAATCACAATGGGCACAGCTGGTGACTAAGTTGGTGCTGCTGGAGCGTCCATAACTGGGACCTGATCCTGAACTGGAGCGGCTAGTAGATCTACAGGTGTTGCTCTAGCTGCTGTGCGGGCCACATCTCTGCCCCTACCACGACCATGACCGTGTACTCAACCTCTAGTGGCCACAGCTGGTAGTACTGGTGGTCGTCCATCCTGACCGGTAGCGCGTGTCTGATAAGTCTATAACTACTACAAATGTCTGAAAAGAGTAGAAATGACAAGAGGCAGAAACACGGGATTGCAGACACCAAGCAGCTACTTCTTAAACTCCGAATGTCCGCTGGGAGCCCTCAACTCGCACTAGCAGGATCAGTAATGCCTGAATCTGCATATGGGGTGCAGGGAGTAAAGTGAGTACTCCAACTCAGTGAGTAACAAATGTAAATAAAGACTGAAAGCAAGAAATCACGTAAAAACACAAATCATTCTATAATGAAGCAGCAAAACCATTTAAAAATAGGAAATCAGTGAAAGATAGGTAAAATTCTTTAGCTCAAATGTAGTTTCATAAAAAGCCTTTTTCGATAATTAAGTAGGTAATTGACAGTCAATTATGAAAAATAAACACATAAAAGTTCGCCCATTAGGCATAGTTCAACAAATCCGCCCCTCGGCAATATCTCAGAATAGTACCAGCCCCTCGGGCAATCACATAGAACAATACCAGCCCCTCGGGCTCAATCTCACATCACAATGGGTATCCGCGCTCACTGGGGGTGTACAGACTCCTGAAGGGGCCCCTTACGGCCCAAGCACAATATCAAGCCACCTCATGGCATAATCACTAGGCCCTCGACCTCATATCAATCAAGCCACCTCGTGGCATACATCTCTCAGGCCCTCAGCCTCATAATTAGTGTCAAATGTTTCCTCACAACATAGGTGTAATGACCCAAAAGGTCATCACTTGTGTTGCAAGTGAATTCAGTGTTTCGAGGCCTAAAAACCTTCCTTTTACCTCACCTTGATTTATGTGTGTGGTCCGGACCTATATCCAAAAAGCCTTCTATGTAAAAATATGAGAAATAGAAATTTCTAGAGTTAAAAATTTGATTATGGTTGACTTTTGTCAACATTTTGAGCAAACGGACCCGGATCCATGTTCCGATGATCCTGGGAGGTCTGCAGTAAAATATGGGTCTTGGGCGTATGCCCGGAAATGAATTCTGAGGTCCCAAGCCTTAGAAATTAATTTTTGAACGAAATTGTCTTACTGGATTATGTAGGAAATAAAGAAAAGAATTAATGTTTGAAACCATTGTTATCGGGCCCGTATTTTGGTTCCGAAGCCCGCTACAAACTTGTTATAGTATTTGAAAGATAAATGTGAAGTTTGGTGAAAAACGGAGTTTATTTGACGTGAGTTGGACTTCCGATTGAAGAGTTATGAACTTTGAGAGTTCTTGTTGAAAATGTTTAGTTTTGAGGTTTAATTAATGATTTTACATGTTATTTTGATGATGTGATTGCACGAGTAGGTATATCTGATGTCTTTGAGTTAGTATGCACACTTGGTTTGGAGTTCCGAGGGCTCGAGTGAGTTTCGGGTAGGTTCCGGGATGTCTTAGGCTTAAAAACATAGTTGTTGCAGGTTTAGAGAAGTGGAAGGCCTCTGAACAAACCAGTGCGGTCCGCACAAAATGGAATGCTGCCGCGGAGGGGCCAGTGCGGCCACACTAGATTTTGTGTGGATCGGGTGGGGGCTTTGCGGCCGCACTAGATTTTGTGTGGTCCACGGTGAAGAAAAATTTCACTGGTCCGACTTCGGAAGCCTATATCTTTTGATCTACATGAAATTTTGAGATGATACAAAAAGAAAAAATGTATCCCTTCGTGTCTAGTTTCCAGAAAGTGAAAGAAATCACAATTTGGACATCGATAGAGAAAGTTATGGCCAAAATACTAAAGTATATCACTGCAGTCCACACGGGAGCTGTGCGGCCACACTCGATTTTGCGCGGTCCGCACAGGGGGTCTGAGAGGGCTATATTAAGACGGGATTTTCAGTTATTTTTCATTTTTCAAAACCCCAAAACATAAGAGGATATTTTTCAAATAACCTTTCTTCTCCAAAACATTGGTAAGTAATTTCTAACTCGTTTTCTTCAATTATTAACATCTTTTCACATGATTTCAACTCAAAATCAATGATTTTCATGGGGGAAATTGGGTGTTTTAGGTGTTTTCAACTCAAAAGCTTTAGAAAACGCATTTTTCATGCACTGGGGTTGATTCATTTAGCATTTATTGATGTAATTAAGTAACTTGTGACTTGATACGAGCGAATTGGTGGTGGAATCAAGGGGTAAAGCTATAATTGAAACGTGAATTGTGTTCGTGGCATCGAGGTAATTATTTGGTCTAACCTTAGCTTGAGAAATTAGGAGTTGTGTCTTATTTGCTACATGTTAATTGTGGAGTACGACGTATAGGCATGGTGACAAGTATCTATACGTTGGTGTCAAGCATGCTCGTGAGTCGTGTATTATAATTGTTATGACTCCGTTGTGGTTTATTGCGCTTCATATGTTATTATCACCATTGTTCCCTTGCCGGGATGTTGTTTGATATTAATGATCCCTTGTCGGGATGTTTGTTTTGATATTATTGTTCCTTTGCCGGGATGTTGTTGAAATATCATTGTTCCCTTGCCGGGAAGTTATTATATTACTCTTGTTCCCTTGATAGGATTCCTTGTGATTATTATTGGCTTGTTAACTGGGAGCGGGTGGTACGCCTAACACAAGATATAATAAAATGGGAGCGGGTGGTACGCCTACCACAAAATATAATGAGTTGGGAGCGGGTGGTATGCCTACCACAAGATATAATAAAATGGGAGCGAGTGGTACGCCTACCACAAGATATAATGAAAAGAGAGCGGGTGGTAAGCCTACCACAAGATATAATGAAATGGGAGCGGGCGGTACGCCTACATCAAGATAAATGAAATGGGAGCGGGTGGTACGCCTACCACGAGATAAATAAAATGGGAGCGGGTGGCACGCCTGCCACAAGATAAATGAAATGGGAGTGGGTGGCACGCCTGCCACGAGATACAAGAATTGGGATCGGGTTGCACGCCTGCAACAAGATGTGAAAAGAAAGTGAAATCTACCTTTGTTCTCCTTATTCTTGTTAGTGGTTGATTTTGATTCCTTTATAATTCTCTCGATATTGTGTTTTACCTGTTATTCCCCGAAGCATGTTTCTCCCTCCTATCTTTATTTATTTATTTCTGTATTTCTTTTCCGCTGTATATTTATTTGAACTGCACAGGTTTATTTGGTAATCTGGTCCTAGCCTCGTCACTACTTCACCGGGGTTAGGCTGGACACTTACCAGCACATGGAGTCGGTTGTGCTGATACTACACTCTGCACTATGTGCAGATCCTGGAGCAGCTTTTGGACAGTAGCTTGGAGGCTTCCTTCAGTCCAATCAGAGACCCAAGGTAGACCTGAAGGCATCCGCAGGCCCTGGCGTCTTCCTCTGTCCCTATTTCCTGTTTCATTTTCCTTTTATTCAGAAACAGTGTACTGTTATTTCTTCAGACTTTGTATGTAAAAATCTTAGACAGTTTGTAACACTATGACACCAGATTTTGGGTGGTTAAGACTTAGGTATTTGTAATAGATGCAGTTTTCATAAATCTTATTATTGTCTTCCGCTTAAATTTGAATTTCCCCTGTTACCACGTTATCGTCTTATATTTGTATAAAAGAAATAATTGGTTAATGAAGTAATTAGATTAAAGGTTTGGCTTGACTAGCTCACATTAGTAGGCGCCATCATGGCTCCCAAGGGTGGGAAATCCGAGTCGTGACAATATGCCCTCGGCCTTACTCAGTCAAAATCGTCACAAGCCATTCGAGCCATAGTAAAACATGTTTCTCAGTCCAAAATATCATTTAAAAGATCATGTAAGTGTTAAAACAGAGTAAACATGGCTGAGTACGAAAAACAGTAAAATATAACATGACTGAGTTCAAATATAAAGTCAAAACAGTGAGGAAATACCAGTAAAAATTCCCGAAGGGTTCAAATAGTTGGCACGAAGCCCAAATATGGCATTCAACCCAAAAAATGATGATAACAAATAGATTTTAGTCAAATACGCGGTAAAATCATCAATCGGGACGGACCAAGTCACAATCCCCAATAGTGTACGACCTCACGCTCGTCATCAAGCGTTATAGCACTACGATGTACAAATCCGGGGTTTCAAACCCTCAAAGCATCATTTACAATCATTATTCACCTCGAACCGGTCAAATCTCTACCTCGTGATGCCTTTCCCCCTCGAGTCGGCCTCCACTCACGTCGATTCTATCCAAAATCAGAATCACGGCATCAAAATATGCAAGGGAATGAAACCCAAGCAAAAATAATCAAAATACGACACAAATCCCGAAATTACCAAAACCCAACCCCCGGGCCCACGTCTCGAAATTCAATAATTTTTAAATAAATAGGTTCCTTATCTCCCCACGAGTTCATACATATCAAACGTTCTAAAAACCGATCTCAAATGGTCCTTCAAATCCTCAATCAAAGGTCTAAGTTTCCAAGCCCTAGTTTCTCCAATTTTCACCCTTAATTTCCATGATTTCTAGCTCTAATCCGTGTAATAATAGCATAGGAACGAGTTTTAAGTCCAAATTCCTTACTTCAATGGAGTTCCCTTGAAATCCCTCTTTCAAATCGTCCAAAAAGCTCCAAAGCCGAGATAAAAATGGTGAAATTAGCTAAAATTTGCGAAGGCCACAATTTATACTTTCTGCTTAGACATTTTCGCATCTGCGATGCAATACACACTCTGCGGTACCGCATATGCCGCCACATAACCGCTTCTGCGGTTCTTCACTTAACGGACCAAAATCGCACCTGCGCTCAACATTCCGCACTTGCGGCTCCGCATGTGAGGTCCCACTACCGCATCTGTTGTTCCTGACAACTCCTCAATAATCCGTTTCTGCCCAATCCGCAGGTGCGGAAATACCAGAAGAAGCAAAAGATCAGCAGCTGCAAACACTCCTCAAACTCCCCGTCAACCATCCGAAATCACCCCGAGGCCCCCGGGACCTCAACCAAAAGTACAAACATATCCTAATACCTTATTCAAACTTGTTCCAATCTTCAAAGCACCCCAAACAATATCAAATCTACCAAAACACATCGGATTCAAGCCAAACTTTCCGAAATCTTCCGAATTACGCTTTTGATAAAAAATCCCACCAAACCACATCCGAATGACCTCAAATTTTGCACACACATCCCAAATGATCCAACGAAACTACTACAACTCTCGGAATTCCATTTTGACCCCCATATCAAAATCTTGCCTACCAACCAGAAATCGCCAAAATATCAACTTCGCCAATTCAAGCCTAAATCTACTCAGAACCTTCAAAACTCATTCCGAGCATGTTCCTAAGTCTCAAATCATCTCCCGAAGCTATCCAAACCATGGGAACTCATTTCCGAGCCCTCTAACACACAAGTCAACATATGGTTGACTTTTTCTAACTTAAGCTTCCTTAAAAGAGACTAAGTGTCTCAAACCTTACCAAAATCATTCCGGATTCGATCCGACCACCCTGATACCAGAAAACACGGATACCAAAGCATAAAGAAGTAGAAATGGGAGAAAACGGAGCGGTAACTCATGAGACGACTGACCCGGTTGTCACAATACCAAGAGATCCTCGGGATACCAAGAGATCCCTAACATATATTGAGGATACCAAGAGATCCCTGACATATATTGAGGGTACTAAGAGATCTTCAGGATACTGAGAGATCTCCGGTTATTATCCTTCTGAAGAGTGGTATTCCTGGAGATTGTTTTTGCCTCTGTTTCAGTTGTAGTTATCCTTATTATCCTGTATTAATTCTTATTGTTATCTTTCAACTGTACTGTTTTACCTTACACTGTCGCACCTTTTATTTCATTTAATCTCAGTAGGGCCCTGACCTTCCTCGTCACTACCCGACCGAGGTTAGGTTTGGCATTTACTGAGTACCGCTGTGGTGTACTCATGTCCTTTCTGTGCAAATTTTTCATGTACAGATCTAGGTACCTCCACTCATATTTATCACGCTTGAGACGAGGTGTTTTGTAGAGACTCCGTGGTATATCTGTCGCGTCCGCAGACCGAAGAGTCCCTTTCTATTATCCCTTTTAGATATTCTGGAGTTAGATACTTGTAGACATTCAAAGGCTTGTGATCATGAGATTCCGGGTGATGGGAAACGTATTAGTTTTTGAGAGTTGATATTGTGTATGCCGAGCGGCACTTTTAAACGCTGTTTTATTTCACTATTTCGGTTTTTAATTGTTTCTTCCGTTAATTGGTTTATTTTCCGCATTGTTAGGCTTACCTAGTCGTATATACTAGGTGCCGTCACGATGATTCACGGAGGGCGAACCCGGATCGTGACACTAAAATACAAAGTTTCCCTTCAAAGAAACAACTCCATAATTGGATAAAATTATAACATTCAGAATTATAATATTACGTATATGAGAAACGTTGGCAAAAGAATTTCTACGAGCATGTAAAAAGATTGTCATATTATATATACCAGCATTAATTGTTCCTAATTTTGTTATTTATCACAATCAGTTTGCACGTGTAGAATTGTAAAAGTTTTAAAACTTTTTTTCTCGTCTCAAATTTATTAGTCAGAGACTTCGTCATACTCATTCTAATCAAATAATTTTAATTTCTACTAAGCGGTTGCTCTCTAAACTCTAAGAAATTAACCCGTTCAAACAAAAATAAAAGTAAGACAAAAAATTTCTCCAAACTATATTTATTACTTCAATTTATAATCTAACCATAATAAGCGTACAAAAACCTAACTACACTTGGCTTAGTCGTCTATGCACTACAGTATTTTTTTAAATAAAAATTAACATGACAATATTTAATTTCAATAGAACTTAGTTATTAAAACTAAGACCAAAACACTACAGGAATGTAACTACATTAAATTTATTTTTTTGGCGTTATTGTTTATTATTAGGGTTAGTCTTCTTTTGATCTTCTTATTCTGTAAAAATCATAATGAACATATGTAGTGGCGTACGCAGAAATTTTTATAAGTTGTGTCAATATTTGGATAAGTGAACAAAAAAATAAATTACTGTAATGGCAAGCAATATCATTTTTGTATTTATACTCAATATTTTAATTTTATTATACATACTGTCATGACCCAATTTCATTACAGGTCATGATGGCGCCCAACACCGTTGTCAGGCAAGCCAACACGAAAATATTAGTGAGTTCTCATTTTGCTTTACCAAAATAATTCCATTATTTTTCTAAATTTGAATTTAAAATAAGTGATAATTAGCAACGTAAAATAACAGTTATACAACCCAAAAGAATAGTCTACCAATGTATGTGTCAAGACCTAGTATCACAAGTATATGGGCATCTAGTAGAATATACAAAAGAATAAATCTATCTTACTGTCTGAAATAGAATAGGCAGTCAACAATAAAGAGAGACTCCATCAAGCTGCTGAATGACATAGGAAGGGAGCAGCTCACCGTGGAATCTCGGTCTATTATCAAGGATGCGCACCAGACGGGTAGCCAGATGTACCTGTCTCAGATCCTGTACAATTAAGTACAGAAGCGTAGTATGAGTACATAAAAAATATGTACCCAGTAAGTATCCAGTCTAACCTCGAAGAAGTAGTGACGAGGGGTTGACTTGACACTTACCAGGGTCAGATAATATAAGAAAGTGTTATGCTAAGCATGGATGTCATAAATAACAGTGTATAGCAAGAAGTGATAGGGTCTTTCCTAGATAATATCACAGATAACCATTTATATTTCGGAGCATTTAACACAGTTCATATCACAGGAAGTACCGAGCAAGAAGCATGCGCAAATAGTGCCGAGGTCATACGGCCCGATCCAACATAAAAATAAAGTGTGCACTGCCGGAGGGTCGAACGACGCGAACCATAGATGCATCTATTACCCCACTCGTGAATCATACATGCGATGCAGTCAAATATAATTAAACACAATAAACAGTCATGCAGGAATATATAGGGGAAATAATTACTCAAAGAAATGTCAACTTCTCTTTAAAAGGTCAAGAAAATGATGTTCCTCTTTATAAATTCATTTACTACATTCAACATGATTTAAGCAATCTAAATTTACAACAATGTTACAAGAATAACACATAAAGCATATTTTTGGGTCCTAGACTACCCGGACTTAAGCATAATAGTAGCTATGTATGGACTCTCGTTACATTGTGCGTACGTAGCCCCCACATTTAGTGGCCAATTATTCAATTATTTCACCTATGGGGACAATTCCCTCTTACAAGGTAGAAAGGAGACTCACCTCGCTCCAAAGCATACTTCCAATATCAAGAACGTGCTCAAACCCTCAATTTCGAGTCGAATGACTCCAAAACTAATTAAACGAGGTAGGAACTAGTCAATACAAGCTCAATAATTCATATTCTAACTATTTAAGTAATTTTCCAACCTTAAACACAAATTTCCTAAAATCCATCCCTGGCCCCACGTGCACGAATTTCGAAATTTTTTTAGGGAAGTTATTACCCATAACCTAAGGATCAAGAATATATAATTTCTACTTCATTCCATAACAAATTTCATGGTTAAATATTGTTTTTATCAAAACCCTAGGTTCTACTCAAATTCCATGATTTTTACTAATTTTTGTGTGTTAATCTACCCAAAACCCAAGTATTAAACTCCCATTAAGTAGAAGTAACTTACCTTACAATGCTAGGTTGAAATCCCCTCTTTGAAAGCTCCCAAGTGTAGAAGTGAAATGAAATAAATGGCCTAAGTCCTGTTTTTAAATGTTGTGCCCAGGCCTCTAATGTCGCATTTGCGACACCAAGTTCACAAATGCGATGTCGCAAATGCGACAAAAGCCTCACAAATGCGAAGCCTGGGCTTATGCTGCTGTGGTCGCATCAAGAGTCCCAATTGTGACTTCTGATGGGATCGCAAATGCGGCAGGGTTATCGCAAATGCAAACTCTGCCTGGGTCGGGCTCCTTCGCAATTACGAAGACCTCCTCGCAATGCGAGGTTCGCATTTGTGAACAAATCTCTCACAATTGCGAGATCTGCTGCAACAACCAAAATCACCAAAAATTTGGTGTGTTTTCTACTCCTCTCCCGTGTCCGAAACTCACCCGAGCCCTCGGGGCTCCACACCAAATACTTCCACAAGTCTAACAACATTATACCAACTTGCTCGTGCGATCAAATCGCCAAAATAACATCTAAAACTACAGATTTAGCACCAAAACGCATGAATCCTTAAGAACATTTGAAATTCCTATTTTTCAACCGGACGTTGGAATCACGTCAAATCAGTCCTGTTTCTCACCAAATTTTACCGACATGACTTAAATGTTATATTGGACCTGTACTGGGCTCCGGAACCAACATACGAGCCTGATACCAACATGATCGAATATTATTCCATTTCTTTAATTCCTTAGATTTTCAATTTAATAATTTTTTAACAAAAATTCATTACTCGGGCTAGGGACCTCGGAATTCGATTCCGAACATACGCCCAAGTTTTATATTTTACTACGGACCCTCCGAGACCGTCAAAATACAAGTCCGGGTCCGTTTGCTAAAAATATTGACCAAAGTCAAACTTATTCTTTTAAGCCAACCATAAGGAACTAAGTGTCCGATTTCAATTCAAACTCTTCCAAATCCCGAACCAACCATCCCCACAAGTCGTAAATTAGTTAAAGCAAGTACAGGAAATTTTATTTAGGGGAACGAGGTCCTAGAAAGCAAAATGACTGATCGGGTCATTACACATACAGATTACCAAAACAATCTGATGAAGTGGTGTCACGTGACACCGCTTCAAGCAAGGTGCGAACGCCTTTGGACATATGTATTTTCAAGCATGTGTTTATCCCCCAAAAATTTAACTTTTACCATAGCCGATGAATGATATCCTCTTAAATATATCTGGAAATAATTGTACGTACTCTTGTGTATTACAATGACAATAAATAAAATACATAACCAAATAATTTTAAATGTTGGACTATATTTGATGCAACATATTTTAATAGAGTAACTATTATATGCTACATTTTCAAAAGAGATATTAATATTGACAACAAGAGTTCTAATATCTCATACTCTTAGAAATAATGTCAAATCATTTTCAATTCAAGTATTATGTAACTGTAATAAGATATGAAATGTATGAATATAAGAAATTTTAGTAATTGAATATCAATGTGAAATTGTTATTGTGCAACACACGTTCATAGAAACTAGTAAAGACAAACGATGCTGTACAATTGCTTTTGGTGAAGTGTAGCATACCGACCAAAATGGGTGTGTTTATTGCTATCACTTTATCTTTTCATTTCATATTTTATATGGGATTGTGTATTCATTAATACACGGGGCGGCTCAAGCATTTTAGTGGCTTAAGCTAAAATTTATTTGGAGGCCTTAAATTTAAAAAGTAAAACATATTTTCCCCCCCCAAAAAAAACAAAAAAAAAATATTGTTCTAGCTTTTTGAGATATAAAGTTCTGAAAAAATTTTTATTATCGATTTCTTCTAATAATTCTTTTTCGAATGGCAATATAGTTAATTCATATAATCTTTCTTGAAAACTGTCGTTTTAATAATTTTAATTTTAAAAATCGTGTTTCTATCGAGGCAACTGTTACATGAAGTGTTAAAATTATTTTATAAAAAAAAATTTATTTGAAAAAGAATCAATTTTTTTATTTGATTGATTGTATCGACTAGAGTATTATTTTTTACTTCTATTATTTTCTAAATTTTTAATTTAAAAAATAAGTCTAAACCATCAATATCAGAGGGATTATTATATTTTAAGGAACAATTCAAGGCTAGCACAATATTTTTTTTTAGTTCTCGTTATCTAATGATTTCATATTTTTATACCACTAAAACTTTTGAGCTGTTGAACTTTTATACTTTTGGAGAAAGAAATTAAGAAAGAAATAAAAGAGAAAGTACATAATCTTGTGAGAGAAAGGAAAGAAATATTGTGAGTTGGAAAACATAAGAAAGAGAGTGTAAAAATTTATAAGTATTCATACTTTCCATAATAATTATTCCGATATTGATGATTTATTCACAAATTTAATAAAATTATCTTTCTCTTTATATGAAAAAATTTACTTTTCTACCAAAAGTACTTTATTTTTTATAAAAAATATAAATATATTATTGCTAAAAAATGAGGCCCAAAATTTGCGATCTAAAGCAAGTGCCTTACTTGCTTTACCATAGAGCCGGCAGTGATTGATAGCTTATATTCTTGATTCAAAATCTTCCAAATCTTTTTTTTAACAACAAATTTAAATTCCATTATTTTTTAAAATTATTCATTCAAAGATGTACATCGATCTATTTTGATCTATTATTAATATTCTCAGATTAATACACAACTCATTCATATATTGATTGCTAAAAAAACGTCTTTAATAATGAAATAAATCAAGAAAAAATTAGTAATAAAAAATTTGACTTTATTTCGACCATTAAAAAAAGTGACTTTATATTAGTAGTAAGAAAAATTCACATATTTTTCTTATTTATCCTACTTGTCACAGATGTTAGGTGTTGTCTTGATTTTCTTACCATATTTGATTTTTCTATTTCTTGAAGGAAGGACAACATATTTACCATAATTAATATTTTATTTTACGAAAAAAAATATAATTCTTCCATATTTGACTAGTCCTTTTTCTTGGAGGAAACGACTTTGAATTTCTATAAATTGAGGATACGACTTTGAACTTCTATAAATTGAGGATATTTCGTTCTCATTCGGTATCATCCACAATATAGCCATAAGAGATTTGAGAGTCTTATTTAAGGGGAGAATTTCGGGACAAGTGTTAGCCTGCTACTTGTGTTTGCCTCTTTATGAGGTTGTTCCCTCGATATTTTTGTACTCTTTTTTTAATAGTGGATTGCTCATTTTCGTTCGTAGACGTCGGCTAATTGATTGAACCACGTTAAATGTTTGTGTCTCTTTTGGTATAATTTCTCTTTTGTTGTCTGATTGATCACCGTTCAAGGTTTGCTTTACTAGCTTCTGCATGACACCTAATTATTTCGATCCTAACAACAAACTCACAAGCATACATATTATGTATTTTGTTTTCAAATATTTATGCAGTGATTATTGGGAAATAAAACTTTGTTTGACTTTCAAAAAAGGAAATGAAAACCAAAATAAGTTTTCAAACGCTGTTTTTCTTGGGAAAAAAAAAGAAAAACTAAAATCCAACCCAAAATGTAACGATACGATCGGTTGTTTTGAGTTCTAGCACCTCGTTTAGCAGTTTGAGGCCATGAGCAGCTTCATTTTAGGTATTATGACTTGTACGCATGGTCGGAATTGAATTTCGGGAAGTTCGGAGTTGATTTGGAGAAAGAATTCTCATTTCGGAAGCTTTAAGTTGAAAGAATTGTCTAACATTCAATTTTTGAGTAAATGACCTCGGAACCAAGATTCGAAGGTTCCAGCAACTTTGTATGATAATTTCGGACTTGGGCGTATGTCTGGATATGGTTTTAGAAGGCCCAGAATATTTCGACACCTATTGTGGAAGTTAGCATTTTTGGAAGGATTTCATAAGTTTGGGTTAAAGTGCCTTTCAGTGTTATCAATGTCCGTTTGGGATTCCGATTTGGGGATAGCTCCGTATGGTTATTCTGGTATTTGGAGTGTGATCGGAAGTGAATTCGGAGGTCCGTAGGTCATTTTGGAGTCCTTTGGCTAAAGATAGAAATTTGAAGGTTTTTGAGGAGTTTGACCGGAAGTTGACTTTTTGATATTGGGGTTGGAATCCGATTTCGAAAGTTAGAGTAGGTCCGTAATGTCAAATATGACTTGTGTGCAAAATTCGAGGTCAATCGGACGTAATTTGATAGGTTTAGACATCGAAAATAGAAGCTTAAAATTTTAAAGTTCATTAAGCTTGAATTGGGTGCGATTCATGGTTTTAGCATTGTTTGATGTGATTTGAGGCTTCGAGCAGGTCCGTGTCATGTTATGGGACTGAGTTGTTTGATTGGACGGGGTCCCAGGGGCCTCGGGTGAGTTTCATACGTGCGGGAGGAATTGGAAGCACACCAGATTTTTTGGTGTTCTTGGCACCAGTTGCAGGTCTCGCAAATGCGAGAAATTGTTCGCATATGTGAACCTTGCATTTGCAATTAAGCCCGACCCAGGCAGTGTTCGCCTTTTCGACACTTTGGCCGCATTTGCGATTCCAGTAGACGTCGCATTTGCGACTCTGTGGTTGCATTTGCGATCCCAACATTTGAGCCCAGACTTCGCATTTGTGAGGCTTTTGTCGCATTTGCGACCCTCACATTACGAACCTGGTGTCGCAAATGCGACATCAGAGGGCTGTGTCCATCTATTTTATTGCAGGATTTAGGCCATTATTTCATATCACCTCATACTCTTAGGCGATTGTTGGAGCTTTTGGAAGAGGGTTTTCACCTAGCACTTTGAGGTAAGTAATTTCTACACAACATGAGTTCAATACATAGATTATGGGTAGATTAACATGTAAAAATTAGGAAAAATTAAGGGTTTTGGTGAGAACCTAGGATTTTGACAAAAATGAGATTTAACCACAAAATTTATTATAGAATTTAGTAGAAATCATATATTCTTGATCTTTAGGTTATGGGTAACAACTTTTTTAAAGATTTTCGAAATCCGGGCACGTGGGCCCGAGGATGAATTTTAGGAACTATGCATTTAGGGTTGGGAAATTTGTTTAATAATTAGAATATGAACCTTTGAGCATGTATTGACTAGTTCTTACCCAATTTGAATAGTTTTGGATCGTTCGGCTCCGATTTGGAGGTTTGAGCACGTTCTTGAATTGTGATATAGGTTTCGGAGCGATATGAGTCTCCTTTCTAACCTTGTAAGAGGGAATTGTTCCCATAGGTGAAATAATTGGTTATGTGCGTCTATTTGTGGGGGCTACGTACGCACGAGGTGACGAGAGTCCATGCGTAGCTACTATTGTACTTATGTCTGGGTAGCCTGGGACCCAAAAGCATGCTATACTTGAAATATTTGTAACTTGGTTGACAAATTATATTGCTTAAATCATATCGAATTAGTTAATGAATTTCTAAAAAGTTGACTTCATTTTCTTAAACGTTAAAAGAGAAATGACTTTTCCTTGGAGAAATGTTGCCTGATGAATCCTTTATCGACTATTTGAATGTGTGTATCTATGAGTACCTGCATCGCCCGTATGATTCGTGAGTGGGGTAACTCTATTATTTATATTTGACCGCATCGCATGTATGATTCGCGAGCGGGGTAATAGATGCATCTATGGTTCGCACCATTCGATCTTCTGGCAGTGCACAATTTAAATATTATTGAATCGGGCCGTACATCCTCGGCATGATTTGCGCATGCTTGTATTGCTTGCCTTGATATTTATAAATAAGGATATTGCTTCCTCAGATTGAGAATAAATGTATAAATGACAAAAAGGAAGTTGGAAATTTCCTATAAATAAAAGAATTGTTTACTTGCTTTATTCTATTGAGTTACAACCATGTTCTAAAAATCCTTGATTTACTATATTATTGGCATATTATTATTGGATCACTAGTAAGTGTCGAAGTCGATGTCAAGACCCCGGTTCGCCCTCCGTGAACCATCATGACGGCACCTAGTCTCTACGACTAGGTACGTCTAACAATACGGAATATAAATAATAATTGCGGAAGAAATAATTAAAAACCAAAATGTAAAATGAAACAGTGTTTAAGGTGCCGCTCGGCACATACAATAACAACTCTCGAAACTAACAATAATTCCCAAAACCCGGAATATTCATGAATCACAAGCTAAAAGATACATAAGAAGCTCTAACTCCGGAAATGTCTAAACAAAGGAAAATTACTGAAGGGCTATACTTTTTACAGAAAGATAAAAAGGGACTCCTCGGTCTGCGGACGCGACAGATATACCTCGAAGTCTCTACAGAAGTGGCTCGCCGCAAGGATGATAAGACTGAGTGGAAGTATCTGGATATGCACAACAAAATGTGTAGAAGAATAGCATGAGCACACCACAACGGTGCCCAGTAAGTATCAAGACTAACCTCGGTAGAGTAGTGACGAGAAATAGTCAAGATACCACCGGTCCAATAAAACTGTACAAATATAGGAGCAATGAGACATGATGTATATATAAAGACTACACGAAATGGCTAACAATACTACAATCACAATAAGGGAAGAAAACAGCAAGTAACAACGAAAATACTAAGAATAATGACATAGAAGAGGGAGCAAAAACACAACCCAAATCCTAAAGTCACAACACAGTAAATGTAAGCAATAACTCAGATCCTACGACAGTGTTCACATCAGGCCTTATCCAACAATTTCCACAAAGTACCGAATCTAGGACAAATTACAGCTCACAAGTCCCAGTACCTGAAATCTAACACTTGGCATAATGTGCCCCCATCAACCCCATGGTCAAGCTGACAACTCACTTGCTAACTAGGGCCACTCTCATATATATAATAAGTAAACGAGGGTGTACATCTATACTCGGCAAAATCAGGAGGACTTCACATGCAATAGGAGTGTTCAACTACGTGTATGCTTGTGCAAGTGCTATAACATAGTTCCTACCAGCTAATAAGCGTAAGGAAAAGAACGGACAGCACGTAATATGTTTCCTCACAACTTTCATGAGGTAAAGCTCATACAGGTAAGCGTACCACAACACAATATTAAACAACAAGAATGCCCCCAAGCCATCACAAATCCTCACAATCAATCCCTGATATAGCCCACCTTGTCTCGCCATGTGTGCAAATAATAACATAATAACTGCCCGCCTTGTTTCGCCACACGTGCATCATAATGTTCCCACCTTGTCTCGCCACATGCCCAACCCACATATAAGCATATATACATATCCCGCCTTGTCGTGCCGCTTGTGCAATATATCAATAGTAACAATAGCACGGCAAAAACCTCGTGCAACCCCTCAACAACAATCCACACGGTAGAGACCTCGTGCACAACACAACATAACCGCTCGACAGAGACCTCATGCACCAACACAACCAACACAACAACAATAGTGATAGTAATACAAAATATAGCGAGTGAATCCACTCCAAAACTTCAAATCGCAAGGAATCAGTATAACCAGTTCACAAGAATAGCCACAGTAAGAAAAATGAAAGGCATGAAGGGAATAGTTCAACAAAAGGGAAAACTAACATGTAGTGACGATCCCAAAATAAACAAATCAGTACAAGGAAGACAACACGAGTCTAGTAGTCCCAAATAAAAGCAAGTCGACAAGGATATAGGTCATCTAAACTTCGTTTAAGGTTGGAAAGTTACGAGAATATTCGATAATTTCAATTAAGGGAAGGTGATCTTAGTTGCACTTAAGACTAGGAGATTATAGGAGGGATGACAATAACCCTCAATAACACAGGCAGTTATGAAAAGGTAGCATGATAATAAGAGAGATGAAGTTCTTCAGTTAAATCAAATAGGATGACAATTAGGCAATAAGAGTAAATCATGCAGCAAATAATTCCAACTAAGCATGTAGAGATGAAACTAATAAGCAGGAACTCAGTCATATCAAGAATAACTCAATACGTAGTGAATATAAGAAACTAAGAACCCTAAAAAGCCAACTATCTACAATTAAGTCCGAGTACACACTCGTCACCTCGCATACACGGAGTACAATCAACATAGAAGACTCAATCCTAAGGGGAAGTCCCCCCCCACAAGGTTAGGCAAGATACTTACCTCAAAGACAACAACTCGGTACTCTAAAATGGACTTCTCGGGTGAAAAGACCTCCGAACAGCTCAAATCCAACTATAACAACTCCAAAACACACATAAATTGAATAAGGAACTATTCTGAATAATAAAGTTTCAATCTTTACAAAAATATAAAAATCGACCCAAAAGTCGACCCACGGGCCCGCACCTCGGAACCCATAAAATTTTACAAAATCCGATCACCCATTCCAAAATGAGTTCAACCATACAAAATTTATCCAATTCCGATACCATTTGGTCCCTCTAATCATGATTTTTCATTTTGAAGTTTTTCTTCAAAAACCAACTCTTTCCCCAACCCAAAACACAATTTAAATGATAAAAATAAAGACAAATTCGTGGAATATATTTAATTTTAGTTGAAGAATATTTACCCAATCGAATTTCGTGAAAAATCCACCAAAAATCGCCAAGAACCGAGCTCTAGAAGTCAAAATATGATGAAAATGGTGTAACCCTCAATTTTGAAATATATTCTGTCTGCCCAGGTGTTTGTTCCTTGAAATCACGGGAGAAGTGATGCGATCACATAAAAGAAAATAGCTACTGGCCCAAAATGTCCTATGCGATCGCGGGCAAATCAATGCAATCACATAGAAGAAAAATGCTGCTGTCCAAATTTGTGATATGCTATCACGAACAAATCAATGTGATCGCATAGAAGGAAAATATGGCAGGTTAACATTGTACTATGCCAGCTCATAGCAGGAAATACCAGATAGCAGAACAACAGTTCAAACATAAGGAAAAATGACCCGTAGCCCATCCGAAACACACCCGAGGCTCCCGGGACCCCCGTCTAATCACACAAACAAGTCATATAACCTAACACGAACTCGCTTGAGGTTTCAAATCACATAAAACATCACCCGAACAACGTATCAAACCAAAAATCAAACTTATGAATTTTCAAATCTTCAAATATCAAATCTCATGCCGAAACCTATCAATTCAACTCGGAATAATGCCAAATTTTGCAGACAAGTACAAAATGACATAACAGAGCTACATCAACTCTCGGAATCGCATTCCGACCCTGATATCACAAAAGTCAACTGTGGGTCAAACTTCTCCATTTTCCAAACTTCAACTTTTCCAACTCTCGCCGAAATGCCTCAATTTACCCTACGGACCTCCAAATCTGAATTTGGATGCACGCCTAAGTCCAAAATCACCATACGAAGCTGTTGGAATCATAAAAATATCATTCCGGGTCCGTTTACTCAAAATTCCAATTCTGGTCAAATTCTCACCGTTCAAACTCCTAAACTAGATTCCTTCTTCCAATTTGACTCTGAATCATCCATTAACTGAATTCAACCATGCACGTAAGTCGATACTCATATTATGAAGTTGTTTAAGACCGTGCACCGCCAAACGGAGCTTAAATTCTCGTAACGACCGGCGGGTCGTTACATCCTCCCCTCTTAAAACCAACGTTCGTCCTCGAAGTGCCAAGATTTGCCTCGAGTCCTCAAGTCACTAAATGCACACTTCCAACATACACCTGCAGGTGATCCCACGTCACCCCAATCCATATAAGCCTAACGACACCATCTCAACTGAAACTTAGCCTTTCTAGCAATACCAATAATCCTTTGAACACGAATTCTCACCTTCCATCTGCATCACATATAGGCCCACAGTAATAATTCTGATCACAATATTCGCCCGAAATCAAATTTAGCACC
Organism: Nicotiana tabacum; assembly: GCF_000715075.1. Taxonomy (NCBI): domain Eukaryota; kingdom Viridiplantae; phylum Streptophyta; class Magnoliopsida; order Solanales; family Solanaceae; genus Nicotiana; species Nicotiana tabacum. The sequence goes on from NC_134087.1 coordinate 82,940,264, forward strand.
AGCCATAAGCCTCATATTCAATAGGAACCCATTTCAAACCTCCAAAACATTGGCGATGATATAATAACCACGAAAACCACATAACTAAACACCCGAATCACCAAATCTCAACTAATACCAACGGGCACACACCCCACAAGCTAAAACTCAAGAGGCATAGAACGAAAATGACTGAATATGGGAAGGGAAACACATAAGGGAACTATCAAACAAGCCAGACAAGCACAAATTTTCTATCAACACTAATCTACAAAACAATCTAACAAGAAAGAATTAAAGCATATAAAAGAATCTTAAGGATCTCATACTGATATAACTCCCTCAGCGGTACACAGCCCGGTCTCAACACATCAAAACACATGAAATCACAAGGGTCCCGCCCTCCACTCTAAATCACAAGTAGGGTGTACATCAAACCAACTGAAACCATTCACTAGATCAATTCAGTCACAATTTACAACAAGTACTGGCTCCCACACTGGTGGAGCATAAACATCACGGCTCGTAGCCAAAAATACTTAGAAATCATATCAAACCTACCGAAATAGACAACAGGAATTTACTACTAGTCTCATAACTCTCGAAAATGACTAGAAATAGATGATAGGCATAACTATCATTCATAGAACCTCCCAACAGGATAATCACATAAATAGAGTGCTAATCATGAAACACACCCATAAGTGGAGAAACAAATAAGGGAACTCACCTCGATAAGCAAAACTGTAATGAACTACAGATGGTGCTCCTCTATAACAAACCGAAATCATACCTGAATGACATTCAGCTGGCGCGACGGCCTCAAGCCTACTATATGAAATACATCAACGAGCCGGGCCTCCCCTTCTTAGGCGCCCTCTACTCGCCTGAATACCTCACTGTGATACATTAGCCCGAAGTCTGGGACAATCTCTCACCATATGGCTAGTATCTCCACACTCAAAGCACCCTCTCTACTGACGAGGCTGTGGGAACTGTGCGGTATGGGTACCCCGAGACCCATGAACACATGAGTCACTATGCAAAGCCTGAAGCGCGAACTGAACTGGCTAACCCACAAAACCTCTACCATGAAGAACCCTGCCTCCAAAATAAGGACCAACAGATCTCCCCAGTCTACAAGGCCTCCTCGCCTCTTTAAACTCTCTCTCCTGATCTCGTCTGCCCTCTCTCTCATGGCCCCGCCTGTCCTCTCTCTCCCTAGCATGCATACCGTCTATCCTCCTCGCAACGCTCGCCACCTGCTGATAAGAAATATCCATCTCCAACTCACGAGCCATGCTATACCTGATGCTGGGAATAAGCCCCTCAATAAATCGGCGAACCCTCTCGCAAACAGTAGAAACCAAGGCTGGCGCATATCTAGCCAAGCTGGTGTAACAGACAGCATACTCCAAGATAGTTATAGTACCTTGGCGCAAATGCTCAAACTCTACATGCCATGCATCCTTAAGGCTTTGAGGAACAAACTCTTTCAGGAATATATTTGAAAACTGGGTCCAAGTCAATGAAGCTGCCTCATCCAGACTATCTAACTCATAGGTGTGCCACCACTCATAGGCAGCTCCTCGAAGCTAGAAGGTAGTGAAAGAAACCCCAGTCGATCTTGATATACCCATAGTGCGGAGGATACGGTGACACTCCTCCAGAAATCCCAAGGCATCATCTGATGCTAACCCACTGAATACAGGAGGATCATACTTCTTGAACCTCTCAAGTCTCCACTAATCATCCTCTAAAGCCGCTGCCCTATCCTCAGGCTAACCTGGGACTACAGGCTGTGCAGGAATAATCTCTGGGACCTAATCGACATGCACTCACTGCTTAGGAGTACGGGCAGATGTGACGACCCGACTGCTTGTCTTAAGAATTACTTCCCTGATCCCCTATAAACTACTTTCTCCGAGTTTATTTTTGCTATTTTGATTTTTTGGTATGTTCGGTTTTGAGTTTCAGAGAGTTTTGGGACACTTGGTCCCTAAATGAGAGCTTAAGTATTGGAAAGTTGACCGTAGTCGGAACAACATGAAGACAGCCTCAGAATGGAAATCTGATGGTTTCGATAGCTCCGCTGGGTGATTTCGGGCTTAGGGGCATGATCAGATTATGTTTTGAAGGTCCGTAGCTAATTTAGGCTTGAAATGCCAAAAGTTAAATTTTTGGAGTTTCCGGTCCGATAGTGAGATTTTGATCCGAGGGTCCGAATGAAATTCCAGAAGTTGGAGTAGCTCCGTAGTGTTGAATGTGATATGTGTGCAAAATGTTTGGTCATTTGGACGAGGTTTGTTAGACTTGTTGATCGAAAGCGTATTTTTTGAGAATTTTAGAGTTCTTAGCCTTAAATCCATGGTTAATTCAAGGTTTTGATGTTGTTTAGGTGTTTTAAGGATTGGTACAAGTTTGGATAGTGGTTTGTGACTTGTTGGTGCCTTTAGTTGAGGTCCCGGAGGCCTCGGGATGATTTCGGATGGTTGACAGAAAGATTTTGGAATTTAAGTTGCACCTTCAGCTGCTGGTTCTGTCATAACCCCACCTGCGGTTTGGGTTCCGCAGGTGCGACGCCGAAGAAGCGGATAAGTGGCCGTAGAAGCAGGATTTGGCCATCTCTTCAGGAACCACAGATGCGGGTAGTTCACCACAAAAGCGGTACCGCACCTGCGGGAGGGTAACCACAGATGCGGAAAATGGCCCTTTAAGTGAAAGTCGCAGATGTGACCTAGGCTCCGCAGAAGTGGGACCGCAGATGCGGTCCCAAGCCTAAAAATGCGGAAATCATTGGGTAGAACATATAAATTCTTGCCTTCACGAAATTTAGCTATTTTTTATCTTTTTCAAAACAAAAAGAAACTTGGGGAGCACTTTTCAAGAGAGATTTTTAGAGGAGTTCGTTGGGGTAAGGTATTTGGTCCCTAAACTTGTTATTGAAATGATTTTTATCAATTTAAGCATGAATCAGTGGTAATTGGGGGGTTAGGGCTTGACTAATTGGAGGCCTTTGAGTGATGATTTGAGGGACCATTTGAGGTCCGATTTTGATGCTTTTGCTATGAATGAACTCGTAAGAGCGTGAGGATTCTAGAAATATAAATTTTACCCGATTTCGAGATGTGGGCCCGAGGGGCATTTTGGTCATTTTACATAATGTCATGTATTATCTTAGAATTTAATTGTAGAATCAGTTACTTGGAGTGTTATTTACATTATGAAATTGAATTGAATAGATTTGGGCCATTTGGAGTCGAGTACTTGTGGCAAAAACGTGGTCTCGGTTGATTTTTGAGCCGGTTCGAGGTAAGTGGCTTGTCTAACCTTGTGTGGGGGACTTTCCCCTTAGGATTGGAATTGTGATAATTGAAATGCCTTGTACATGAGGTGACGAGTGCGTACTTGTGCTAATTATTAAAAATTCGATTTTCATTAAGTATCTTTAATTGTGTTTTCCTCCTTTCTATTTATTCTATTTGTACTTTTAAACCTGCTGTTAGTTAGGGAAGCATGTCTAATTGACTTAATTGCTTTATTTGATTTAACTGCCTTATTTGTATTACGTGAAACATGTTAGGTTAGAATTGTCTGTGTTACCTTGTTATGGAGTTGAGTTTATTTGAGTATTCCTTGTGTCATTGTTGTGTGTATTACTTTGGGACTACGGGATGGCATCCCGGGAGATCCCCTGCATGCATTTTCGATTTGAGCTGAAGTGCGGGATATCGAGAGATCCCCAACATGTATAATGATGATACCAAGAGATCCTCGGGATACCAAGAGATCCCTAGCATATAATGAGGATACCGAGAGATCCTCGGGATACCAAGAGATCCGTAGCATACATTGAGATACCGAGAGATCCTCGGGAAAGAGATCCCTGTCATACATTGAGGATACTAAGAGATCCTCGAGGAACCAGGAGATCCCTAGCATATATTGAGGATACCGAGAGATCCTTGGGATACCAACAGATCCCTGGCATATATTGAGGGTACTAAGAGATCCTCGGGATACTGAGAGATCCCCGGTTATTTCCTTGTGATTTTTTGCCTCTATTTCAGTTAATGAGTTCCTTGTTTTCCTGTATTAAATTCTTATCGTTAGTTTTCAACTATTCTGCTTATCTTATGTTGTCATCTTATTATTTATTTTATCTCAGTAGGGCCCTGGCCTTCCTCGTCACTACCAGACCGAGGTTAGGCGTGACACTTACTGAGTACCGCTATGGTGTACTTATCTCCCTTCTGCGCATGTTTTTCATGTGCAGATCCAGGTACCGCTACTTAGTCTTACCATCCTTGAGAGAGGCGACTGCTTTATCGACTTCGAGGTACATCTGCCGCGTCCTCAGACCGATGAGTCCCTTTTTATTCTTGCTTTTAGTATTTAGCCCTTCTGTATTTTTCCGCTCTTATTAGACATTCTGGAGTTAGATCTATGTAGTATTTTTCTTAGCTTGTGATTCATGGGTTTCCGGGTTTTGGGAGTATGTATTGGTTTTGAGAAGTTAAATGTTGTGTATGCCGTGCGGTACCTTTAAAACGCTATTTCATTTCTCTATTTCTTTTTAAACTATTTTTTTCTTTTATTCCGCAAGTTTGGGTTATTTTTTTTCTGCATTCTAGGATTACCTAGTCGTAGAGACTAGGTGCTATCACGATGGTTCATGGCAGGCGAATCGGGTCGTGATAAGTTGGTATCAGAGCTCTAGGTTCATAGGAGTCATAGATCAAAAGCTGGTTTATTAGAGTGTCACTGATCGGTACAGAGTCATCTGTACTAATCTATGAGAGGCTATGTAACCGTTAGAAAAATTTCCACTTCATTTGAATTCCTTGTTGTGCGAGATTTTTGATATCACAATTCGAAACTTTTATATTCTATTCTCTCACCGATGGTGAGGACATGCGCTACCAAATATGATCAGGCACTCACGCCCCTGCGAAAGTCACCAGAAGTCGGGGCTGGGGTAAAAGCCGAGGATGTGCACGCGGTTCAGCCAGAGCACCCATGCGAGTTGCCATCGAGAAGCCACCAGCAGTTCCAGCCAGAGCCCAGGCACCGAATACGCCTACTGCTACTATTACTCCAATACTTCAGGAGACCTTAACATAGTAAATGAGCATGTTTGGTACATTGGTTCAGGCGGGGTTGATTCAGGTTGTACCAACTACTTCACAGATCGGGGGAGGGACCCAGACTTCCACCACCCGCACTCCAGAGCAGTGAGTTCCCATTGTTCAAGTTCTCGGTGTCTTGGCGACACAGCCTATGGTCCCAGTTTAATGGGTGGTGAGGACCTCTCACCAAGTAGAGGACATGTGGGTCCAGGAGAGAGGACAGACAAGGTCAGGAGAGAGAGTATAGGGAAGTGAGGAGACCTCGTAGACTAGAGATACCCACTGGTACTTATTTTGGAGGAAGATTATGGCATGGTAGAGGTTTTGTAGGTCAGCCAACTTAGTTTGCATCTCAGATTTCACACAGCGTTTCAGGTGTTCAGGGGTCTTGGAGTGCCCGTATCGCACAGTTCCCACTACCACGTCCTCCCAGAGCTTGTGTTAAGTGTGGTGACACACACCATATGGTGAGGGATTGCCCCAGACTTGGGAGGGGTGCACATTCACAGACTTCTCAGCCACAGTATGCCTCGCAGAGTTCTCAGGCTATGGTTACAGCTCCAGTTACTACCCCACCTACTCAGCCAGCTAGAGGTGGAGGTCGGGAAGGTAGGGGTCACCCTAGAGGGGGAGGCCAGGCCAAATACTATGCCCTTCCTGCCCGTACCGAGGGTGTTGCCTCCGATTCTGTCATCACAGGTATTATGTTGGTTTATCACAAAGATGCATCGATTCTATTCGATCCAAGCTCTACTTACTCTTATGTGTCTTCTTATTTTGCTCCGAAATTGGGTGTATCTTGGGATTCTTTGAGTTCCCCTATTTATGTTTCTACTCCTGTGGGAAATTCTCTTGTTGTGGACTGCATCTATCGGTCGTGTTTGGTTGCTCTTAGTGGTTTTGAGACCAAAGCCGATTTATTGTTGCTCAGCATGGTAGATTTTGATATTATCTTGGGCATGGACTGGTTGTCGCCCCATTATGCTATTCTTGATTGTTATGCCAAAATCGTGACGCTGGCTATACCAGGTGTACTGCGTGTTGAGTGGAGGGGTACTTTAGATCACACTCCCAGTAGAGTTATCTTTTTTTCTTAAAGCTCAACGTATGGTTGAGAAGGGGTGTAACACGTATTTAGCTTATGTGAGAGATGTCAGTATTGATACCCCTTCAGTTGATTCAGTCCTAGTAGTACGGGATTTTCCCGACGTGTTTCCAGCTGACCTTCTAGGCATGACGCCTGATAGAGATATTGATTTTGGCATTGATGTGTTACCGGGCACTCAGCCTATTTCTATTCCTCCGTATCGTATGGCTCCTCCTAATTTGAAGGATCAGTTATAGGAATTGCTTGATAAGGGTTTTATTCAGCCTAATGTATCACCTTGGGGTGCTCCTATCTTGTTTGTGAAGAAAAAGGATGGTTCTATGCGTATGTATTGATTATCGCCAGTTGAACAAAGTGATAGTTAAGAACCTTTATCCTTTGCCTCGTATTGATGATCTGTTTGACCAACTTCAGGGCGCACGGGTGTTTTCTAAGATTGATTTATGCTAAGGTTACCATCAGTTGAGATTCGGGAGCCAGATATCCCAAAAACTGCTTTCAGTACTCGGTATGGTCATTACGAGTTCCTTGTTATGTCATTTGGGCTGACCAATGCCCCAACAACCTTTATGCATTTGATGCACAGTGTGTTTCGGCCGTATCTTGACTTGTTTGTCATTGTCTTTATTGATGATATTCTGGTGTATTCCCGGAGTCGGGAAGATCATGAGCAGCACCTGAGGATTGTGCTTCAGACTCTGTGAGAGAAGAAGTTATATGCTAATTTCTTGAAATGTGAGTTTTGGTTGGATTCAGTGGCATTCTTAGGCCATGTGGTATCGTGTGAGGGTATTCAGGTGGATTCGAAGAAGATAGAGGCCATGCTGAGTTGGCCCAGACCATCCTCAGCTATATTGATCCGTAGTTTCCTTGGCTTGGCAGGCTACTACCATCATTTTGTGGAGGGGTTTTCATCGATTGTAGCCCCCATGAACAAATTGACCTAGAAGGCTGCTCTGTTCCAATGGATGGAGGAGTGTGAGGTGAGCTTTCAGAAGCTCAAAACAACTTTGACCACAACCCTAGTTTTGGTATTACCTTCAGGTTATGGGTCTTATATGGTCTATTGTGATGCCTCGAGAATTGGCCTCGAAGCGGTGTTGATGCAGGATGGTAGGGTGATTGCCTATGTGTCTAGGCAATTGAGAATACATGAGAAGAACTACCCTATTCACGACCTTGAGTTAACAGTTAACTGCCATTGTTCACGCCCTGAAGATTTGGCGTCATTATTTATACGGGGTTTCCTGTGATATTTATACTGACCATCGGAGCTTGCAACAGCTGTTCAAGCAAAAGGATCTAAATTTGCACCAGAGGAGATGGTTAGAGTTGCTGAAGGAGTATGATATCACTATTTTGTATCACTCGGACAAGGCCAATGTGGTGGCCGATGCTTTGAGTCGCCGGGAGGAGAGTTTGCGGAGTTTGGCTTATTTAGCAGCATCGGAGAGGCCTATGGCGATGGATGTTCAGGCCTTAGCCAGCCAATTTGGGAGGTTGGATCTTTCAGAGCCCATTCGGGTTCTAACTTGCGTGGTTTCTCGGTCTTCCTTATTTGATCATATCAGGGAGCGGCCGTATGATGACCCTTATTTGCTTGTCCTCAAGGGCATGGTCCAGCATGGTGATGCTAGAGATGTAACTATTGGTGATGATGAGGTATTGATGATGCAGGGTCAGATTTGTGTACCCAATGTTGATGGGCTGCGAGAGTTGATTCTAGAGGAGGCCCATAGCTCGCGGTATTCCATCCATCCGGGTGCTGCGAAGATGTATCAGGATTTGAGGCAACACTACTGGTGGAGATCGATGAAGAAAGATATAGTTGGATTTGTAGCTCGGTGCCTCAACTGCCAGTAGGTGAAGTATGAGCACCAGATACCGGGTGGGTTGCTTCAGTAGATAGAGATTCCGGAGTGGAAGTAGGAGCGAATCACCATGAACTTTGTAGTTGGGCTCCCACAGACCTTGAGAAAGTTCGATGCTATTTGGGTGATTGTGGATCGGCTGACAAAGTCCGCTCATTTCATTCCTATGTGTACTACTTATTCCTCGGAGCGGTTGGCGGAGATTTATATCCGGGAGATTGTTCGTCAGCATGGTATTCCAGTTTCCATTATTTTCAGATAGAAGTACTCAGTTCACGTCACGGTTTTGGAGGGTCGTTCAGCGTGAGTTGGGTACTCGGGTAGAGTTGAGTACAACATTTCACCCTTAGACGGACAGACAGTCCGATCACACTATTCAGATTCTTGAGGATATGCTCCATGCGTGTGTGATTAAGTTTGGAGGGTCTTGGGATCAGTTCATGCCATTGGCGGAGTTTGCTTACAATAAAACCTATCAATCTAGCATTCAGATGGCACCGTATGAGGCTATATATGATAGGCGGTGTAGATCCCTGGTGGGCTGGTTTGAGCCGGGTGAGGCTAGATTATTGGGCACAGACTTAATTCAGGATGCTTTGGAGAAGGTTAAGGTGATTCAGGATAGACTACGTACAGCCCAGTCTAGACAGAAGAGTTACGCGGACTGGAAGGTTCGTGATGTTTCCTATATGGTTGGAGAGCAGGTTCTGCTTCAGGATTTGTCTACGAAGGGCGTTATGAGATTTGGGAAGAAAGGGAAGTTGAGTCTGAGGTTTATTGGCCCTTTTGAGATATTGAGGTGTGTTGGGGAGGTTGCTTATAAGCTTGCCTTACCTCTTAGCTTAGTCGGAGTTCATCCGCTATTCCATGTTTCGATGCTCTGAAGGTATCACGGTGATCCGTTGCATGTGTTGGATTTCAGTTCAGTCTAGTTGGACAAGGATATATCCTATGTTGAGGAGCCAGTGGCAATATTGGACAGGCAGGTTAGAAAGCTGAAGTCAAAGAAAATTGCATCAGTAAAGGTTCAGTGGTGGGGTCAGCCGGTCGAGAAGACGTCCCGAGAGACCGAGCAGGATATGCGGAGCTGTTACCCTCATCTTTTCACTACTTCAGGTATGTCTCTATGCTCATTTGAGGACGAATGAATGTTTAAGTGTAGGAGGATGTGACGACCCGGCCGGAAGTCTTAAGAATTAATGCCCCGATCCCCTATTAACTGCTTTCCCCGAGTTTATTTCTGCTAATTTGATTTGTCGGGATGTTCTGTTTTGAGTTTCGGAGAGTTTTGGGACACTTGGTCCCTAAATGAGAGCTTAAGTGTTGGAAAGTTGACCGTAGTTAGAACAGTGTGAAGACGGCCTCAGAATGGAAATCTGATGTTTCCATCAGCTCTGTTGGGCGATATCGGGCTTAGGGGTGTGATCAGATTGTATTTTGGATGTCCGTAGCTAATTTAGGCTTGAAATGCCGAAAGTTAAATTTTTGGAGTTTCCGGTCCGATAGTGAGATTTTGATCTGAGGGTCAGAATGAAATTCTTGAAGTTGGAGTAGCTCCGTAGTGTTGAATGTGACGTGTGTGCAAAATTTCAGGTCATTCGGACGAGGTTTGATAGACTTGTTGATCGAAAGCGTATTTTTTGAGAATTTTGGAGTTCTTAGGCTTAAATCCATGGTTAATTCGAGGCTTCGATGTTGTTTAGGTGTTTTAAGGATTGGTACAAGTTTGGATAATGGTTTGTGACTTGTTGGTGCCTTTGGTTGAGGTCCTAGAGGCCTCGGGATGATTTCAGATGGTTGACGGAAAGATTTTGGAATTTAAGTTGCAGCTTCAGCTGCTGGTTCTATCATAACCGCACCTGCAGTTTGGCAGAAGCGGCTAAGTGGCCGTAGAAGCGGGATTTGGCCATCTCTTCAGGGACCGCAGATGCGGGTAGTTCACTGCAGACGTGGTACCGCACCTGCGGGAGGGTAACCGCATATACGGAAAATGGCCAGTTAAGTGAAAGTCACAGATGCGACCTAGGCTCCGTAGAAGCGGGACCGCAGATGCGGTTCCAGGGCCACAAATGCAGAAATCTCTGGGCAAAACATATAAATTCTTGCCTTCGCGAAATTTAGCCATTTTTCATCTTTTTCAAAATGGGAAGAAGCTTGGGGAGCATTTTTCAAGAGAGATTTTTAGAGGAGTTCGTTGGGGTAAGGTCTTTGGTCCATAAACTCGTTATTGGAATGATTTTTATCAATTTAAGCATGAAAAATTAAGGAAAATCAGTGGTAATTGGGGGGTTAGGGCTTGACTAATTGGAGGCCTTTAAGTGATGATTTGAGGGACCATTTGAGGTCCAATTTTGATGCTTTTGGTATGACTGAACTCGTGAGAGTGTGAGGATTTTGGAAATATAAATTTTACCCGATTTCGAGACTTGGGCCCAAGGGCGTTTTGGTCATTTTATATAATTTCGTGTATTAGCTTAGAATTTAATTGTAGAATCAGTTACTTGAAGTGTTATTTACATTATGAAATTGAATTAAATAGATTTGGGCCACTTGGAGTCGAGTACTCATGGCAAGAATGTGGTCTCGGGTTGATTTTTGAGCTGGTTCGAGGTAAATGACTTGTCTAACCTTGTGTGTGGGACTTTCCCCTTATGATTGGTATTGTGATAATTGAAATGCCTTGTACGTGAGGTGACGAGTGCATACTTGTGCTAATTGTTGAAAATCCGATTTTCATTAAGTATCTTTAATTGTGTTTTCCTCCTTTCTGTTTATTCTATTTGTACTTTTAAACCTGTTGTTAGTTAGGGAAGCATGTCTAATTGACTTAATTACTTTATTTGATTTAACTGCCTTATTTGTATTACGTGAAGCACGCAAGGTTAGAATTGTCTGTGTTACCTTGTTATGGAGTTGAGTTTATTTGAGTATTCCTTGTGCCATTGTTGTGTGTTTTATTTTGGGACTACGGGACGACATCCAGGGAGATCTCCTGCACGCATTTACGATTTGAGCAGAAATGTGGGATACCGAGAGATCCCTAGCATGTATAATGAGGATACCAAGAGATCCTCGGGATACCAAGAAATCCCTAGCATATATTGAGGATATCGAGAGATCCTCGGGATACCAAGAGATCCCTATCATACATTAAGGATAGCAAGAGATCCTCAGGATACTAAGAGATCCCTGTCATACATTGAGGATACCAAGAGATACTTGGGGTATCAAGAGATCCCTAGCATATATTGAGGATACCGAGAGATCCTTGGTATACCAAGAGATCCCTGGCATATATTGAGGGTACTAAGAGATCCTCGGGATACTGAGAGATCCCCGGTTATTCCCTTGTGATTGTTTTGCCTCTGTTTCAGTTATTGAATTCCTTATTTTCCTGTATTAAATTCTTATCGTTAGTTTTCAAATGTACTGCTTATCTTACCCTATCATCTTATTATTTATTTTATCCTAGTAGGACCCTGACCTTCCTTATCACTACCCAACCGAGGTTAGGCTTGGCACTTACTGAGTACCGTTGTGGTGTACTCATGCCCCTTCTGCACATGTTTTTCATGTGCAGATCCAGGTACCGCTACTCAGGCCTACCATCCTTGAGGGAGGCGACTGCTTTAGAGACTTCAAGGTACATCTGCCGTGTTTGCAGAACGAGAAGTTCCTTTCTATTCCTGCTTTAGTATTTAGTCCTTCTGTATTTTTCTGCTCTTGTTAGACATTCCGGAGTTAGAGCTATATAGTATTTTTCTTAGCTTGTGATTCATGGGTTTCCGGGTTTTGGGAGTATGTATTGGTTTTGAGAAGTTAAATGTTGTGTTTGCCGAGCGACACCTTTAAAATGCTGTTTCATTTCTCTATTTCTGTTTTAAACTATTTTTTTTTCTTTTATTCCGCAAGTTTGGGTTATTTTTTTCCCGCATTCTAGGCTTACCTAGTCGTAGAGACTAGGTGCCATCACGATAGTTCACGAAGGGCGAACCGGGTCGTGACAACAGCGGGAGTCTGTGCTCCTCCTCTGGCCTGAGATGTGGATGCAGCAAGGGGAAACAACCCTGCCTGAGCCTAGGTGGTGTACATGCTCATGAACTGCGCATGAGTCTCTTGAAGAGCTGGAGTAGTAGCAGCAGTAGGCGCATCAAGTGTCGGGACTACGACTGGAACTGTTGATGGTACTTTGGTGGCAGCTCGTGCGGGTGCTCTGGCTGCACCACGTGCGCGTCCTCGGCCTCTACCAGGCCCTAGCCTCTGACGGCTGCAGTAAGGGGTGCGGGTGCCTGATAATCTCGGGTAGCATGTGTCCTCACCATCTGTGAGAGAATAGAAGATAGAGGTTTAGGATTGTGATGTCAAAAATCTCGCTCGACAGGGAAATCAAATGAAGTGGAATTTTCCTAACGGTTACATAGCCTCTCGCAGATAAGTACAGACGTCTCCATACCGATTTGCGAGATTCTAATAAACCGGCTTGTGATTCATGACTCCTATGAACCTAGAGCTCTGATACCAACTTGTCACGACCCCGGTTCTCCCTCTGTAAACCATCGTGACGGCACCTAGTCTCTACGACTAGGTAAGCCTAACAATGCGGAATATAAACAATAATTGCAGAAGAAATAATTAAAAACCGAAATAGTAAAATGAAAAAGTGTTTAAGGTGCTGCTCGACACATACAATAACAACTCTCGAAGCTAACAACAATTCCCAAAACCCAGAATCTCATGAATCACAAGCTAAAAGATACATAAGAAGCTCTAACTCCAGAAATGTCTAAACAAAGGAAAATTACTGAAGGGCTATACTTTTTACAGAAAGATAGAAAGGGACTCTTTGGTCTGCGGACGTGGCAGATATACCTCGAAGTCTCTACAGAAGTGCCTCGCCGCAAGGATGATAAGACTGAGTGGAAGTACCTGGATCTGCACAACAAAAATGTGCAGAAGAGTAGCATGAGCACAGCAAAACGGTGCCCAGTAAGTATCAAGACTAACCTTGGTAGAGTAGTGATGAGGAACAGTCAAGACACCTACCGGTCCAATAAAACTGTACAAATATAGGAACAATGGGACATGTTGTATATATAAAGACTACACGAAATGGCTAACAATACTACAATCACAATAAGGTAAGAAAACAACAAGTAACAACGAAAATACTAAGAATAATGACATATAAGAGCGAGCAAAAACACAACTTAAATCCAAAAGTCACAATACAGTAAAGGTAAGCAATAACTCAGATCCTACAGCAGTGTTCACATCAGGCCTTATCCAACAATTTCCACGAAGTACCGAATCTCGGACAAATTACAGCTCACAAGTCCCAGTACCTGAAATCTAACACTTGGCATCCTGTGCCCCCATCAACCCCATGGTCATGCTGACAACTCACTTGCTCACTAGGGCCACTCTCACATATATAATAAGTAAACGAGGGTGTATATCTATACTCAGCAAAATCAGGAGGACTTCACATCCAATAGGAGTGTTCAACTATGCGTATGCTTGTGCAAGTGTTATAACACAGTTCCTACCAGCTAATAAGCATAAGGAAAAGAACGGACAACACGTAAGATGTTTCCTCACAACTTCCATGAGGTAAAACTCATACAGGTAAGCGTACCACAACACAATATTAAATAACAAGAATGCCCCCAGGCCATCACAAATCCTCACAATCAATCCCTGACATAGCCCACCTTGTCTAGCCACGTGTACAAATAATAACATAATAAGTGCCCGCCTTGTTTCGCCACATGTGCATCATAATGTTCCCACCTTGTCTCGCCACATTCGCAACCCACATATAAGCATAAATACATATCCCGCCTTGTCACGCCGCATGTGCACTATATCAATAGTAACAATAGCACGACAAAAACCTCATGCAACCCTCAACAACAATCCGCACGGCAAAGACCTCGTGCCTAACACAACACAACTGCATGACAGAGACCTCGTGCACCAACACAACCAACAGAACCAACACAATAACAATAGTGACAGTAATACAAAACATAGCGAGTGAATCCACTCCAAAACTTCAAATCGCAAGCAATCGGTATAACCAGTTCACAAGAATATCCACAGTAAGAAAAATGAAAGGCATAAAGGGAACAGTTCAACGAAAGGGAAAACTAACATGTAGTGACGATCCCAAAATAAACAAATCAGTACAAGGAAGACAACACGAGTCTAATTGTCCCAAATAAAAGCAAGTTGACAAGGATATATGTCATCTAAACTCTGTTTAAGGTTGGGAAGTTACGAGAATATTTGATAATTTCAATTAAGGGAAGGTGATCTTAGCTACACTTAAGACTGGGCGATTATAGAAGGGATGACAATAGCCCTCAATAACACAGACAGTTATGAAAAGGTAACATGTTGCTAAGAGAGACGAAGTTCTTCAGTTAAATCAAATAGGATGACAATTAGGCAATAAGAGTAAATCATGCGGCAAATAATTCCAACTAAGCATGTAGAGACGAAACTAATAAGCAGGAATTCAGTCATATCAAGAATAACTCCATACGTAGTGAATATAAGAACCTAAGAACCCGAAAAGGCCAACTATCCACAATTAAGTCTGAGTACGCACTCGTCACCTTGCATACATGGATTACAATAAATATAGAAGACTCAATCCTAAGGGCACACAAGGTTAGGCAAGATACTTACCTCAAAGACGACAACTCGGTACTTTAAAATGGACTTCTCGGGCGAAAAGACCTCCGGACAGCTCAAATTCAACTATAACAACTCCAATACACACATAAATCGAATAAGGAACTATTCCGAATAATAAAGTTTCAATCTTTACAAAAATATAAAAATCGACCCAAAAGTCGACCCCCGGGACCGCACCTCGGAACCCATTAAATTTTACAAAATCCGATCACCTATTACAAAATGAGTTCAGCAATACAAAATTTATCCAATTCCGATACCATTTGGTCCCTCAAATCATGATTTTTCATTTTGAAAATTTTCTTCAAAAACCAACTCTTTCCCCAACCAAAAACACAATTTAAATAATTAAATAAAGACAAATTCATGGAATATATTTATTTCTAGTTGTAGAATACTTACCCAATCGAGTTTCGTGAAAACCCCACCAAATATCGCCAAGAACCGAGCTCTAGAAGTCAAAATACGATGAAAATGGTGTAACCCTCGATTTTGGAATATACTCTGTCTGCCCAGGTATTTGTTCATTGCGATTGCAGGAGAAGTGATGCGATCGCATAAAAGAAAATAGCTACTGGCCCAAAATGTCCTATGCGATCGCGGGCAAATCAATGCAATCACATAGAAGAAAAATGCTGCTGTCCAAATTTCTGCTATGCTATCGCGAACAAATCAATGCAATCACATAGAAGGAAAATGCTGTTGTCCAAATTTGTGTTATACTATCGCGGACAAATCAATGCAATCGCATAGAAGGAAAATGTTGTGTCCAAATTTGTGCTGTGCAATCACGAATGAATCAATGTGATCACATAGAAGGAAAATATGGCAGGTTAATATTGTACTATGCGATTGCAGCTATGCCCATGCGATCGCATAGAACGAAATACTAGATAGTAGAACAACAGTTCAAACATAGGGAAAAATGACCCGTAGCCCATCCGAAACACACCCGAGGCTGTTGGACCCCGTCTAATCACACAAACAAGTCATATAACCTAACACGGACTCGCTCGAGGTTTCAAATTACATAAAACAACACCCAAACAACGAATCAAACCAAAAATCAAACTTATGAATTTCCAAATCTTCAAATATCAAATTTCATACCAAAACCTATCAATTCAACTCAGAATAGCGCCAAATTTTGAAGACAAGTCCAAAATGACATAACAAAACTGCTCCAACTCTCGGAATCGTATTTCGATCCCAATATCACAAAAGTCAACTATGGGTCAAACTTCTCCATTTTCCAAACTTCAACTTTTCCAACTTTTGCCAAAATGCCCCAATTTACCCTACGGACCTCCAAATATGAATCCGGATGCGCGCCTAAGTCCAAAATCACTATACGAAGCTGTTGGAATCATCTAAAATTCATTCTGGGGCCATTTACGCAAAAGTCCAATTCCGGCCAAATTCTCACCATTCAAACTCCCAAAACTAGATTCCTTCCTCCAATTTGACTCTAAATCATCCATTAACTGAATTCAACCGTGCACGCAAGTCGATACTCATATTATGAAGTTGTTCAAGACCGTGAACAGCCGAACGGAGCTTAAATTCTTGTAACGATCGGCCGGGTCGTTACAATCAACCTCTCGTCTCTACTTCTTTGACGTTAGATGGGATACTTACTGAGTACATGTTGTTTTCGTACACATGCTACACTTGCTGTGCATTTTTGTTGCACAAGCACATGTACGTTTCGTGGCCTAGTTAGGTGCAGCGACATGGTTGATATAGGGACTTAGGCGAGCTGCACTTCTTGAGACGATCCGCAACCAGCAGAGTCTCCTTCAGAGTGTTGTATTGTATTTTCTTTCTACTGTCCAACTTGTTTTCTGGACAGTTATTATATTACATTATTTTCCTAGAAATTGCTCATGCACTTGTGATACCGGGTTTTGGGATGTCTATGGAAATATTCAGTATTTTAAAATTGTTAAAGGTATCATTATTTATTCAGTGAAATTTATTATCTATTGTTTAATTGTACAAAGGAAATGATTTCAAAAATACCTAAAACAAGAACTTACTAGTTATTTGGTGTTGGCTTGCCTGACAATGGTGTCCGACGCCATCACGACTCCTAGTAGATTTTGGGTCGTGACACAAATGCCTATGGATTGTCACGGGAACTAGTACATGATATCTCTTTTCAACAGAAAATGCGGGAAAACAAAAGTAAAATAAAAGGAAAATAATTATATTCTGTAAATGTTTGATTTATTAGTTGGATCGATATAAGGTTAACTAGTTAAGATTTTCCTACAAGTCTATTAGTTTTGCAAGACTGGTTTTTGTATTTCAGAAAAAATGTAGATCTCTGACTAGCTACTTAATGAAACCGTGGTATCAATTTCTTTTGTCAAGACAAGCACAGAAAACTACTAGTGAAAGTTATTTTATTTCACTTACCAGCACAACAATCAAACACATCCTCAACAACATTGCTTTCCTGCGATCTGCTTTGATTATGTACCAAGGATGTATTGGTTCGCTATTTACGTGGTGTAGAATTTTGTTTAAGTTGCAGAAAATATAGTATAATATCAGACAAATTTAATACTATATAATATGCCAAATTGATCAATACAGAGACCTAAAAATTGAAAACAGTATCAAGAGTATTAGTCTATACCATGACCATCTTCGGATTGAAGTTTTTATTGTTGATTATTCCATAGGAGACGACCACAAGCACAAAAGTTAAAAAAGGAAAAAGCACTAATACATACACTACTAATCATGCCAATACACACAGACTCTCATCACCTCGTGCATATGTAGCCCCTATTGAGATTAGCTTGGGACTGAGAAAACCAAGCTCATGCAAGACCTCCAATGGAGGTTCTAGAGACTTTTGAGAAACAAAGAGAGAGAGAGAGAGAGAGAGAGAGAGAGAGAGAGAGAGAGAGAGAGTAGACAGAAGATGGAAAATGAAATATCTATTTTTCTCATTATTACTGTAAAAGAAATGTGTATGTATATATGTACATGTGCACACACGTGTGACAACTAACTACTCTAACTGCTACTATGCTAACTATCAACTCTACCTACCTGTATACAATACAATACAAGTACATGCAACATATTAAATTAAGTGCTTATTCTCAATAAGCCCCTCAAGTTGGATGGGAGGATCTCACATCCAACTTGCCAAGTACAACAACATGTTTAACACCTGTGAGAGCTTTAGTGAGGATGTCTGCCAATTGGTCATTGGTGGCTATATGATGAAGAGAAATGAGACCTTCCTAGAGCCTAGTTCTGACAAAATGGCAATCCACCTCAATGTGTTTGGTCCGTTGAAGGAACACATGGTTATGAGCAATGTGAATGGTTGATTGGCTGTCATAGAAGACAGTAATAGGACTGGATTATATTGTAGGATAGTGAGCTCCTCAAATAACCTGTTCGGCCACACCAATTCTCCAACAACTTTTCTGAGGGACCTATATTTAGCTCCAGCTGATGATAAGGAGATGGTCTCCTATTTCTTGGACTTCCAGCTAATAGGGCTGACTCCTACTAGCACAATATATCCAGTAACAGATCTTTTGGAATCAGGTCATGATGCCCAATCAGAGTCACAATAAGCAGATATTGAGTAGTCAACATTGTTGGAGAAAAATATTCCTAGTGTGAGATCCTTCATAAGATATCTGAGGAGGTAGAAGGCTGCAGTCAAGTGTGTGTCTCTAGGTTCTTGCGTAAACTGATTGAGAAACTGCACACTGTATATATGTCAAGTCTTGTGTTAGTTAGGAAGTTCGCTTTCCTACTAGTTTTCTATATTGAGTAGGATCTGGCAACAAGGTTCCTTCATTGGCCTTTAGTTTCAGTGAAGGGTCAAGTGAAGAAGACAAACTACTGTATGCAAAGCAGTCATATTCCTTAAGAAGGTCTAAAGCAAATTTTCTTTGAGAGATGAGAACTCCATTTAATTTGTAAAGGACTTCTAAGCCCAAAAAGTAGTGAACCCTCCCTAAGTCTTTGATTCTGAATTGTTTGTCAAAAAAAGCCTTCAGGTTAGCTATCTCTACTGAATCAGTGCCAGTGATTATCACATAATCAACATACACTGCCACAAAGATGGTGGAGGATGAAGTCCTTTTGGAGAATAGTGAGTAGTCATTCTCAAAATGATTGTATCCCATGGATGATAGAGCCTCAATTAATTTGGCTTACCACTGCGTGCTAGCTTGTTTCAGTCCATAGAGGGGTTTGTTTAGTTTTCAAACCATCTTGTGTGAACTGGGATGATCAATCAAGAGACCTGGTGGCACCTCTATATATATGTCACGATCCCAACCTCGATCGTGATGGCGCCTAAAACACTGCTAGGCAAGCCTAACCAACTAACAACCTCAATCTGTTTTCTTATAAAAATCAGTATCAGCTAACATAGTTAAATTGCTAAATTTCCCTAATAAGAGTTTAAGACAACGAGTTAAATATGCAGAAATTCAGATGATAATACCACTACCTAGCCCATACAGATATGGTGTCACAAGTCTCGAGCCTCTAGTACAAGTTTAACAGCCTAATACATAATCAGTCTAGGAAATGCGGATAAAACGAAAGGATAGAAGGGAGAGATCCGGGCTGCGGACGCCCTGCAACTACCTCTATTCTCCCCGATATGAATTGATCGACTGAAAATCCTCACTCAGCCTCTGGAACAACTTGATCTGCACGCAAGGTGCAGGGAGTAATGTGAGTACTCCGACCAAGTGAGTAATAAGCATAAATAATGACTGAGAATAAGAAGTCACGAAAAAACACAGAGTAAGCTATAATGTGGCAGTTTAAACAAGTAATATGAAAGCAAGAAACCAATGGAAACGAAATATGGTAATGCTACAACAAATAAGCAGTTAAGTGACAGACATATAAAAAAATCAACACATAGAACGGTGCCCTATAGTACCCGCTGCGGCGTGCAGCCCGATCCATATATTTCGTCGACGGCGCTCACTAGGGGTGTGGAGACTCCGGGTGGGGGCCCCTTATGGTCCAAGTGCAATATCAAGCCATCTCGTGGCATCAAATCTAGGCCCTCAGCCTCATATCAATATCAGTATAACACTGCTGCAGCGCGCAACCCGATCTCATAGTATCCTCACATCTGGCCCTTGGCCATACTCAGTCCAGAAATCATATAAGCCCCTCGTGCATTAGTAAAATAGTAGTTCTCAGCCCAAAACATCAATTAATATATCATTTTAGTTTCAGAACTGAGTAGAAGTGGTTGAGTTGGAAAATAGTGGAAAACGGTACGACTGAGTTCAAGTAGTAAGTCAAAATAATGAGAAAATAGTGTTAAAACTCCCCGGAGGGTTCAAATAGTTGGCACGAAGCCCAAATGTGGCCATCAGTCCAAATAATGATGATAACAAATAAGCTTTAATCAAATACATTGTAAAAGCATCACCCGGGATGGACCAAGTCACAATCCCCAATAGTAAATGACCTTACGCTCATCATCAAGCGCGTATCTCACCTTAATATAGCACTACGATGTGCAAATCCGGGGTTTCAAACCCTCAGGACATCATTTACATTCATTACTCACCTCGAACCGGCAAAAACTCTAGCTCTCTACGCCTTTGCCTCTCAAATCGGTCTCCTCGCGCGTCGAATCTAGCCAAAATCAGAACGAATACATCACAATATGCTAAGGGAGAAAAGCCCAATCGAAAACAATCGAAAATATCAAAAATCCCGAAATTAGCGAAACCCGAGCCCACTTCTCGAAACTCAAAATTTTTAAATCAATGGGTTCCTTATCCTCCCACGAGTTCATACACATCAAAAGTTCTCAAATCCGACCTCAAATGGTCCCTCAAATCGCAATTCAAAAGTTCAAAATCCCAAGCCCTAGTTCTTCCATTTTTAGCTCAAGTTCCAAGAATTTCTAGGTTAATTTCACAATAGATTCGAGTTTTAGGTTCGAAAATCTTACCTCCAATCAATTCTCCTTGAATCCCTCTTTAATCACCTTCAAAAAGCTCTCAAAATACTCAGCTATGGAGGAAAAATGGCTCAAAATCGCGGATAAAATGACTTATAAACTTTCTGCCCAGGGGTTTTCGCATCTGCGATCCCACCACTGCTTCTACGGTACCGCTCCTTCGAAAATTCCTCCACATCTGCGGAAATCAATTAGGGGGTCAGGTTCCGCACCTGCAGTCCACGAGCCGCATCTGCGACTCCACAGGTGCGGTCCATATGCTACATCTGCGGTCCCTGACAAACCTTCCCAAATCTGCTTCTGCGGCTCTCCTTCCGCATGTGCGGCACTGCACATGCGGTCCCAAATCCGCAGGTGCGGAGATACCAGAAGCAGCAATATCAGCTGCTGCAACAAGGTTCCAACTTCTCCGTTAGCCATCCGAAATCACCCGGAGGCCCTCGGGACCTCAACCAAAAGCACAAACATAACCCAATACCTTATTCAAACTTCCTCCAATCATCAAAACACCACAAACAACACCAAAACCACCAATTCACGTCGCATTCAAGCCTAAGTTATTCTAAAAACTTCCGAAACACGCTTTTGATAAAAAACCCAACCAAACCACATCAAAATGACCTGAAATTTTGCACACACATCCCAAATGACATAACGAAGCTACAACAACTCTCAGAATTCCATTCTGACCCTCAAATCAAAATTTCGCCAACCAACCAGAAATCGCCAAAATACTAACTTCGCCAATTCAAGCCTAATTCTACTCCGGACCTCCAAAACCACCTCTGATCATACTCCTAAGTCACAATTTACCTCCCAAAGCTAACCAAACAATCGAAACTCACTTCCGAGCCCTCTAACTCATAAGTCAACATTCGGTTGACTTTTCCAACTTAAGTCTTCTTAAAAGAGACTAAGTGTCTCATTTCTTACCAAAACCACACCAAACGCAAACCAATCAACTCGACCACATAAAACACGGATAGCGAAGCATAAATAAGTAGAAATGGGGGAAACAGAGAGGTAACTCATGAGACGATTGGCCGGTCGTCACAATATACCTCATCAAACAAATCACCATGGAGGAAAGCATTGTTCACATCAAGTTGGAAAATATCCCAGCCTTTCTTCACTGCTACTGTAAGTAAGGCTCTAATTGTTGTCATTTTGACAATAGGGGAAAATGTTTCTATGTAATCAATCCCTGCTTGTTGGGTATAGCCTTATACTACTAGTCTTGTTGATACCCAATTTTTTTCTAATATTTTAAAGTGCATATATACCTTCAAAACTATGCATTAGCATCGATTGATATTTTTTCATAATTTTTATATTTTTAAATTAATTTATTCTATAGTTTTATTTATATAAATAATTATAAAATTGCATCACAAATGGCTCAATAACATTCTATTGATTTAATTTTGTTATTCATAGCCATATTAAGTTCAAATTATTTCACAAATGGCCAGATTTACACCTTTTGATTATAATTGCGATAATTTTACAATTATAGCCCATGCATACATTACTACATTATGTTGCAAGAAATTGGTCCATTATATTTTTAAAATATTGAATAATTATTGTAAAGCATTTCTATGCATGAAAATTATTTTTTCTCATTATTAATTATTTTATAAAATAATTTATATTCAATTACTTGGGAATTTAATAAATAGCCCCTTTTTATTTCAGACCTGAGCTATTTAAAACCAACCCAAAACCCTTTTAAAAATCAGCCCAAACCCCTTTTGGCCCAATCCGCCTACCCGACCCAATAACCCCATTAAATCGTGGCCGTTGATCTTTTAGATCAACGGTCCACGATCAAACTTCCTTTTTTAATTCCAAACGACTCCTAACCTAATTAATTTCTTACCATACTTCGCCGGCCTTCGTTCCCTCATTTCTCAAACTCTCTCTGAGACCCAGACCTAACCCTAGCTGCCGCCACCCAAAACCATCCCTAATCCCTCCGATCCTTACTTGATCCATGGGTTTCCATGGGTGTTTGAGACCCCTGCTTGTCTCCTACGTCTCCTGGTTGCTTATTTTTGTGATTTCAGGGAAAGATCTCGAAGAGATCTAGTCCAGATCTTGTTCAAGACCCTTTGTGAGTCCGTCGATGGTCTGTGAGTGCTTTTCTATTAATGTTTTACATTTCAAATCTCTGGTTCAAGACCAAATTTCCCTTTACTCTTTCCTTTTTTTCTTAAAAAACCCAATGTTTGGACTTGAATCGATTCAGATCTATGTAGATTTGGAGCGATTCTGAGTTCGTCACTAATTTTCTTTAAGGTTCTCTTACTTCCTTACTGTTAATCAATTTCAACACTATGTTATTCTATGGTTTCTGGTTTCTTTGTTATTTGTTGTCTGAATCCTTGCCTATTTTGACGCGTTTCAGGTTTACATAGTTGTTTTCTTTAAGGGTCCTTTGATTTCTATACTGTCAATCAACCTTAAGTGTTTTCAAATTAGGGGTTTTCTACTTCTTCTGTTTTTGCAAAAGTTTTTCTGAGATCCTCATGTTTTGTTTAATCTTTCTCGCATGATTAGGTTTCTGGTTCAATTGACTGACTATTCATTGTTTGATTTCAACCTCTTATCTATTATTGCTAGAATAATTAAAATGATTAGCCTAATTATCTAGGGTTTCATTTGTTTATTGATTTTTGTTTGTTTCCCTTAATCCTTAGGCTCTTAATTTACATCTCTTGCCTATTTATGGGTTAATGACATTTGATTGGTCTTTAATTATCTATGATTGCCTTATTCGTGTAATTGATTGCTTGATTTATGGGCTCTATCCCTAACTGGCTGTTAAACTTACTTCTTGACTTATTTGAGATTCAATTAGAGTTATTTATGGTATAACTCCCTAATTTCATATCCCCAATCAAGCATTGATTGATTATTTGGTTACTTCCTTTACTTTATTCACAATATTTACCTACCTTGCCTTAGTAAACTATCCGTATGGTTCAGGTATTCTTACTGATTCCTTTATATGGTATGATTGGGATTCTTTCTTTAGTTAGTCCCCTATTATTACCATTTGATCAATTACCCCTAATTAAGGAGTCTACTCTGAACTCCTTTATGTGATTGGATTCTATGATCCTATGATTTCCTTAATTGACTGAATGTTGATTTCTTTCCCTTATTTTGGCTCTACTCTTGAACTGCTATATAACCACTATTATTCTGCTCCATTCAATACACGAAGAAACTGTTCAGAATATACACACATACATTTAAACTCTCTCTTCTTTCTTTGCTACTTGTGCTGACCGTTGATCTAGCTGGCTGAAAGCCAAGGCTAGATAGTGGAGTTGCACCTGTTTTTTATATTCTGCATTTCTCTTCTTTAACTGGTATGTCTCCAGTTAGAATTTGAAACTCAACTTTATGTGTTCTATGCCTATACATCTATGCTTGTTCCTGTATTAGTCATTCAATTTGTTTCTCTGTTTGCTGTTATTAAGCATGTCTAAATTCTACGTTATGTGTAATCAGTATGATTGACTACATTTAGTTCTTTGATATTTGTCCAACATGTTTACTTATTTCCCTTACCCCTCCCTTTAATTGGTATGACTATGTTAGTTATTTAGTTTTCTAGTGCATTCAATTGGTCCTGATTGTGTCCAATTCTGTTTAACACATCTTTGTTTTCAACATGATTCTATTACATTCTTTCTCTATGTCATAACTATCTATCACCATGACTAACTTGTTCAGTAGACTCCTAGTTGTTCTGGACATTTGCTGTATCAGTTTCCCTATTTATGTGGTTTCAACCCTATATGTTTCCCAATCTCCTTCACCCTTTGTTTGTAAGTCTACTTACTAAGTGAATCTATTAATTAGGTTGTTTGCTGAGTATGTTT
Organism: Nicotiana tabacum; assembly: GCF_000715075.1. Classification (NCBI taxonomy): domain Eukaryota; kingdom Viridiplantae; phylum Streptophyta; class Magnoliopsida; order Solanales; family Solanaceae; genus Nicotiana; species Nicotiana tabacum. The sequence goes on from NC_134087.1 coordinate 82,964,932, forward strand.
TCCTCAGAATGATTTCAAACTACTTCTCCTACTCCTAGCATTCTTCTCAAACACTGGTCACTCATAGTATCTTTAAAAAACTATTTCTGAATCTTTCCACTTCTAAACTGTTTCACTAAGTCTTTCAACACTATGTCAAGAACTCTCACCCTATTCCTATATTATTAAGTTCTGCCCCTCTGGTATGTGTACTGCTTAGGGACCCTTGAGATCTCTCTAAACTCTGGCACACCAGGGTTGTCCCTTCCATACTGCACATAACCAATCCCCATTTGAGAAATGGTCTTGGTATGAGCACTGCTCGTGATCCTTGAGGTCCTTAGGGAACTCTGACACACCAAGGCATACACTATTTGCTGTGAGATCTTTGGCTTCTGAGACTCTATTGGAGGCCTGACATTCCTAGGTTTACCTTGGGCCTGATTTAGGCTCCATATAGTATAGTTTCATTTTCTTATGTAATTCATTTGATCCAGGTCTATACTAATATTATTTGTAAATAAATGTTGGGGTGATTGGTAAAAGGGTAGGGTTCCTATATGATGTTTGTGTGAAACTGGGTAGATATCATGCTTTAGGTTGATGCATACTAAAAATCATGCTCTTAGTTTATATGTATATTTGCAACAGAAATCCTGCTTCGAGTTTATGTTATGATAGAAATCATGCTTTAGGCCCATATGCTATGTTACTTGCATCAAAACATGTCATAAGTCTATAATATTTGCATTAGAAAAACCTGCCTTAGGACACTCACGTTTATATTTTGCGTATTAGAAACATGTTATAAGTTCATCACTTCTTTCTATGACTCTGCATAAGTTATTATCACCTGGAAATCATGTCATTAAACTGTTGCTGTAATTTTATTTAATAAAAATGATCATCTCTTTATGCATTAGAAATCCTTATTTAGGACTTTGTTTGCATTGGCTCTAAACCATGTCTACGTCATTTTGAATAAATAATTGTCTATAAAAAGGTTTAAGAATAGTCCAACACATAAAAATCATGTTCTAGTGTAGACATGCATGAAATCAGTTCTGCAACATTAATCACCTTATTCAGTATGCCTATGGGATTGAATGACCTCAAACTGTCTTAACCAATTCCCAGAATTATGATTGCATACAGACCTACGCCTAGGCAAGCCTTAGGTAATTAAATAACTGTGAAATTAGGTTCTGTTTATGTGTGAAATTGTCCAAGTTTAATAGACTATTAAATCAATAGGCAAGCTGACTAAGGGTTCTACCACTTCGCTTTAAACAAAATGCTGCATATTCTGTATCTGTGATGTTCATCTAGATATCATGTTCTAAGGCTTTCTGAATTTCTTTAAAATCAGTTGTTTGAGACGTGCTATGTATCTAATTATGTGCGGAGGCAAACATGAGCCCCTAATTGCTTTCCTATGTGACAGTCCTATGTGTTCCTTTGTCGTCGCTTAGATTTTACCTTTTAAATACTTTAGGAGTGTCTAGAACTGCCTAAGTATAGAGGTCCTAAAATACCCTTAGAGTTCGTTAACTAAACTCGCTTATATAACCACTAAGGGAGGGTAATGGGTAGTAAAAGGATATGATGACCTGCATGTTAATGTCACGTGTAGCCCCTCTAGTTGAGGAGGATTACCAGGCATTGCACTGATTGATCCTATAGGCTAATCAACTTAGGACTTCCTTTCCCCAATTCACATACGTATGCTTAGACCATCTAAACTTTCTTGATTGTATATGTGTTTAGACTGCATAAACTACCTTTATTTGCAAATATGTGCCTAGACCTCTTACTATTAAATGGCTAATTCACATAACTAAGTTCGGCCAGGACCCACCGTTGTGGATCGCGAGGGGTGCCTAACACCTTTCCCTCAAGGTTATTTCGAGCCCTTACCCTAATCTCTGGTAATGCAAACTGGTTATATGAGTTAATTGCTCTACGTGCCCTAACGCACCTTAATCCGTTAGGTGGTGACTCTTCATATACCCAATTCCCAAAAGGAAGCGAGTTGTTCCCAATGAATGTCAAAATTCGGACTCCGCAAAGGAAAAAGGGGGCGCGACAGTCTAGTCGTAAATCTTTCAATAGTTCCATCTGCCTTATGCTTAACTAGTTAAGATTTTCCTATAAGCCTATTAGTTTTGCAGGGCTGGTTTTCGTATTTCAGAAAAAATGTAGATCTCTAACTAGCTACTTAATGAAACCGTGGTATCATATTTCTTTTGTCAAGGAAAGCACAGAAAACTATTAGTGAATGTTATTTTATTTCACTTACGGGCACAATAATCAAACACATCCTCAACAACATTGCTCTCTCGCGATCTGTTTTGATTATGTACCGAGGATGCATTGGTTCACTATTTACGTGGTGTAGAATTTTGTTTAAGTTGCAGAAAATATAGTATGATATTAGACAAATTTAATACTATATAATATGCCAAACTGATCAATACAGAGAACTAAAAATTGAAAACAGAATCAAGAGAATTAGTCTATACCATGACCATATTCAGATTGAAGTTTTTATTGTTGATTATTCCATAGGAGACGACCACAAGGACAAATATTTAAAAGGAAAAAGCACTAATACATACACTACTAGAAATACGCAAAAAACCAACCAAAATTTTTCTCAAAAAAAGCGACCAAAAACCGTCCAGCTTGGATGGAAACTGAAAAAAATATATATTTACATCTATTTTAAAAAAAAATACCGACCAAAGTTGGTCGTTAAATTGGCCAACAAGTTGACTGAGCTGGTCAGACTTGCTTAGTCAAAGAAACTTTCACATTACCGACCAACATTGGTCGGTAATATGGACCTAATTTTTTAAATTTTAATAGTTATATTATTATTTAAAATATGTTATAAAATTTAAATAATTTATATTTAAAATTACCGACCAACGTTGTTCGGTTAATGCAGGGGAAGCATTTACCGACCAACTTTGGTCGGTATATTTTAATTTCTGGAAAATAACCGACAAAAGTTGGTCGGTTATTAGGTCAATATTGGTCAAAATTATTTATCACTTTTATATTTACTATCTAAATAATATAAATGTATTCTGTTAACACTTTTGTAATACAAATAATGAATAAACTAACATATACTATAATATGCTATATATGTAGTTAACGTAGTACAACGAAGCGTGTGTTATATATGTACAAATAAAGAATACACTAACATATACTATAACATGCTATATATAATTTACCATATATTTACAAATAAAGAATACACTAACATATATGTCACATTGTGAAGATCCTCAAATTAGTATATATAATTTATCATCAAATATATCTATTTGTAAATTGATTCATCGACTTATAACTTACCTAGATTCATTGTTGAATATTAAAAACAAAATGTTTGACCTATATCTATTAATAGTACAAACAAAACGTCTCGACCTATATCGATTAATCTATGTCATGCATTATTAGTGATGAATGAATGGAAAATAGAAAAATAGAAGAATTAATACTAAACATCTTTGACATATATATATATATATATATATATATATATATATAACATGCTATATATGTAGTTAAAGTAGCACAACGAAGTGTGTGTGTTATATATATACACACACTAACATATACTATAATAAGATATTTTTAGAGGTGGAGAACATGATGACCCAAAAGGTCATCACTTGTTTTAAAAACAAATTCTACATTTTGAGGCCTTAAAAACCTCTTTCAGCATCACCTCAATTTGCGTGCGTAGTCCGAACACGTAGCCGGAAAGCCAATATGTGAAAATCTGTGAAAAATGATGAATTTTGACTTTTAAATGAATTAATTTGACTTCGGTCAATATTTTGGGTAAACGGACCCGGACCCGGACCCGGACCAGTGATTTGACAGTCCTGGAGGGTTCGTCGGAAACTATGGGACTTGGGTGTATACCCGGAATCGAATTCCGAGGTCCCAAGCCCGAGAAATAAATTTTTAAAGAAAATTATTTTTTAAAATTGTTTATGAGTTTTGGAAATGAATTGTGATTAAAACATGAGCCCGGTACATGCCTTATATGTGATGTAAGATAAGTCTGTGAAATTGGGTAAGAAACGGACTTGAAATGATGTGAATCAGATTGTTTTTGAGAAAATTGGAAATTTGAAGTTCTTAAGAAGATTTCATGATTTTGATGCTAAATTCATAATTGTTAATATTATTTTAGTGATTTGAATGTTCGAGCGAGTCCATATGATGTTTTTAGGTTGGTGTGCATGTTTGGTTTGGAGCACCGAGGGCTCGAGTGAGTTTTGGATAGGCTACGGGGTGAATTTTGGACTTGGTGAATTGTAGACTTTCAGCTGTTGCATTGCAGGCTTGCAGGCTTTGCATTTGCGAAGCCTGGCTCGCAAATGCGAGAGGCATTTCGCAAATGCGAAAGAAGCTCAGACCAGCCTATCTCGCAATTGCGAAGATTCTATCGCAAATGCGATACTCCCCCTTTTAGTATTAATTCTATTGCAAATGCGACACACATCCTTCGTATTTCCCACCTCGCAAATGTGAGAACCCCTTCGAAAATGTGAACATAGCAGAGGTCGGGGTTCGCAATTGCGAACCCTGGTCGCAATTCCCACATTTGCATCCTGCAATTTTATAACTTAGCCGAAAATCTCTCATTTTTCACACTCTTTCAAAACCAAAACACTCTTGGGAGATTTTTTAAAGACAACTCTTCTTCCAAATTGATTGTAAATCAATTTTAACTCGTTTACTTCAATCATTAACATTGTTTCACATGATTTCAACTCAAAATCAATGATTTTTATGGGAGAAATTGAGTGTTTTGGGTAGAACCTAGGTTTTTTAAAAATTGGGGATTTGGACCTCGATTTGAGGTCCGATTTCAAAACAAATTATATATTTCGGTTCGTGGGGGAATGGGTAATCGGGTTTTAGTTCGAACCCCGAGTTTTGACCATGTGGGCCCGGGGGTGATTTTTGACTTTTTGTGTAAAACTTTGGAAAACTCATTTTAATGCGTTGGAGTTGATTCATTTAGCGTTTATTGATGTAATTAAGTAACTTGTGGCTAGATACAAGCGAATTGGTGGTGGAATCGAGAGGTAAAGCGATAGTTGAGGTTTGAATTGTGTTTGTGGCATCGAGGTAAGTGTTTGGTCTAACCTTAGCTTGAGACATTAGTAGTCGTGTCTTATTTGCTACGTGTTAATTATGGAGTACCACATATAGGCATGGTGATGAGTATCTATACGTTGGCATCAAGCATGCCCATGAGTCTTGTATTGTAATTGTTATGACTCCGTTGTGGTTTATTGCGCTTCACATGTTATTATCATTATTGTTCCCTTGTCGGGATGTTATTATCATTACTGTTCCCTTGCCGGGGTATTATTATTATTATTATTATTATTATTGTTTATTATCATTATTGTTCCCTTGTCGGGATGTTATTGTCATATTATTGTTCCCTTACCGGGATATTTGTTTTGATATTATTGTTCCCTTGCCGGGACCTTTTTGTGATTGATGTTGATAAAATAAATGGGAGCAGGTTGCACGCCTGCAACAAGATATGTGAAATGGGAGCGGGTTGCACGGCTGCAACGAGATATGTGAAAGGGGAGAGGGTTGCACACCTGCAACCAGATATGTGAAATGGGAGCGGGTTGCACGCCTGCAACGAGATATGTGAAATGGGAGCGGAGTGCACTCCTGCAACGAGATATGTGAAAGGGGGGCGGACTGCACGCTGAAACGAGATACATGAAATGGGATCAGGTTGCACGCCTACAACGAGATGTGAAATGAAAGTGAACTCTGCATTTGTTTTCCCTATCCGTGTTAGTAATTGGATTTTGGTTTCTTTATATTCTCTTGATATTCTGTTGTTATCTGTTATTCCCCGAAGCTTGTTTCCCCTGCCCGATTTTAATTGCAATTTTCTGCTTCTATTTTCGCTGTTTATGATATAACTGCATAGGTTTATTTGGTAGTTTGGTCCTAGCCTCGTCACTACTTCACCGAGGTTAGGCAAGACACTTACTAGCACATGGGGTCGGTTGTGCTGATACTACACTCTGCACTCTTTTGTGCATATTCTAGTGTTGTAGACTTCGGACCGCAGTGAGGTTGCTGCCTTCAGTCCAACAGGCGACCCGAGGTAGTCCTACAGGCGTCCGCGGGCCTTGGCGTCACCTCCTATCTTTCCTTTATCCTATAATCCTTTACTTATTTGAGAAACAGTGTATCTTTTATTTTTCAGATTTTGTATGTAGTATTCTTAGACCGTCTGTGAAACTGTGACACAAAATTCTGAGTAGAGTTGTATTTAGACTTCCGCAGCTTGTATTAAGATTAATTATCTGATTTTGTCTTCCGCTTAATTATTTTCGCTATTGGCATGATATTTACTCATCACTGATAATGGTTTAAAACTGGAAAAGGTTAAGTAATTAGAATAATTTGGCTTGCCTAGCTTTCACCAGTAGGCGCCATCACGACTCTCGAGGGTGGGAAATCCGGGTCGTGACAAGTTGGTATCAGAGCTCTAGGTTACATCGGTCTTACAGTTCACAGACAAGCTTAGTAGAGTGTGAGGGATCCGTACGAAGACGTCTATATTTATCCCCTAGAGGCTACAGAGTTAGGAAAAACTTCACATTTATTCCTTCCTATCGTGCGGTTTGATTTTTCAATGCTGATTGAATTTCTACATTATTCTTTCGTAGCTGGCGAGAACACACGCTTCCTCATCCACTGACCATCAGCCCGAGTCCCCAGCAACAGCTCATACGAGGGGCAGAGGCCAAGGTCAAGGCTATGCTAGAGGCTGAGCTCAACCCAGAGCAGCAGCACCAGCGGCGGAGCCTCAGGTTGACTTTGATGATGAGGTTCCGGCCCCAGAAGTTTCGGTTGGCCAAGCTCAGGTCCTAGAGGGGTTTATTGCTACCCTAGTACTCTAGGATGCTCTGGTCCGTCTAGTAGGCCTTATAGAGAGTGTCACCTAGGCAGGCTTGCTTCCTGTAGCCCAACCGTCTCTCAGGCTAGAGGAGGAGCTCAAACTGCTGCTACTCGCACTTCGGAGCAGGTAGCTCCCCAGTTTCAGACTCCATAAACTCAGTCAGTTGGAGCAGTTCAGCCAGGTGTGATAGCTCATGAGGTTCTCAAGAACATAGGGATAGTGGAGACCAATGGGGTTGATTTTGCTACTTTTCGCTAGTCTGGATCCGCCAAGACTTGGTGGAGAGATTATTGCTTGGCTAGACCAACCGAATCACCCGCTTTGACTTGGGAGCAGTTTACTCAGCTATTTCTAGAGAAGTTTCTCCCTATTACTCAGAGAGAGATCTATCAGAGGCAGTTTGGGCGTCTCTAGTAGGGTTCTATGACTGTTACTCAGTATGAGACAAGATTCATCTACTTGGCCCGTCATGCTCTTATCATACTTCCCACCGAGAGAGAGAGAGGGTGAGGAGGTTCGTTGAGGGACTTATTCAGCCGATTCGACTTCAGATGGCCAGGGAGACTGGGAGTGAGATTTCTTTCTAGGAGGTGGCCAATGTGGCCAGGAGAGTTGAGATGGTTCTATCGCAGGGAGGTGGTCAGGGGTCTGACAAGAGGCCTCGTCATTCAGGCCGATTCAGTGGTACCTTGTCTGGAGGCAGAGATTCGTATGGTAGAGCCCATCCTTCTAGGCCTTTTTAGTGAGCACTTCAGGTTTCTCACGGTGCTTCAGGTGGTCGTGGTTCCCATACGCAGTATTCTGATCAGCAGCCCTACAGTGCATTACCAGCTCCTATCAGGGCACCACCGCTTCAGAGTTTTCGGGGTGGTCATTCAGGTCATCAGGGTCAACAGTCTCAACAGTCGAGGGCTTGTTACACTTGTGGTGATATGGGTCACATTGCTAGGTTTTGCCCTCAAGTACCGAGCAACTCTCAGCATCAGGGTTCTCGTGCCATGGTTTAGGCACCGAGTGTTCCACAGCCTACCCAGCCAGCTAGAGGTAGGGGTAGAGGTGCTAGAGGTGGAGGTAGAGGTATTAGAGGTGGAGCTCAGGCCACTAGAGGTGGAGGCCAGCCAACAACAGGCCATCCTAGAGATGTAGTTCAGGGTGGTGGGGCCTAGCCCCGATGCTATGCCCTTCCAGCCTGGCCTGAGGCTAAGGCTTCCGATGCGGTTATCACAGGTACTGTTTTGCTTTGTAGCAGAGATGCTTTAGTTTTATTTGATCCGGGATCTACGTACTCATATGTGTCATCTTATTTTGCACTGTATCTGGTCATGCCTAGTGATTCTTTGAGTGCTCCTATTTATGTGTCTACACTGATAAGTGATTCTATTGTAGTAGATCGAGTCCATCGTGCTTGTATAGTTGTGATTGGGGGTCTTGAGACTCGTGTAGATTTGCTTCTTCTGGACATAGTTGATTTCGATGTCATATTGGGGATGGACTAGTTATCACTTTATCACGCTACTGTGACCTTAGCCTTACCGGGTTTACCTCATTTAGAGTGGAGAGGGACTGCTGGTTATTCTACCCATAGTGTTATCTCATATATGAAGGCTCGTCGTATGGCCGAGAAGGAGTATTTGGCCTATGTTTGTGATTCTAGTGCTAAGGTTTCTTCTATTGATTCTGTGCCCGTCGTTCTTGAGTTTCCTGAGGTATTTCCTTCGGACCTGCTGGGTATGCCGCCCGACATGGATATTGACTTTTGCATTGGTTTGGCTCCGGGCACTCAGCCCATTTGTATCCCGCCATATCGTATGGGCCTGCTTGAGTTAAAAGAGTTGAAGGAGCAGTTGCATGACTTGCTTGAAAAAGGTTTCATTAGACCTAGTTCCTTGGGGTGTGCCGGTGTTGTTTGTTAAGAAGAAGGACAGGTCGATGAGAATGTGTATTGATTACCGGCAGTTGAACAAGGTTACAATCAAGAATAAGTATCCATTGTCGAGGATTGATGATTTGTTTGATCAGCTTCAGGGTGCCAAGGTATGCTCGAAGATTGACTTGAGATCTGGCTACCATCAGTTGAGGATTAGGGCATTCGATGTCCCTAAGACAGCTTTCCGCACTCGGTACGGGCATTTTGAGTTCTTAGTGATGTTATTTGGGATGACAAATGCCCCAACAACTTTTATAGAGTTGATGAACCGAGTGTTCAGGCCCTACTTGGATTTGTTTGTGATAGTCTTCATTGATGATATTTTGATCTATTCCCATAGCTGGGAGGAGCACGAGCATCATCTTAGGGTGGTTCTTCATACTTTGAGGGATAGTCAGTTGTATGCCATGTTTTTGAAATGTGAGTTCTGGTTGTGTTAAGTTGCATTCTTGGGTCATGTTGTATCCTTAGAGGGTATTCAGATTGATCCGATTAAGATTGATACAGTCAAGAACTGGCCTAGACCAGCATTAGCTACAGAGATTCGGAGTTTCTTGGGATTGGCAAGCTACTATCGTCGGTTCGTGGAGGGGTTCTCGTTTATTGCAGCCCTGATGACCAGGTTGATCTAGAAGGGTGCCTAGTTTAGATGGTTTGAAGAGTGTGAGGTGAGCTTTCAGAAGCTTAAGACAGCTCTGACTACGACACCGGTGTTGGTTTTGCCCACAGGTTCAGGGCCTTGTATAGTTTATTGTGATGCATCTTGTATAGGACTTGGTGCGGTGTTGATGCAGGATGGCAAGGTCATTGCCTATGCTTCACGGCAGTTGAAGATTTATGAGAAGAACTATCTGGTTCATGATTTGGAGTTATCAGCCATCGTTCACGCATTGAAGATTTGGAGGCATTATCTATATGGCGTGGCATGTGAGGTGTTCACGGATCACAAGAATCTGCAGTATTTGTTCAAGCAGAAGGAGCTCAATTTGAGGCATAGATGGTGGTTGGAGCTATTAAAGGATTATGATATCACCATCTTATATCATCTGGGAAAGGCCAATGTGGTGGCCGATGCTTTGAGTAGGAAGTCAGCCAGTATGGGCAGTCTTGCTTATATTCCGGTCGGTGAGAGACTGCTTGCTTTGGATGTTCAGGCTTTGGCCAATCAGTTCGTGAGGTTGGATGTTTCTGAACCCAGTCGTGTGTTAGCTTGCACGGTCGCTCGTTCCTCTTTATTGGAGCGTATCCGTGATCGACAGTATGATGATCCCCATTTGTGTGTCCTTAGAGACATGGTGCAGCAAGGAGGTACCAAGCAGGTTACTTTAGGTGATGATGGAGTTTTGAGATTGCAGGGTCGAATCTGTGTGCCTAATGTGGATGTGCTCCAAAAGTTGATTTTAGAGGAGGCCTATAGCTCCCGGTACTCTATTTATCCAGGCCCTATGGAGATGTATCAGGATTTGCAGCAACATTACTGGTGGAGAAGAATGAAGAAGGACATTGTTGCATATGTGGCTCGGTGTTTGAACTGTCAGCAGGTTAAGTACGAGCATCAGAGACCTGGTGGTTTGTTCCAGAAGATTGAGATTTCTGAGTGGAAGTGGGAGCGTATCACTATGGATTTCGTTGTTGGGATCCCACAGACTTAGAGGATGTTCGACGCAGTGTGGGTTATTGTTTATAAGCTGACCAAGTCAGCACATTTCATTCCTGTGGAAGTCTTCTATTCATCTGGGAGTTTAGTTGAGATCTTTATCCGGGAGATTGTTCGTCTTCATGGTGTGCCCATGTCTATCAATTTGGTCTGAGGTACGCAGTGTACCTTACGTTTTTGGAGGGCAGTTCAGCGAGAGTTAGGCACACGGGTTGAGTTGAGCATATTGTTTCATCCTAAGACGGGCGGGCAGTCCGAGTGGACTATTCAGATTTTGGAGGATATGCTTCGAGCTTGTGTCATTGACTTTGGAGGCTTGTGGGATCAGTTTTTGCGTTTAGCAGAGTTTGCCTACAATAACAGCTACCAGCCAAGTATCCAGATGGCTCCTTACGAGGCTTTGTATGGTAGGGGATGTCGGTCACTGGTTGGATGGTTCGAGTCGGGGGAGGCTCGGTTGTTGGGTACGGATCAAGTACAGGATGCCTTGGACAAGGTCAAGATCATTCAGGATAGGCTTCGTATAGCTCAGTCCAGGCAAAAGAGTTATGCTGACCGTAAGGTTCGAGATTTGGCATTCATAATTGGTGAGCGGGTATTGCTTCGAGTGTCGCCTATGAAGGGCGTGATGAGATTTGGGAAGAAGGGCAAGCTTAGCCCTAGGGTCATTGGCCCGTTTGAGATTCTTGATCGAGTGGGAGAGGTGGCTTACAGACTTGCATTGCCGCCGAGCTTATCAGCCGTGCATCCAGTATTTTATGTGTCCATGCTTCATAAATATCACGTCGATCCATCCCACATGTTAGATTTCAGCACTGTCTAGTTGGACAAGGACTTGTCTTATGAGGAGGAGCCGGTAGCTATTCTAGACCGGCAGGTTCGTCGGTTGAGATCTAAGAGTTTTCCTTCTGTTCGTGTTCAGTGGAGAGGTCAGCCCATTGAGGCATCGACCTGGGAGTCTGAGTCCTACATGCAGAGCCGTTATCCCCATCTTTTCCCCGACTCAGGTACTTCCTTCTTATGTCCGTTCGAGGACGAATGGTTGTTTTAAAGTTGGAGAATGTGATGACCCAAAAGGTCATCACTTGTTTTAGAAATGAATTCTGCATTCTAGGCCTTAAAAACCTCTTTCAGCATCACCTCGATTTGCGTGCGCAGTCCGGGCACATAGCCGAAAAGCCAATATGTGAAAATCTGTGAATAATGATGAATTTTAACTTTAAAATGAATTAATTTGACTTCGGTCAATATATAGGGTAAACGGACCCGGATCCATGATTTGATGGTCCCGGAGGGTCAGTAGGAAAATATGGGACTTGGGCGTATGCTCGGAATCAAATTCCGAGGTCCCAAGCCCGAGAAATGAATTTTTAAAGAAAATTGTTTTCTGAAATTGTTTATGATTTTTGGAAATGGTATCGGGCCCGTATTTTGGTTTTGGCGCCCGATACAGGTCATATATGAGATGTAAGATAAGTCTGTGAAATTTGGTAAGAAACGGACTTGAAACGAGGTGAATCGGATCATTTTTGAGAAAATTGGAAATTTGAAGTTCTTTAGAAGATTTCATGATTTTGATGCTAAATTCATTGTTGTTGAAGTTATTTTAGTGATTTCAATGCACGAACGAGTTCGTATGATGTTTTTAGGTTGGTGTGCATGTTTGGTTTGGAGCCCCGAGAGCTCGGGTGAGTTTTGGATAGGCCACGGGGTGGATTTTGGACTTGGTGAATTGCAGACTTTCAGCTGTTGCATTGCAGGCCTGCAGGCTTCGCATTTCCGAAGCCTGGCTCGCAAATGCGAGAGGCATGTCGCAAATGCGAAAGAAGCCTAGGCTAGCCTATCTCACAATTGCGAGGATTCTATGCAAATGCGATACTCCCCCTTTTAGTCAGTCGTCGCAAATGCGACGCATCCTTCACATTTCTCACCTCGCAAATGCGAGAACCCCTTCGCAAATGCGAACGTAGCAGAGGTCGGGGTTTGCAATTGCAAACCCTGGTCGCAATTCCCATATCTGCAACTTGCAATTTTATAACTTAGCCGAAAATCTCTCATTTTTCACACTCTTTCAAAACCAAAACACTCTTGGGCGATTTTTCAAAGACAACTCTTCTTCCAAATCGATTGTAAGTCAATTATAACTCGTGTCCTTCAATCATTAACATCTTTTCACATGATTTCAACTCAAAATCAATGATTTTCATAGGAGAAATTGGGTGGTTTGGGTAGAACATAAGTTTTAAAAAATTGGGGATTTGGACCTCGATTTGAGGTTCGATTTCAAAACAAATTATATATTTGGGTTTGTGGGGGAATGGCTAATCGGGTTTGGGTTCGAACCTCGGGTTTTGACCATGTGGGCCCTGGGGCGATTTTTGACTTTTTGGGTAAAACTTTGGAAAACTCATTTTCATGCATTGGAGTTGATTCATTTAGTGTTTATTGATGTTATTAAGTAACTTGTGGCTAGATATGAGCGAATTGGTGGTGGAATCTAGAGGTAAAGCGATAGTTGAGGCTTGAATTGTGTTCGTGACATGACGTAAGTGTTTGGTCTATCCTTAGCTTGAGGGATTAAGAGTCGTGTCTTATTTGCTACGTGTTAATTGTGGAGTACGGCGTATATGCATGGTGACGAGTATCTATACGTTTGTGTCAAGCATGCCCGTGAGTCTTGTATTGTAATTGTTATGACTTCGTTGTCGTTTATTGTGCTTCACATGTTATTATCGTTGTTCCCTTGCCGGGATTTTATTATCATTATTGTTCCATTGCCGGGATATTATTATCATTATTGTTCCCTTGTCGGGATATTATTATCTTTATTGTTCCCTTGCCGGGATGTTATTGTCATATTATTGTCCCCTTGCTGGAATGTTTGTTTTGATATTATTGTTCCCTTGCCAGAATTTTTTTGTGATTGATGTTGATAAAAGAAATGGGAGCAAGTTGTACGCCTGCAACGAGATATGTGAAATGGGAGCGGGTTGTATGGCTGCAATGAGATATGTGAATTGGGAGCGGGTTGAAGGCCTGCAACGAGATATGTGAAATGGGAGCGGGTTGCAAGCCTGCAACGAGATATGTGAAATGGGAGCGAGTTGCACACCTGCAATGAGATATGTGAAATGGAAGCGGGTTGCATGCCTGCAATGAGATGTATGAATGGGATCGGGTTGCATGCCTGCAACAAGATACATGAAATGGGATCGGGTTGCACGCCTGTAACGAGATGTGAAATGAAAGTAAACTCTGCATTTGTTTTCCCTATCCGTGTTAGTAATTGAAGTTTGGTTTCTTTATATTCTCTTGATATTCTGTTGTTATCTGTTATTCCCCGAAGCATGTTTCCCCTGCCCAATTTTAATTGCAATTATCTTCTTCTATTTCCGCTGTTTATGATATAACTGCATAGGTTTGTTTGGTAGTCTGGTTCTAGCCTCGTCACGACTTCGCCAAGGTTAGGCTAGACACTTACCAGCACATGGGGTCGGTTGTGCTAATACTATACTCTGCACTCTTTTGTGCAGATCCCAGTGTTGTAGACTTCGGACTGCAGTGAGGTTGCTGCCTTCAATCCAACAGGCGACCCGAGGTAGTCCTGCAGGCGTCCGCGGTCCTTGGCGTCACCTCCTATATTTCCTTAATCCTATTTCCTTTACTTATTTGAGAAATAGTGTATCTCATATTTTTCAGACTTTGTATGTAGTATTCTTAGACCGTCTGTGAAACTGTGACACCAAATTCTGGGTATAGTTGTATTTATACTTCCGCAGCTTGTATTAAGATTAATTATCAGATTTTGTCTTCCGTTTAATTATTTTCGCTATTGGCATGATATCTACTCATCACTGATAATGGTTTAAAACTGGAAAAGGTTAAGTAATTAGAATAATTTGGCTTGCCTAGCTTTCACTAGTAGGCGCCATCACGGCTCTCGAGGGTGGGAAATCCGGGTCGTGACAAGTTGGTATCAGAGATCTATATTACATGAGCCTCATAGTTCACAGACAAGCTTAGTGGAGTCTAAGGGATCGGTACAGAGACATCTGTATTTATATAAGAACACGAAGCGCTAGGAACACAAGGTCGGGTTTTTTTAGGGATAGATCACTTGTGAAGATCCTAATTAGTATATATAATTTATCATCAAATATATCTATTTGTAAATTTATTCATCGACTTATAGCTTATTTAGATGCATCGATAAATATTAAAAATAAAACGTTTTGACTTATATCGATTAATATAAAAAACAAAACGTATCGACCTAAAATAGAATAATATTATATTGGTTTATCAATTGATAAATTATTCGTACGTAGTAATGTATAACATTGATCATCAATTACAATATAGTGTATGTATGTGTGTGTATGACATTACTCATATACTTAAATATAACTTGGAAAATTTACTTAGATAGATGTTATTATAATCTATTAAAAGTAATTATCTAGTTAATATAATTTTTTGTAAAGATTATGCTTATAGTTTATAATTATTTATAATAATTGTATAGTTAAATAAAATAAATGTTTATAATTAATAATTTTTTATAGTTTATAATAATTTTTTATAGCTTATAATATTTTAAGAAATAAAAACAAAAAAAAAATTAGTTTTTATTAAAAAATAACTGACCAAAGTTGGTCGACATTTGGTCAAACAGCCAACACTTAATGTACCGACCAACTTTGGTTAGTAAGTCTAAAAACAGACCTCAAAATATACGGGATTTCCCCCATTTTTTCATACCTCTCTTCTCAAAATTCCCTTAACTCCCACTCAATACCTTCCCCTCTCCTTCTCTATTTCCCTCACACAAATCCTATTCCCCACCCCGCGTCGCCACCGCCCAGCTGTCGCTGCGCCGTTGTCGCTGCCGCTTCCATTGCCACTACCGCACCTCCTTATCCACATCCTAAAAATTCTAGGTTTGAATTACAACTTATATCTTTTGTGTATAAATTTAATATTTTGTTTATTAGCTATGAATTAGTTTCAATTATTAGTGTTTCAATTGATTATTTAACATTGTATTTTATCGAAATCTAGGGTTTATGTGATGACCCTTTGGTCATCTTTTGTTTTAGAATCCAAATTTGGGTTCCGAGTCCTTGAAAACCTCATTTTCTTTCTCCTCGATTCGCATGCGCAGTCCGGACGCATTTCCGAAAAGCCTTTGTGTGAAAAAATATTGAAATTTTCCTTTAAAATTGATTAAAGTTGACTTCAATCAACGGTTTTGGTAAATGGACCCAGACCTGTGATTTGAGGGTCCCGTAAGGTCCGTATTAAAATATGGGACTTGAGCGTATGTCCGAAATCGAATTCCGAAGTCCCTAGCCCGAGAAATGAATTTTTGAAGAAAATTATTTGCTGGAAAATATAAGGATTTTTAGAAATAAAATAGTGTGTAATCTCGTTGGTATCGGGCCTTGTATTTTGGTTCCGAAACCCAGTACAGGTGTGATATAGCATTTAAGTCGTATCTATAAAATTTGGTGAAAAACGTAAGAGATTTGATATAAATCGGACCCTTGGTTGAGAAAATAGAAATTTTGAACTATCTTATGAATTTCATGAGTTTTGGTGTTAAATTCATTGTTTAAGATGTTATTTCGGCAATTTGATCGCACGAGCAAGTCCGTAAGGTGTTTTTAGACTTGTGTGCATGTTTGGGTTTGTCACGACCCAAATTTACCACCCTCGGGAGTCGTGATGGCACCTACTAGTGAAAGTTAGGCAAGCCAATTATCCCAATTAATTTACCCTTTTCATTTTTAATCCCTTAACGATTGTAAGTTAACATTTCATAAACAGCGAAAATAATAAAGCGGAAGAATGAAATTTAACAATTAAACTAATACCAATACTAATCCATAAACATAAACCATCCAGAACAGGTATCACAATCTCATAGACTATCTAGGAATTCTACAAATAAGGTCCGAACAAAATAAAAACATGTTTGTCTCTGAAATAGTAAAGAACAGAAGAAAACTAGATAGGGAGGGGACGCCAAGGCCTGCAGATGCCTGCAGGACTACCTCGGGTTTCCTGATAGACTGAAGGCTGCAACCCCCAGCTAAGGTCCGTATGCTCCAATACCGGGATCTGCACAAAAGAGTGCAATGTGTAGTATTAACACAACCGACCCCATGTGCTGGTAAGTGTCGAGCCTAACCTCGGCGAAGTAGTGACGAGGCTAGGACACAACAAACCGATAACCTACAGCTAAACAGCATCTAACAAAATAACAATAATAAAAGTAATTCAAAAGTAACGGGGGAAGGGTAACATGCTATGGGAAAATACCAACATAAAGAATCACAGTAATAGAGGAATAAGACAATTAAGCTATTTGAACCGAAAACAGCTAGAAGTCATAACAGACAGGCAATAAGTGCACGACATCACCTACTTTTACTCTCGATCCTCACCAATGCAATCAAGTAATGAAAATATGCACGACATCACCCTTCGTGCTTTATCTCTCTTCCTCACCATATAAATACTAGAAATGTGCACGGCATCGCCCTTCGTGCTTTATCTCTCTTCCTCACCATATGCATCAATATCAATAAAATGTACACAGCATCACCCTTCATGCTTTACCACTCTTTCCGCACCAAATGCATAAATATGAATGTGCACGACATCACCCTTCATGCTTTATCTCTCTTTCCTCAACCAAACAATAATAACAACAACATCCCGGCAAGGGAATCAACAACAAGAATAGACACATCCTGTCAAGGAAACCAACAGTAAGAAATAAATACGTCCCGACAAGGGAATCAACTATAACCAAACTTGTACCAACAATTAACTTCAAAAATGAAACCTCAACTGGAGCGAATGCTCAACAATAAACAAATACCATGAAGATAATCATAAGTCTTGCCCAACACGGAGAATCAACAATTTAGGCATTCGTAGTCCTTAGTAAGAAACACAAAAATTACAATTTAAGAAACACCACACCTCTATGTCGTACACTACACTATCACATAGCAAATAAAGCACAATACCTATTCCCTCAAACTAAGGTTAGGCCAAACATTTACCTCGAACTTCCACGGCCAACTCAAGCCTCAAACACCACTTTTCCTTTAGAATTCGCCTCCAATTTACTTATATCTAGCCCAAATTAATTTTACAACATCAATAAAGGCTAATTCATACCCAATGCTTAATTATAGATTTTCTATCATTTTTCCCAAAAAGTCAAAAATCGACCCCGGGCCCGCTTGATCAAAACCTGAGGTTTGGACCAAAACCCGATCACCAATTCACCTACGAGCCCGAATATGCAATTAGTTTTGAAATCCGAACCCAAAACGAGGTCTAAATTCCAATTATTCAAAAAGCCCTAACTCTACCAAAATTCCTAATTTCTACCATAAAAACACTAGATTTTTGGATGAAGATTGATGAAATGCAATGGGAAATCGAAAGAAAAAGGTTTAGAATCATATACAAATACTTTGGGGAAGAATTTGTTCCTTGAAAATTGCCTCAATATTCTCTAGTTTTGAAAGTATGAAAATGTGGGCTAAATCCTGACTTGCTACTGTTTTAAGTGCTGGGTGATAGTGTTTATCGCGTTCGCGAACAGCTGCCAGTAGTGGACTTACGCGATTGCGGGAGAAGCTTCGCATTCGCGAAGGCTTAGCCCAGCATTGCCTTTGCGATATAGGTGCCGCGTTCGCGTAGTTCTCCCTAGGTTCCCAGACCAGCCCATCCTAATGCTACGCGTTCCTGATTGACCGGTTGCGTTCGCGTAGAGCAAACCCCCCAACGCTCCGCGTTCGCGACCTGGATCTCGCGTCCCCATAGAACAATTTCCACCCCAGCCCAGTTCCCTTTTTTGATCGCGAGAATAGCTTCGCGACCGCGAAGCACAAAAGGTCTGTGCACTAGAAGCAGCAAACCTGCAATTTTTCTTAAGTGTAAAAACATCTCGTGGCCTATCCAAATCTCACCCGAGCCCTCGAGGCTCCACACCAAACTTGCACACAACCCTAAAAATATCATACGGACTTACTCGTGCGATCAAATTTCCAAAATAACGCCTCGAACTACGAGTTTAGCATCAAAATAAAAAAAATCTCCATAACTCTTAAGTTCAAATTTTAACAACCGATGGTCCGATTCACGTCATATCAAGTTCGTTTCTTAGAAAATTTTGCAGGCTCAACCTAAATACCATATAAGACCTGTACCGGGCTTTTGAACAAAAATACGGGCCCGATACCATCAATTTCAAACACATTTAAATTTCCAAAAACTCTTAAAATTTTAATTAAACAATTTTCTTCAAAAATTCATTTCTTGGGCTTGGGACCTCGGAATTTGATTTCAAGCATACGTCCAAGTCTCATATTTTTCTACGGACCTCTCCAGGACCGTCAAATCACGGATCCAGGTCCGTTTACCTAAATGGTTGACCGAAGTCAACTTAAATTCAATTTTTAAGGCATAATTGGCATTTTTATCAAAATTTCACATAAAAGCATTCCGGACATGCGCCCGAACTGTGCACGCAAATCGAGGTGATATAAAAGATGTTTTTAAGGCCTTGGAACACAGAATTGACTTATAAATCAAGTGATTACCTTTTGGGTCATCACATCCTCCACATCTAAAATAACCATTCATCCTCGAACGAACATAGAAAAGAAGTACTTGAGTCGGGGAAAAGATGGGTATATTGGCTCCGCATATCAGACTCGAACTCCCAGGTAACTGCCTCGGCAGGTTGACCTCTCCATTAAACATGAACTGAAGGGAACTTCTTCGATCTCAATAGAGAAACCTGCTAGTCTAGAATAGCTACCGGCACCTCCTCATAGGTCAAGTCGTTGTCCAACTGGACAGTGCTGAAATCTAACACGTGGGATGGATCGTTGTGATATTTCCGAAGCATGGACACATGAAACACTGGTTGCACGGCTGATAAACTCGGCGGCAACGCAAGTCTGTAAGCCACCTCTCCCACTCGATCAAGAATCTCAAAAGGACCAATGAACCTAGGGCTTTGCTTGCCCTTCTTCCCAAATCTCATCATACCCTTCATGGGCGACACCCGGAGTAACACTCTTTCTCCGACCATGAATGTCACAGCACGAACCTTATGGTCAACATAACTCTTCTGCCTGGACTGAGCGGTACGAAGCCTATCCTGAATGATCTTCACCTTGTCCAAGGCATCCTGTACTAGATCCGTACCCAACAACCAAGCCTCTCCCGGCTCAAACCATCCAACCGACACCGCCTACCATATAAAGAATCATAAAGAGCCATCTAGATGCTCGACTGGTAACTGTTGTTGTAGGAGAACTCTTTAACAAATCTAAAAACCGATGCACAGTGACAGCTGTAAGCACGTGATTTTTGCCCTATATGAGAATTACTCCCAAAAAATTCAAAAATAAAATAATTTTTCTTGGTGTGCAATTTTTGTGATATTTTGTGTAACTATTTGTATGTTTGTCTATGCATGTTTATTTGTTAAATTAATAAAAAATACAAAAATAGGCATCTTTTGCATTTTTAGCATTTAATGTCCAAATGAACAATTTTATGCTTAATTACTACTTAATTGTGCGTTAATTGTTATTGGAAGTTAATTTGCGCTTTTATAACTTAATTTAGTTCTTAATAATAATTTAAGTACTTTTATAATTTAGTTTTAGAAAAATAAAAGAAGAAAAGAGAACAAAAATACAAAGAAAAATCGGATTGGGTCACTTCTTCAATTTCAAACCACAGGCCCAAATAATTGCCCAACTTTCCCCATGACCCGGTCCGTTTCAAACCGAGTCAATCCGGTCCGCTCCATTAACCCAACACCCCTTCTTCATTTTTGTCCAACACAAAACAAAACCAAAAAAATAAAAAGTGAATTATCACTATTAATAGTTTTTTTTTTATATATATAAAAAAAATCCGAAAATATTTTATTTTATTTATTATTTTTATTTTAAAAAAAATATATATATATATATAGTAATTTCGGAAATGATTTTAAAAAAAATAAAAAAAATAAAAAATAAAAAAAAGTAAAAGAATGTAGAAAATTTAAAAAAAGTAAAAAGTTTTAAAAATTTTAAAAGTAAAATAAGGTTGGAATTAAAAAATAAATATAAAGGTATCTGAAAATTTAAAAAATTTAAAGTAATTGAAAGTAGCATTTTTAAAAGGAAAAGAAAAGATAGTGGTTTGTTTTTTAAAGAAAAGTTAAATAAAGTGAGATTCTCTTTTAAAAAAATAAAAAGTGGGATTTTAAATAAGATAAAGTAATTAAAGTTGGAATTTTAAAAATAAAAGTAAATAAAGGTGGGATTTCTTTTTCTAAAAAAATAAAAGCAATTTGTAAGTAGGATTTCTTTTAATTAAAAAAATAATAAAATAATAAAAAAACAAATCTGAAAATTTCGAAAATTTTGCTATAAATAGAAGAGAAAATTTAGGAAGAAGGGGGGAAAAAGAGAGGAAAAACTAGATAGAGAGAAGAAAAAAGAGGGGGCGGAGTGAGAAGTATACACCCGATATACATTCTGGATACACTGAATATACAGGGGCAAAATTCATTTTGGAGAGTTTTGAAGTTGAAAAAGAATAGTTACTGCTTCATTGCCTTGCTTAAGATCTGAAATAGTCAGAACCTTCTTGCCTTTTACTTCTTCTCTATACTTGGAGTCGTTTATAGTCTCCTGGGTTTTCTGCTATTCCTACTGTACTAGTTTGCGGTGTTGCTGAATCTGTTGTTGCTGTGTTATTACTGCTGCTGACTTCTCCTTCTTTTGTTCTTGTACTGCTGTTTCCAGGTACACATTTGTACAGTCTCGGCTTGAAGCAAAAAATGAAATATTAATCAGGCTTTGTTCCTGTTGAATTCCTCCTGTTTAGATTTGTGGTTGAATATAATTTTTCTTTCTTCGTATAAAGATGTAGTTGAATGATTAATGAATAATGAGGTTGCATATGTATACTTTCTTCATCTAATAATGTTAGTTTAAATTAATCGGAGAATAATTAATCTGTTTTGATATTATGGTCAATCTCATGTTCTAGTATTATTGAATAACAGAATATAAAATGAAAGCAGTTTTTCTTTGTACAAACTCGATCGCAATTTTCCATTCGCATTAGCCGTAAACTAATAACTAATAAGTTACGTTTTTCAGCATGTAAATAATTAAGAGATTTTTTTTTATTTTAGAGACGAACTTAATAGAAAATATAGTCATTGTAGGTTTATCCTTTAAAAATAAAAATGATACGAGCCTCGCCAAATAAAACGTATAGAGTGCGGGGCCCTCACAAAATGTATGGTTTAATTAGAATTCGGAAGGACCGTTTAGCGAATTTCACGGTCTTCCCCAAAATAATAACGCGATAGTCTCTTTACGCGCGTGTTTAATATTTTACTTTCTTAAGCCTGGGTGTGCATTTCATGCGACCCGAATCCAAATCCCAAAACATCAAATAAAACGTGTTTCGGATTGTGGGTGCATTTCATGTGACGCAGTCCAAAGACGTGTTTTAAGCGATATTCACATTTCTTTTAAAAACAATAATAATAAAGCGGTTAAAAGATAAAATTTGCACATAAGTTCATATTTGTATAAAATCAGATAATCAAGCCGAATATAACAGTTGAGCGACCGTGCTAGAACCACGGAACTCGGGAATGCCTAACACCTTCTCCCGGGTTAACAGAATTCCTTATCCGGATTTCTGGTACGCAGACTGTAATATTGAGTCATTCTTTTCCTCGATTTGGGATTAAAATTGGTGACTTGGGACACCCTAAATCTCCCAAGTGGCGACTCTAAAATAAATAAACCAATCCCGTCTCGATTGTCCTTTAATTGGAAAAACTCCCTTGCACCCTCGCGGGTGCGGAAAAAGGAGGTGTGACAGCTCTGGCGACTCCGCTGGGGATTATTACCCAGAACCACTGGTTCAGGGTTAGAAATTCGAGCTTAGATAAATTGTTATATTTGGTTTTATCTGATTTTTACATGTTTGAGCCTAATGCGCTAAATGCTGCTTTTACTGCTTTGATATTATTTGAACTGTACATATAAACTGTGCCGAAACCTACTCTTCTTACCTCCGGGGATGTGCTTACTGGTTAAGACTCCCTATTCTGTTAGTGTCATACCCTGAATAAAAGAGGCTCGGAAAGTTTCTAAGCCGGCTGGCCTTTTGGTTCCCGGACAGGAGCTCCTTCCTCAACTCGAGTGGTCCGCTCGGGTACACTGTCTAGAACACCGACCCAGGTTTTGAACATAGAATAACGTGACTTCATGCCGGATCCCTAGTAGGAACGCTTATTTGCATCACGTTGCATTTGACTTAGGGGACTCAACACAGGGGTTGGGTCTGTCTAGGACTAGCAACCTGATATGAAAAGACCATCCTGATGCATCCTATTTGTTTTCCGTGCATTTATTTGTCTCATGCCCGCATGCTGACCGGTGTTTGAATATTATGAATATTGTGAAATTGAAAAAAAGGAAATAGCGGTTAGGGAATTGATTGTTTATTTTTGAAAAAATCCAATACCCAAATACTGTCAAAACTCTGCCGAAATTTTGGAAAGAAAAAAAAACGTCTTATTAGTTTGTTTTATTAAAAGCAAAGGAAAAATAGAAAAAAAATCGTTGTTCTGTTTTGTTTTTCAAAAAAAATATAGAAATATATAGTTTGTCTTGTCATAAAAATAAAAATTAAAAAGATTCTTACTTTTTTAAAATGGGTTTTTTATGAAAATTCAAAAAAATAATAATAATAATAAAAAAAAAGAGTCTTTCATTATTTGTCACAAATATATACATGTATATATATATATATATATATATATATATATATATCCAAAAGTTTTATTTCCAAAAAATATATATATGTCTTTATTTGTTGCAAAAATATTTGTCTTGCCAAAAAGTCTAGAAAGGTTTTTAGACCCCCAATTTTCAAAAACAAAAAAAAAATCCAAAAATATTTTCCATTATTAACTTCTTTAGAAAGTCTTTTAACTATTTTTTTTTAAAAAAAAAATGTATAATAAGATAGAAAAAAATCCGAAAATATTTTTCTTATTTCAAAATTGAAAAGAAAATTCAAAAAAAAAAAATTTTAAGCATTTCTTTTATTAAAGGTAAAATTCCGAAAAATATTTTCTTCTTCCTTTAGAATAAGAAAAAAAAAAACAAATGGAAATTAAAAAAAAATATATATCTTAGAAGTCTTTTTTTTTAAAAAGAAAATCAATCAAAAATATTTCCTTTCTCCTTTTAAAGTAGTTCTTTCACAAATTCAAAAAAGGAAGTTAGTTCATCTACTTATTCTTGATTACCCGAACTACGCGGGTTTGATTCTCACCGGATGTGAGATACGTAGGCAACCCTCATCGGGTCCAACCCCACCTTTTGCTAAAAAGTCAAAAACAAATAAAAAAAAACATGTCAAGATTTTTAATATATGTCAACTTCCCCTTTTACAAAAAAAATAGAAAAAACATATATGTCGGGTGACGCTGTTTTATCAAGACATAGCCGAATGTTCCCGAAGGGGACGCCGGAAGGCTGACTTTGCATAAACAGCCACCTTTAGGTCATTTTTAAGATTTGGTCCAGTTGACCCACACAGCCTTAAAAATCTTCGTCACCGAGACGTTGAAAGGCCGTGTTTGCAATATTGAGTTTTCTATTTTTGAAAAATGATAAAAAAGAGTCATAAATAAATCAGGTGATGCTGTTTGTCATAAATAGCCGAATGTTCCCGAAAGGGACGCCGGAAGGCTGACTTTGCATAAACAGCCACCTTTTGGGTCATGTTTAGGAGTTT
Organism: Nicotiana tabacum; assembly: GCF_000715075.1. Classification (NCBI taxonomy): domain Eukaryota; kingdom Viridiplantae; phylum Streptophyta; class Magnoliopsida; order Solanales; family Solanaceae; genus Nicotiana; species Nicotiana tabacum. The sequence goes on from NC_134087.1 coordinate 82,989,346, forward strand.
GGTCCAGTTGACCCGCACAGCCTTAAAAATCTTCATCCCCGAGGCGCTGAAGGGCCGTGTTTGCAACACCAGGTTTTATTATAATTTGAAAAGAAAAAATACCGTTTGAATTTTTAGTCAAAAATAAGTCGAGCCAGCTTCGGCCGCGTCTTAAACCGTTCTTGCCGAAATGGCCTTAGAGTATCTTTCAATTGTCGAAAGGTTATTTTCGTAAAAGAATGGACAAGTTTGAAAAGTGTTATAAAATAACCCTCCCCGGCCTCAAAATTCATGTGAAATTTGGAAGGGGCCACATTTGCAAAAATAACCATTTGGTTGCATTTGTCGAACAGAGAAAGGGAGCTAGCCTTTTGTTTTTGAGTTTATAAATCTTTAATTAGAATGTGTGATTTGTTTGATTTTTCCAGTTTGTTTTAATATGAAAATTAAAAAAAATAAATGTTCATTATTGTTTATCTTTTATTGGCCCGAACTACGCAAGGTCTGATTCATGCGGGGTCATGATACGTAGGCAATCTCCATAAGATTCGACCACAACAAAAAAAAGGAAGCAAAAAAAAAAGAATGAAAAAAAAAGAATGAAAAAAATGAAATGAAAAAAAAATGAAAAAATGAAAAGAAAAAAAAGAATGAAAAAAAGAAAGAAAAAAAAAGATGTTGTCAATAATGAGGACCGACTGAGTCCATTCTAACCTGTTTGTTTTGCAAATAAGTTAAGGTGGTTGGTTTGTGGTAAGCCGGACAATGACACCCGGAATCCTTTACTTGCACCACATGATGCACACTCTGCGGGGATCAGGCCTGATAACAGAAGAACTTGAATCCTAGTGGGAACTTGTTGACGGAAGTTGATGATATTAAAGCTGGCAATGGTCTGGACAATACTGATGCGAAGCTCAGTGGCTAAGATGCCAATTTTGATAAAGTGGGAGAACGCTCCGTTCCTTGTGGTGGCTTATTTTGTTGTCATTTCTGTTTGTTCGGATTATTAGGATTGTAATTTGGATTTTTGTTTTGTGTCAATATCTTTCCGCTTATCTTTCCGTTTTGTCATAACGGTTTGTTTAAGTTTGTCCAAGTTGTTTTAGGATTTTATTCTGGTTTGTTTCGCTTGTCTTGTTGTTCAAACCATTCCACCGGTAGTCTAATACAAAGCCGGTCTTTTGTTATTTCCAGTCGTCTTTTTGTTTAGTCCTTTTATCATTTCGTTCAATGCCGATTCTAGGGACATGACATGCGCACCCAGTTTGGGCCTAATCTTAAAAGTTAATCATAAAATCCTGGGAAGGTGATCAAAGCATTCAAAGGAAATAAGAACGGTTTGAGATTATTTGAAGCCCGAGTCATGTGGAACTGGGGCAAGTTAAATACAAAGAAAACCGTTAAAATCAAGATTCGCCAAATTGGCATGAGACCCGTTCATGATAATGAGAGTGTCGCCCAACGGTGCTTTAGAAATGACAAAGGAAAAATAAAATGTTTAACATAATTGTCAAAATCCAGCACCATCGGAAGAGACTGCAAATCTTTGTTTAATTGTGTTGTTTGCACTTGGCATGTTTTGAAGACTGGAATGACGAAGGCATTTTGTTCTGCTACCTAAACACTTTATCATTCGTTACCCCTTTTGAGCCCTACTTACTTTTCTTTCATACCCCTCGTTCGGAATCAGTAGCAACGACTAGAAGATACGAACATGGAAGATAAATGAAAAAGAGAATAGCAAAACAACAAAAACAAAAAGAAAAAAAAAGAGCAAGAAGAAAAAAGCAAAAGAAAAAGAAAACAAAGATAAGAAATGAGTGAAAAGAAAGTCACAAGAAAAAAGAGGAATTGGGAACTACGTTTGACCTGATTCCTCAAAGAGGATACGTAGGCGCTTCACGGCTCGGTCATAGTTTTGAAAAATGAAAAAAAAAATCAATTAAAATATCCCCAAGCAAGAAACTAGGGCAAAAGTTGTGTTTGTTGTAAATAAACCTAATTCCGAAGGTTGTAACTAATAACCCAAAATTAATGTATTTTTTGAGCCATTTATACCCTTTCTTTCTAGCCTATCCAAAACCTACATTACGGTCCAAAGAAAGACCTTCTGATCAGTTTTCAAAAAATGCCAAGTCAGACAAATGAAGAGTCTTACCGGCGAACATAACATTCTGTTCCACAGCAGAAAGGACTCTAATCTCCAACATAAAGAGTCATACCGGCGACACTCCAAATCCCCAGCTGGAAAGTAATACAAATGAGAGAGTTTTATCGGTGAAAACCTTCACAGGCACCATAAGGCGATGAAAGCTGAGAGAAAACCAAAATGAGAGAGGCTTGATAGTGAAAAAACCCTTCGGGCACTACAAGTCGAATAAGATTGGGAATCAGATGGGGAATCGTCAAGGGAAGGTCTTGAGAGACGATTGACGGCAGAAGATAGGCCACATACGCATGTCATGGCCATTAGAGTCGGTATCTGCGTTTGATAGATTTTTATTTATAGTTTCTTTTGTTAAAGAGTCATCTTTTCCTTTGTCTTTATTTTGTTCCTTTTTATTTTTTTCCTTTCATAGGAAAATTCCCTAGTAGAGTCTGTTTGGTCGGAACCAGTGGGAAATGACTTCAAAATAGGCCATCAACTAGTACATCCAAGTGGTACAAGGAACAGGCGCAAAACCCGTGTCAAGAAGGGTATCCCTATCAAGATGAGATTGATAAAAGGGATGGGCCAGTGTCAGCAATTAATATCATCCCCAGCAAGTTTGATAGCATAATGGAACACAAAGCTGGGAAAGGAGAAAGAGGAAACCATCCCCAACAAGAGTGGCATGACCGCTTACCATGTTTTTAAACTAACAAATTTTTCTTTGATTTAGAAACAGGGAAAATAAACGTTATTGATGGCGGAAAGATAGGCCATAAAGAAAATCATCAAACCGGGGCAGAAAAATTTCTCATTGTGAAAATTTTCTCGAAGACAGGCGCCCACCTGAATAACGAGAGGAATACTTTTATGTCTTAGTATAGACAGGCGCCCACCTGAATAATGAGAGGAATACTTTTATGTCTTAGTATAGATAGGCGCCCACCTGAATAACGAGAGGAATACTTTTTGTCTGTGCATTTCATATTTCAGGCACCCACCTGTATAACAAGGGAATACATTTCATGTCTTTACCATTAGGCGCCCACCTGTATAACAAGGGAATACATTCCACGTCTGTTCCAATAGGAGACGCACTTCCTAAGCCTAGCCTTTACCAATAGGAGACGCACTTCCTAAGCCTAGCCTTTACCAATAGGAGACGCACTTCCTAAGTCTAGTTTTGCCAATAGGAGACGCACTTCCTAAGCTTTACCCATAGGAGACGCACTTCCTAAGTTATTTCACCCATAGGAGATGCATTTCCTCCTAAGTTTATTTTTACCCATAGGAGATGCATTTCCTCCTAAGTTTGTTTTAGTTTCACCCATAGGAGATGCATTTCCTCCTAAGTTTGTTTTAGTCCACCCATAGGAGATGCATTTCCTCCTAAGTTTGTTTTAGTCCACCCATAGGAGATGCATTTCCTCCTAAGTTTGTTTTAGTTTCACCCATAGGAGATGCATTTCCTCCTAAGTTTGTTTTAGTCCACCCATAGGAGATGCATTTCCTCCTAAGTTTGTTTTAGTTTCACCCATAGGAGATGCATTTCCTCCTAAGTTTGTTTTGGTCCACCCATAGGAGATGCATTTCCTCCTAAGTTTGTTTTAGTTTCACCCTTAGGAGATGCATTTCCTCCTAAGTTTGTTTTTTACCCATAAGAGATGTATTTCCTCCTAAAGTTTATTTTTACCAATAGGAGACGCACATCCTAAGTTAAGTTTCACCAATAGGAGACGCACATCCTAAGATAAGTTTTACCAATAGGAGACGCACATCCTAAGATAAGTTTCACCATTAGGAGACGCACTTCCTAAGTCAATTTCACCAATAGGAGACGCACATCCTAAGTAAGTTCCACCAAGAGGAGACGCACATCCTAAGTTAGTTTCACCAAGAGGAGACGCACTTCCTAAGAAAAGTTTCACCAATAGGAGACGCACGTCCTAAGGAGACGCACTTCCTAAAAATAGTTTCACCAAGAGGAGACGCACATCCTAAGTTAGTTTCACCAACAGGAGACGCACATCCTAAGTTAGTTTCACCAACAGGAGACGCACATCCTAAGTTAAGTTTCACCAAGAGGAGACGCACTTCCTAAGTAAGTTTCACCAAGAGGAGACGCACATCCTAAGTCAGTTTCACCAATAGGAGACGCACATCCTAAGAATAGTTTCATCAATAGGAGACGCACTTCCTAAGAATAGTTTCACCAATAGGAGACGCACTTCCTAAGCTAAGTTTCACCAATAGGAGACGCACTTCCTAAGCTAAGTTTCACCAATAGGAGACGCACATCCTAAGGAGACGCACTTCCTAAGAATAGTTTCACCAAGAGGAGACGCACTTCCTAAGAATAGTTTCACCAAGAGGAGACGCACATCCTAAGTTAGTCCTAAGATAAGTTTCACCAAGAGGAGACGCACTTCCTAAGAATAGTTTCACCTATAGGAGACGCACTTCCTAAGAATAGTTTCACCAGTAGGAGACGCACTTCCTAAGCCAAGTTTTACCAATAGGAGACGCACTTCCTAAGAATAGTTTCACCAATAGGAGACGCACTTCCTAAGTTTATTATACCCACAGGAGACGCACTTCCTAAATTAAGATTTCACGCATAGGAGACGCACTTCCTAAATTATTTTCATTCATAGGAGACACACTTCCTAGTTCAAAATCATTGAGGTTTCACCCATAGGAGACGCACTTCCTAAGACTATTTTACCCCTAGGAGACGCACTTCCTAAGTTTAATTTCATGCACAGGAAACGCACTTCCTGAATTAAGTTTTCATTATTAGGAGACGCACTTCCTAGTCTGGCTCGCTCAGGTTATAATTTTGCTTTAGGAGACGCACTTCCTAGTTTGGCTTTTTCAGGTTATACTTTATTTCAGGAGACACTTCCGGAATGGAGATTTCACCCTTAGGAGATGCACTTCCTAGTTTGATTCATTTTAAGTTCGACCATAGGAGACACAATTCCTAGTCCAGTTCTTTGAAGTTTACCCGTAGGAGACGCACTTCCTAATCAAGGTCTTTCAAGTTTTTTTAGGAGACGCACTTCCTAAATCGAGATTTTATTCATAGGAGACGCACTTCCTAGTTCTAGTTACTGAAGTTTTCACCCCAAGGAGACGCACTTCCTAGTTTAGTTCATTCCGATTCAACCATAGAAGAAGCACTTTCTAGTTTGAGTCATCGAGGTTTTTATTTTAGCAGACACATTTGCTAGCAAGAGTTTTTGGTTTTACTCGTAGGAGATGCACATCCTAGTCTAGTCTTTAGTTTACTCTCATCATTGCATCAATACTATAAATAGGTTACAATTTTGCTAACGACTCACAAATCTTCCCAGTGCAATCTGAGGTTAGGAAATTTTCGTTTGTTTTGTTTGTTTTGGTGGTAGGATCCCGCCTGGAAAATAGAGGTTGTTAAATTCAAGATGATGAAGCCAGGCTCCCACCTGTATAACGAGAGGAATACTTTTCAGTGTTCACATTTCATGCCAGGCGCCCACCTGTATAACGAGAGGAATACATTCAGTCTTTACATTTCAAGCGTTGAAGTTGGGAGCCCGCCCAGATAACAGAGGCATACATTTCAGCATTAATTTTCAAGTATTGAAGTTGGGAGCCCGCCCATACAACAGAGGCACACATTTCAAGATCAAGTCAGAGGACAATAAAACAGAGGGTTACAACAGGAATCCCCAGCAGAAAACAATAAAAATCCCCAGCACCGGGAAGCAAAAGGATGCAACAAGAGGTCCCAACACAAACTCAAGTGCATGTGTCAAAAGGAAGAAAAGCATCTGAAGAAAAGCACCGGAGGAAACACAAGCTGACAAGAAAGCAAGGCAACAAGAACAAATTTTAGTCTAGCCTAGTTTCTTGTTTTCTTTTAAACACGGTGTAACAAGGAGATCGGTAAGCAGTGATAACAGCATGCAACAGCAGTAACATTGCAGTCTCACGGTAGTCCCAGCTACCAAAACTTCCCAAACTACATTGACCTGATTCCTGTTTAGCCCAGGATATGTAGGAAACCTTTGAATCAAAGGTTCGGTCAAATCTTTTTCAAAAAAAAAAAATGCTTCACACGGAGTACTCGGATGGGCAAAAATCGCTCGCTTTATCTTTTCACGAAAACCCTTCGTGTCTTCGGGCAAAGAGGGGCAGCTGTAAGCACGTGATTTTTACCCTATATGAGAATTACTCCCAAAAAATTCAAAAATAAAATAATTTTTCTTGGTGTGCAATTTTTGTGATATTTTGTGTAACTATTTGTATGTTTGTCTATGCATGTTTATTTGTTAAATTAATAAAAAATACAAAAATAGGCATCTTTTGCATTTTTAGCATTTAATGTCCAAATGAACAATTTTATGCTTAATTATTACTTAATTGTGCGTTAATTGTTATTGGAAGTTAATTTGCGATTTTATAACTTAATTTAGTTCTTAATAATAATTTAAGTACTTTTATAATTTAGTTTTAGAAAAATAAAAGAAGAAAAGAGAACAAAAATACAAAGAAAAATCGGATTGGGCCACTTCTTCAATTTCAAACCACAGGCCCAAATAATTGCCCAACTTTCCCCATGACCCGGTCCGTTTCAAACCGGGTCAATCCGGTCCGCTCCATTAACCCAACACCCCTTCTTCATTTTTGTCCAACACAAAACAAAACCAAAAAAATAAAAAGTGAATTATCACTATTAATAGTTTTATTTTTTGTTTTTTTATATATAAAAAAAATCCGAAAATATTTTATTTTATTTATTATTTTTATTTTAAAAAATATATATATATATATAGTAAATTCGGAAATGATTTAAAAAAAAAGTAAAAGAATGTAGAAAATTTAAAAAAAGTAAAAAGTTTTAAAAAATTTAAAAGTAAAATAAGGTTGGAATTAAAAAATAAATATAAAGGTATCTGAAAATTTAAAAAATTTAAAGTAATTGAAAGTAGCATTTTTAAAAGAAAAAGAAAAGATAGTGGTTTGTTTTTTAAAGAAAAGTTAAATAAAGTGAGATTCTCTTTTAAAAAAATAAAAAGTGGGATTTTAAATAAGATAAAGTAATTAAAGTTGGAATTTTAAAAATAAAAGTAAATAAAGGTGGGATTTCTTTTTCTAAAAAAAATAAAAGCAATTTGTAAGTAGGATTTCTTTTAATTAAAAAAATAATAAAATAATAAAAAAACAAATCTGAAAATTTCGAAAATTTTGCTATAAATAGAAGAGAAAATTTAGGAAGAAGGGGGAAAAAAAGATAGGAAAAACTAGATAGAGAGAAGAAAAAAGAGGGGGCGGAGTGAGAAGTATACACCCGATATACATTCTGGATATACTGAATATACAGGGGCAGAATTCATTTTGGAGAGTTTTGAAGTTGAAAAAGAATAGTTACTGCTTCATTGCCTCGCTTAAGATCTGAAATAGTCAGAACCTTCCTGCCTTTTACTTCTTCTCTATACTTGGAGTCGTTTATAGTCTCCTGGGTTTTCTGCTATTCCTACTGTACTGGTTTGCGGTGTTGCTGAATCTGTTGTTGCTGTGTTATTACTGCTGCTGACTTCTCCTTCTTTTGTTCTTGTACTGCTGTTTCCAGGTACACATTTGTACAATCTCGGCTTGAAGCAAAAAATGAAATATTAATCAGGCTTTGTTCCTGTTGAATTCCTCCTGTTTAGATTTGTGGTTGAATATAATTTTTCTTTCTTCGTATAAAGATGTAGTTGAATGATTAATGAATAATGAGGTTGCATATGTATACTTTCTTCATCTAATAATGTTAGTTTAAATTAATCGGAGAATAATTAATCTGTTTTGATATTATGGTCAATCTCATGTTTTAGTATTATTGAATAACAGAATATAAAATGAAAGCAGTTTTTCTTTGTACAAACTCGATCGCAATTTTCCATTCGCATTAGCCGTAAACTAATAACTAATAAGTTACGTTTTTCAGCATGTAAATAATTAAGAGATTTTTTTTATTTTAGAGACGAACTTAATAGAAAATATAGTCATTGTAGGTTTATCCTTTAAAAATAAAAATGAGACGAGCCTCGCCAAATAAAACGTATAGATTGCGGGGCCCTCACAAAATGTATGGTTTAATTAGAATTCGGAAGGACCGTTTAGCGAATTTCACGGTCTTCCCCAAAATAATAACGCGATAGTCTCTTTACGCGCGTGTTTAATATTTTACTTTCTTAAGCCTGGGTGTGCATTTCATGCGACCCGAATCCAAATCCCAAAACATCAAATAGAACGTGTTCCGGATTGTGGGTGCATTTCAAGTGACGCAGTCCAAAGACGTGTTTTAAGCGATGTTCACATTTCTTTTAAAAACAATAATAATAAAGCGGTTAAAAGATAAAATTTGCACATAAGTTCATATTTGTATAAAATCATATAATCAAACCGAATATAACAATTGAGCGACCGTGCTAGAACCACGGAACTCGGGAATGCCTAACACCTTCTCCCGGGTTAACAGAATTCCTTATCCGGATTTCTGGTACGCAGACTGTAATATGGAGTCATTCTTTTCCTCGATTCGGGATTAAAATTGGTGACTTGGGACACCCTAAATCTCCCAAGTGGCGACTCTGAAATAAATAAACCAATCCCGTCTCGATTGTCCTTTAATTGGAAAAACTCCCTTGCACCCTCGCGGGTGCGGAAAAAGGAGGTGTGACACATACGTTGCAAGCATATCCTCCAAAATCTGAATAGTACGCTCAGACTGCCCATCCATCTGAGGATGAAATGCTGTGCTCAATTCGACCTGCGTACCCAACTCACGCTGTACTGCCCTCCAGAAATGCGAGGTGAACTACGTACCCCAATCAAAAATGATAGACACAGGCACACCATGAAGACGAACAATCTCCCGGATATAAATCTCAGCTAACCTCTCGGAAGAATAGGAGACTGCCACGTGAATGAAATGCACTGACTTGGTCAGCCTATCAACAATAACCCATACGGCATCGAACTTCCTCTGAGTCCGTGGGAGTCAAATAACGAAGTTCATAGTGATCTGCTCCAACTTCCACTTAGGAATCTCAATCTTCTGAAATAAACCACCAGGTCTCTGATGCTCGTACTTTACCTGTTGACAATTCAAATATCGAGCTACATAAGCAACAATGTCCTTCTTCATCCTTCTCCACCAATAATGCTGTCACAAATCCTAATACATCTTAGCGGTGCCCCGATGAATAGACTACCGGGAAACTATGGGCCTCCTCTAGAATCAACTCACAAAGTCCATCCACATTAGGCACACAAATACAACCCGACATCCTCAAAACTCCATCATCTCCAACTGCAACCTGCTTGGCACCTCCGTGCCGCACTGTGTCTTTAAGGACAAGTAAATGAGGGTCATCATATTGTCGATCTCGAATAGGCTCAAATAATGAAGAACGAGCGACTGTGCAAGCTAGAACATGGCTGGGCTCAAAAACATCCAACCTCATGTACTGATTGGCTAAAGCCTGAACATCCAAAGCAAAGGCCTCTCACCGACTAGAATATACACAAAACTGCCCATACTGGCTGACTTCCTACTCAAAGCATCAACTACTACATTGGTCTTCCCCAGATGTTACAAGATGGTGATATCATAGTCTTTCAACAGCTCCAACCACCTCCTCTACCTCAAATTTAGCTCCTTCTTCTTGAACAAGTATTGCAAACTCTTGTGATCCGTGAACACCTCACATGACACACCATATAAATAATGCATCCAAATCTTCAATGCATGGACAATGGCTTCTAACTCCAAATCATGAACTGGATAATTCTTCTCGTGGATCTTCAACTGTTGCGAAGTATATACAATAACCTTGCCATCCTACATCAACACCGCACCAAGTCCAATACGCAATGCATCACAATACACTGTATATGGCCCTGAACCTATGGGCAAAACCAACATCAGCGCCTTAGTCAAGGCTGTCATGAGCTTCTAGAAGCTCGCCTCACACTCGTCCGACCACCTGAATTGGGCACCCTTCTGGGTCAATCTGTTCATCGGGGCTGCAATAGATGAAAACCCTCCACAAAACGACGGTAATAGCCTGCAAACCCAAGAAGCTCTGGATATCTATAGCTGATGCGGGTCTAGGCCAGTCCTTGACTGCCTCTATATTCTTCGAATCTACCTGAATACCCTCTGCTAATACAACATGACCCAAGAATGCAACGGAACTCAACCAAAACTCACACTTTGAAAACATAACATACAATTGACTATCCCCCAAAGTCTGAAGAACGACTCGCAAATGCTGCTCGTGCTTCTCTAGGATGTGGGAATAAATCAAAATATCATCAATGAAGACAATCACGAAAAAATCCAAATAAGGCTTGAACACTCGGTTCATCAAATCCATGAAAGCTGCTGGGGCATTTGTCAACCCGAATGATATTACTAAGAATTCATAATGCCTGTAACGATTGTAAAAAGCTATCTTAGGGACATCAAATGCCCTGATCCTCAACTGATGGTAGCCAGATCTCAGATAAATCTTCGAAAATACCTTGGCACCCTTAAGCTGATCAAACAAATCATCAATCCTCGGCAATGGATACTTGTTATTGATGGTGACATTGTTCAACTATCAATAATCTATACACATCCTCATCGACCCATCATTCTTCTTAACAAATAACACCGGAGCACCCCTAGGCTAGACACTCGGTCTAATAAAGCCTTTATCTAGTAAGTCCTGCAACTGTTCTTTCAATTCTTTCAATTCTGGCGGGGTCATACGATATGGCGAGATAGAAATGGGCTGAGCGCCCGGAGCCAATAATGCAAAAGTCAATATCCCTGTCGGGTGGCATCCCTGGCAGGTCTGAAGGAAATACCTCTGGAAACTCACGAACAACGGGCACATAATCCATAAAAGGAACCTCAGCACTAGAATCACGAACATACACCAAGTAGGCCAAACATCCCTTATATTCATACGCCGAGCGTTCATATATGAGATAACCCTACTGGTAGAATGACCAGGAGTCCTTCTCCACTCCAAACAAGGCAACCCTGGTAATGCTAAGGTCACAGTCTTGGCATGACAATCCAATATAGCATGATATGGGGATAACCAATCCATCCCCAAAATGACATCGAAATCTACCATGTCGAGAAGTAGGAGATCTACATGGGTCTCAAAACCAATGAACACGCAAGCACGATAAACACAATCTACCATAATAGAATCACCCACCGATGTAGACACATGTACAAGAGCACTTAAAGAATCACGAGGCATAACCAGATAAGGGGCAAAATAAGATGATACATAAGAAATGTAGACCCTGGATCAAATAAAACTGAGGCATCTCTACTGAACACTGAAACCGTACCTGTGATAATTGTATCGTAGGCCTCAGCCTCAGGTCTACCTAGCATAGCATAACATCAGGGGTAGGACCCTCCACTCAGAACTGCATCCCTAACCTCCTGCTAGCTGACCTCCACTTCTAATTGCCTGACCTCCACCTCTAGCGGCCTGGCCTCCACCTCTAACACCTCTACCCCTACCTCTAGCTGGCTGAGTGGGCGGTGGAACACACTATGTTGGAACCATAGTATAAGAACCCTGGTGCTGAGAACTGCTCTAGGCTCGAGGGCAAAACCTAGCAATGTGCCTCATATCGCCACAAGTATAGCAAGACTTGGGCTACTGAGACTGCTAACCCTAAAACTGACCATGGCAGCCTGGATAACACCCTGAAAACTCTAGAGCAGAGGTGCACTGATAGGAGTTGGTGGTGCACTGTAGGGCAACTGATTAGAATACTGCATATGAGAACCACAACCACCTAGCGCACCGTGAGAAACCTGAAGTGCTGATTGAAAAGGCCTAGGATGATGGCCTCTACCAAAAGAATCCCTGCCTCTAGACGAGGCACCACTGAATCTGTCAGAATGACTAGGTCTCTTATCAGACCCCTGACCGCTCCCCTGAGTTATAACCATCTCAACCCGCCTGGCCACATTGGCCGCATTTTGAAAAGAAATATCGCTACCTGTCTCCTTAGCCATCTGCAGTGTAATAGGCTGAGCGAGTCCCTCAATAAACAATCGCACCCTTTCTCTCTCAGTGGGGAGTATCAGAAGAGCATGACGAGCCAAATCAATTAACCTCATCTCGTACTAGGTGACAGTCATAGAACCCTGTTGGAGATGCTCGAACCACCTGCGGTACTCCTCTCTCTAAGTGACGGGAAGAAACTTCTCAAGAAATAGCTGCGAGAACTGGTCCCAAGTGAGAGCTGGTGATCCAACTGGTCTGGCCAAACAATAATCTCTCCACCATTTCTTGACGAAACCTGATAGACAAAAAGCAGCAAAGTCGACCCCATTGGTCTCCACTATCCCCATGTTCCGAAGAACCTCCTGACAATTGTCTAAGAAATCATGGGGATCCTCTGAAGATGTACCACCATAAGTAGTAGTGAACAACTTGGTGAACTTGTCCAATCTCTACAAAGCATCTGCAGACATAGCTGCTCCATCACTGGTCTGAGCTACTACACCCGGCTTAACTACTCCAACTAGCTGAGCTGCTGGAGTCTGAAACTGGGGAGCCATCTGCTCTGGAGTGCGGGTAGTGGGAGTCTGTGCTCCTCCCCCAGCCTTAGAGACGGCTGGTTCTAGAGGTGGTAAGCCTGCCTGAGTGACACTCTCCATAAGGCCTACTAGACGGACAAGAGCATCCTGGTGTACTGGGGTAGAATTAAACCCCTCCAGAGCCTCATCATCAAACTCTACCTGAGGCTCCGGCGCTGGTGCTGCTGCTCTGTACTGAGCTCTGCCCTTGCCTCGACCTCTAGCATGTCCTCGCCCTCAGTCCCTCGTAGATGCTGCTGCCGGGGGTTCAGGCTACTGAATAGTAGATGAAAAAGTACGTGTTCTCGCCATCTGCGAAAGAACAGAGTAGAAGTTCAATTAGTATTGAGAAACATAAATCGCACGACAAAGAAGAATAGAAATGAAACTGTTCCTAACTCTATAGCCTCTGGGGGATAAACACAGACTTCTCCGTACTGATCCCTCATAGCCGTGAATTGCGAGACCTAAGCAATCTAGATCTCTGATACCAACTTGTCACGACCTGGATTTCCCAGCTTCCAGAGTTGTGATGGCGCCTACTAGTGAAAGCTACACAAGCCAATTATCTTTATTAATTTACCCTTTTCATTTTAATCCCTTAATGATTGTAAGTTAACATTTTATAAACAACGGAAATAATAAAGCAGAAGAATGAATTTTAACAATTAAACTAATACCAATATGAATCCATAAACATAAACCACCCAGAACTGGTGTCATAATCTCACGGACTATCTAGGAATACGACAAATAGGGTCCGAACAAAATAAATAAATGTTTGTCTTTGAAATAGTAAAGAAAAGAAGAAAACTAGATAGGGAGGGGACACCAAGGCCTGCAGACGCCTGCAGGACTACCTCGGGTTTCCTGATAGACTGAAGGCCGCAACCCCCAGCTAAGGTCCGTATGCTCCAATACCAGGATCTGCACAAAAGAGTGCAATGTGTAGTATTAACACAACCGACCCCATGTGCTGGTAAGTGTCGAGCCTAACCTCGGTGAAGTAGTGACGAGGCTAGGACACAACAAACCGATAACCTACAGCTAAACAGCATCTAACAAAATAACAATAATAAAAGTAATTCAAAAGTAACGGGGGAGTGGTAACATGCTATTGGGAAATACCAACATAAAGAATCACAGTAATAGAGGAATAGGACAATTAATATATTTGAACCAAAAACATCAAGAAGTCATAACAGACAGGCAATAAGTACACGGTATCACCCTTCATGCTTTTACTCTCGATCTTTACCAATGCAATCAACTAATGAAAAGGTGCACGGCATCACCCTTCGTACTTTATCTCTCTTCCATACCATACAAATATTAAAAGTGTGCACAACATCACCTTTGTGCTTTATCTCTCTTACTCACCATATGCATCAATATCAATAAAAAATACACGGCATCGCCCTTCGTGCTTTATCACTCTTTCCTCACCAAATGCATAAATATGAATGTGCACGGCATCACCCTTCGTGCTTTATCTCTCTTTCCTCACCCAAACAATAGCAACAACAACATCTTGTCAAGGGAATCAACAACAAGAATAGACACATCCCGTCAAAGGAACCAATAGTAGGAAATAAATACGTCCCGGCAAGGGAATCAGCTATAACCAAACTTGTACTAACAATTAGCTTCACAAATGAAACCTCAACTGGAGCCAATGCTCAAGAATAAACAAATACCGCGAAGATAATCATAAGTCTTGCCCAACATGGAGAATCAACAATTTAGGCATTTGTAGTACTTAGTAAGAAACACAACAATTACAATTTAAGACTCACGAGCATGCTTGACAACAATGTATAGATACTCGTCACCAAACCTATACGTTGTACACTGCACTAGCACATAGAAAATAAAGCACAATACCTATTCCCTCAACCTAAGTTTAGGCCAAACACTTACCTCGAAGTTTCACGGCCAACTCAAACTTCAAACACCGCTTTTCCTTTAGAATTCGCCTCCAATTTACTTATATCTAGCCTAAATTAATTTTACAACATCAATAAATGCTAATGAATTCATACCTAATGCTAAATTATAGGTTTTCTATCATTTTCCCCAAAAAGTCAAAAATCGACACCGGGCCCGCTTGGTCAAAACCTGAGGTTCAAACCAAAACCCGATCACCCATTCACCCATGACCCCGAATAGGTAATTAGTTTTGAAATCTGACCCCAAAATGGGGTCTAAATTCCCATTATACAAAAAGAACTAACTCTACCCAAATTCCCAATTTCTACCATAAAAACCCTACATTTTTGGATGAAGATTGACGAAATGCAATGGGATATCGAAAGAAAAAGGTTTATAATCATATACCAATACTTTGGGGAAGAACTTGTTACTTGAAAATCGCCTCAATGCTTTCTAGTTTTGAAAATATGAAAATGTGGGCTAAATTCCACCTTTGCTACTGTTTTAAGTACTGGACGACAGTGTTCATCGCGTTCACGAAGAACTACCAGTAGTGGACTTACGCGATTGTGGGAGAAGCTTCGCGCTCGCGAAGGCTAAGCTCAGCCTTGCCTTCGTGTTCGCGATATAGCGGTCTCATTCGCGTAGTTCTCCCTAAGTTCCCAGACTAGACCATCCTAATGCTACGCGTTCGCTATTGACCGGTCGTGCTCTCGTAGAGAAAACCCCCCACCGCTCTACGTTCGCGACCTGGGTCTCACGTTCGCATAGAAAAATTTCCACCCCATCCCAGTTCTCTTTCGCGATCGCGAGAATAGCTTCGCGACCGCGAAGCACAAAAGGTCTGTGCATCAGAAGCATCAAACCTGGAATTTTTCCTAAGTGTAAAAACATCCCGTGGCCTATCAAAATCTCACCCGAGCCCTCGGGGCTCTAAAGCAAACATGCACACAACCGTAAAACATCATACGGACTTACTCGTGCGATTAAATCGCCAAAATAATGCCTTGAACTATGAGTTTAGCATCAAAATTAAAGAAAAATCTCCATAACTCTTAATTTCAAATTTTAACAACCGAGGGTCCAATTCACGTCATATCAAGTCCGTTTATTACCAAATTTTACAGGATCGACCTAAATACCATATAAGATTTGTATCGGGCTCTAGAACCAAAATACGGGCCTGATACCATCAATTTCAAACACATTTAAATTTCAAAAAACTCTTAAAATTTCAGTTATACAATTTTCTTCAAAAATTCATTTCTCAGGCTTGGGACCTCAGAATTTGATTCAGGGCATATGCCCAAGTCCTATATTTTTCTACAGACCCTCCGAGACTGTCAAATCACGGGTCCGGGTCCGTTTACCCAAAATGTTGACCGAAGTCAACTTAAATTCAATTTTAAAGGCATAATTGGCATTTTATCAAATTTTCACATAAAAGCGTTTTGGACATGTGCCCAGACTGCAAACATAAATCGAGGTGAGATAAAAGGAGGTTTTAAGGCCTCGTAAATAGAATTGACCCATAAATCAAGTGATGACCTTTTGGGTCATCATAGAGTTGGAGCCCCGAGGGCTCGAGTGAGTTTTGGATAGGCCACAAAGTGAGTTTGGACTTAGAAAAATTTCTATTGCATCTGGTATGTTGTTGCAGGCTCTGATCTCGCAATTGGGAGGTCAGACTTTGAAATTGCGAGCCTCACATGCTTGACAATTGCGAGGGCTTTATCGCAATTGCAAAGAAGCCCCGGGCTAGCATAGTTCGCATTTGCGAACTTTCCTTCTTATTTGAAAAGTCAACAGGGAGGGTCAACCTTCGCAATTGCGACAAATTGTTCGCAATTGCGACAAAAGCAGACATTGCAACAGGTTCGCATTTGCGAAGCCTGTCTCGCAATTGCGAAGCTCCTGTCGCAATTGCGACATCTGCAACTGATCAAAACATCACTTGGGCGGGATTTTGAACTCATTTCTCAAATTTTCAAACCCTAAGCTCCCATAGGCGATCTTCCAAAGGAGAGTTCTTCCCCAAATCATAGGTAAACGATTTCTAACTCATTTTATTCAATCTATTTCATCTTTTTACATGATTTCATCTAAAAACTCTAGGGGTTTTCATGGGAAATTGGGTGTTTTTGGGTGGAATTTAAGAATTTTGAAATTTGGGGATTTAGACCTTAAATTGAGGTCAAATTGCAAAACCAATTGCATATTTGGGTTCATGGGTAGTCGGGTTTTGGTTCAAACTTCGTATTTTAACCAAGCAGGCCCGGGGTAGATTTTTGACTTTTTGGGGAAAACATTGGAAAATCTGTACTCATGCATTAGAATTGGTTTATTCAGCGTTAATTGATGTTAATTAGTTAATTATGCATATAGACTTACATTGTGAATTTAAATATTGAAACGAGATTGGGTATAGCTGATTCCCTTGCCGGGATGTTATTATTTCTATTGTTTGGGTAAGGAAAGAGTGATAAAGTACGAAGGGTGATGCCGTGCACATTCATACTTATGCATATGGTGAGGAAGAGTGATAAATCACGAAGGGTGATGCAATGCACATTTACATTATTGTTATTCTGTTAGTATATTGTTTAACTGTACAGGTTTATGTTGGTTGTCGTGTCGTAGCCTCATCATTACTTCGCTGAGGTTAGGCTCGGCACTTACCAGTACATGTGGTTGGTTGTACTGATACTGCACTCTGCACTTTCTGTGCAGATCTCGGTGCCGGACCTTGTGAGTAGAGTTTGGATGGCTACCTTCAGTCCTTTGGATACCCAAGGTAGTCTTGCAGGCGACCGCATGCCGTATCATCCCCTTGTATCATATTTCTTTTTTGTTTTATCTACCTTCGAGACAGATGTATATTTCTTTGTTCAGACCATTGTTTGTAGTATTCATAGACTATTCATAAGTTGTGACACCAGTTATGGGTGGAGTTTTATTAGAGTTTCATTATTGGTATTAAGATAATTTTTTAGATTCTGTTATTTCGCATTTATTCCGCTGATTTACTTTTTTAACATGTAAATTGTTAAATGATAAAAGAAAAAGGTGAAATAATTTGTAATGTTGGCTTGCCTAGCAAGTACAATGTTAGGCGCCACCACGGTCCTGACGGTGGGAAATTGGGATCGTGACAGGTTGGTATCACAGCTCTAGGTTGCTTAGGTCTCACAATTCACGGACAAGCTTAGTAGAGTCTAAGGGATCGGTACGGAGATGTCTGCTTATTCCCAGGGGCTACAGAGTTAGGAACAGTTTCACTTCTATTCATCTTTGTGGTGCGATTTGATTTCCCAATGCTAATTTAACTTCTACTCTGTTCTTTCGTAGAAGGTAAGAACACATACTGCTTCATCAGCTAATCAGCAACTCAAGCCCCCAGCGGTAGCTCCTAGGAAGGGCAGAGGATAAGGCTGAGGCTGTTCTAGAGGCTGAGGCAGGGGCAGGGCTCAACCTAGAGCAGCAGCACCAGCGGTGGAGCCTCACATAGAGTTTGATGATGAGGTTCCGGCCCAGACTATTCCAGTGGGCCTAGCTTAGGTTCCAGAGGGGTTCATCGCTACCCTGGTACTCTAGGATGCTCTGGTCCGTCTAGTGGGCCTTATGGAGAGTGTCACTCAGGCAGGCATACTTCCTGTAGCACCAGCCATCTCTCAAGTTGGGGGAGGAGTATATACTCCCACTACCGCACTCTAGAGTAGATGGCTCCATAGTTTCAAACTCCAGCAGGTCAGCTAATTGGGGTAGTTCCACCGGGTGTTGTAGCTCAAACCGGTGATGGATCAACTATGTATTTAGATGCCTTGTGGAGATTGGACAGATTTACCAAGCTTTTCACTACCACCTATGGAGGTACATCTTCAAAGGATCCCAAAGACTATTTGGATAGCTATCATGAGGTTCTACGGAACATGCGGATAGAGGAGACCAATGTTGTCGACTTTGCTGCTTTCTGTTTGTCAGGTTCCACCAAGAAATGGTGGAGAGATTATTGTTTGCCCAAGCCATCTGGGTCACCAACTCTCACTTGGGACCGGTTTTTGCAGCTATTTCTCGAAAAGTTCATTCCCATCACTCAGAGAGAGGAGTACTACAGGCGGTTCGAGCATCTTCAGTAGGGTTCTATGACTGTCACACAGTACGAGATGAGGTATATATATTTGGCTCGTCATGCTCTTCTTATACTCCCACTACGAGAGAGAGGATGGGGAGGTTTATTGAGGGACTCACTCAGTTTATTAGATTGCAGATGGCTAAGGAGGCATGGAGCAAGATTTCTTTTCAGGATGCAGCTAATATGGCCAGGGGAGTTTAGATCGTTCTAGCTTAGGGGAGCGGTCAAGGGTCTGACAATATGCCTCGCCATTCTGGCAAATTTAGTGGTGCCTCGTCTGGAGGTAGGGATTCTTTTGGTATAGGCTATCCTCCCGAGCTTTTTTTCAGCACTTCAGGCTTTTCACGGTGCTCCAGGTGGCAGTGGTTCTCATATGCAGTCTTTTGATCAACTACCCTATAGTGCACCACCAGCTCCTATCAGTGCACCTCCACTCAAAAGTTTTCAGGGTGGTTACTCAGGATTTTAAGGTTAGTTTCAGGGTAAGTAGCCAAAGTCTTGTATACTTGTAGCGATACGAGGCATATTGCTAGATTTTTCCCTCGAGCCTCGAGAAGTTCTCAGCATCAGGATTCACGTGCCATGGTTCTAGCACCGGGTGTTCCAATGCCCACTTAGCCAGCTAGAGGTGGGGGTCAGGCATCTAGAGGTGGAAGTCGAGGTGTTAGAGGTGGAGGTCAGGCTGCTAGAGGTGGAGGCCAGCCAACAGGAGGCCATCCGGGGGATGTAGTATAGAGTGGCGGGGCCTAGCCCCGATGTTATGCTTTCCCAGCCAGGCCTGAGGCTGAGTCCTCCGATACAGTTATCACAAGTATTATTCTAGTTTGTAGTAGAGATGTTTCAATTCTGTTTGATCGAGGGTCTACATACTCCTATGTGTCTTCTTATTTTGCCTCGTATTTGGTTGTGTCTCGTGATTCTTTGAGTGCTCCCGTATATGTGTCCACGCCGGTAGGTGATTCTATTATTGTAGATCATGTCTATCGTTCATGCATGGTTGTTATCGGGGGTCTTGAGACTGGTGTAGATCTCCCACTTCTCGATATGGCAGACTTTGATGTCATTTTGGGGATGGATTGGTTGTTACATTATCATGCTATATTAGACTGTCATGCCAAGACCGTGACCTTAGCATTGTCGGGTTGCCTCGTTTGGAGTGGAGAGGGACTCCTAGTCATTCTACCAGCAGGGTTATCTCTTATATGAAGGCTTGGCGTATGGTTGAGAATAGGTGTTTGGCTTATTTGGCTTATGTTTGTGATTCCAGTGCAAAGG
Source organism: Nicotiana tabacum (assembly GCF_000715075.1). Lineage (NCBI taxonomy): Eukaryota > Viridiplantae > Streptophyta > Magnoliopsida > Solanales > Solanaceae > Nicotiana > Nicotiana tabacum. The sequence goes on from NC_134087.1 coordinate 83,009,455, forward strand.
TTCCTTCCATGGATTCCATACCAGTCGTTCATGAGTTTCCAGATGTATATCCTGCAGACCTACCGGGGATGCCACCCGACAGGGATGTTGACTTTTGCATTGATATGGCTCCGAGCACTCAGCCCATTTCTATTCCGCCATATCGTATGACCCCGCTAGAGTTGAAATAATTGAAAGAACGGTTGCAAGACTTGCTTGATAAGGGCTTTATTAAACCTAGTGTCTCACCCTGGGGTGCGCCGATATTGTTTGTTAAGAATAAGGAAGGGTCGATGAGGATTTGTATAGACTATCAGCAGTTGAACAAAGTCACCATCAAGAACAAGTATCCATTGCCGATGATTGATGATTTATTTGATCAGCTTCAGGGTGCCAAGGTGTTTTCAAAGATTGATTTGAGGTCTGGCTACCATTAGTTGAGGATTAGGGCATCTGATGTCCCTAAGATAGCTTTTTGCACTCGGTACGGGCATTATGAGTTTCTGGTGATGTCATTTGGGTTGACAAATGCCTTGGCAGCATTTATGGATTTGATGAACCGAGTGTTCAAGACCTATCTGGATTCCTTTGTGATTGTCTTCATTGACGATATCATGATCTACTCCCATAGCCGAGATGAGCATGAGCAACATCTTCAAGTAGTTCTTCAGACTCTGAAAGATAGCCAGTTATCTGCTAAGTTTTTGAAGTGTGAATTTTTGTTAAGTTCTTGCATTCTTGGGTCATGTTGTATTAGCAGAGGGTATTCAGGTAGACCCTAAGAAGATTGAGGCATTCAAGGACTGGCCTAGACCCACATCAGCTATAGAGATCCAGAGTTTCTTGGGTTTGGCGGGTTATTACCGTCGGTTTGTGGAAGGGTTTTCATCTATAGCAGCCCCGATGACCAGGTTGACCAGAAGGGTGGCTAGTTTAGGTGGTTGGACGAGTGTGAGATGCGCTTTCAGAAGCTTAAGACAACTTTGACTACGACGCCGGTGTTGGTTTGGCCCATAGGCTCAAGGCCATAACAGTATATTATGATGCATCTCATATTAGACTTGGTACGGTGTTGATGTAGAATGGAAAGGTTATTGCATATGCTTCGCGACAGTTGAAGATCCACGAGAAGAATTATCCAGTTCATGATTTGGAGCTAGCAACCATTTTTTACGCACTGATGATTTGGAGGCATTATTTATATGGCGTGTCATGTGAGGTGTTCACGGATCACAAGAGTTTGCAATACTTGTTCAAGCAGAAGGAGCTAAATTTGAAGCAAAGGAGGTGGTTGGAGCTATTGAAAGACTACGATATCACCATCTTATACCATCCGAGGAAGGCTAATGTAGTGGCCGATGCTTTGAGTAGGAAGTCGGTTAGTATGGGTAGCCTTTCATATATTCCAGTCGGTGAGAGACCGCTTGCTTTGCATGTTAGGCTTTAGCCAATCAGTTCGTGAGGTTGGATGTTTCTGAGCCCAGTTGTGTTCTAGCTTGCATAGTCACTCGTTCTTCATTATTTGAGCGTATCAGAAATCGGTAGTATGATGATCTTCATTTGCTTGTCCTTAGAGACACAATGTGGAATGAAGGTGACAAGTAGGTTATAGTGGGAGATGATGGAATTTTGGGTATGCAGGGTCGAGTTGTGTTCCTAATATGGATGGACTCTGTGAGTTGATTCTAGATGAGGCCCATAGTTCCGGTATTCAATTCAATTGGGCTCCTACAAGATGTATCAGGATTTGCGGCAGCATTACTGGTGTAGAAAGATAAAGAAGGATGTTGTTCCATATGTAGCTCGGTGTTTGAATTGTCAGCAGGTAAAGTACGAGCATCAGAGACCTGGTGATTTGTTTCAGAAGATTGTGATTCCTGAGTGGAAGTGGAAACATATCACTATGGACTTCGTTGTTGGACTCCCACAAACTCAGAGGAAGTCCGATGTAGTATGGGTTATTGTTCATAGGCTGACTAAGCCAGCACACTTCATTCCTATGGCAGTTTCCTATTCTTCAGAGCGGTTGGCAGAGATCTATATCCGGGAGATTATTCGTCTTCATGGTGTTCCCGTGTCTATAATTTCTGATTGAGGTACGCAGTTTACCTCGCATTTCTGGAGGGCAGTTTAGCATGAGTTGGGTACGCGGGTCGAGTTGAGCACAACATTTCATCCTCAAATGGATGGACAGTCCAAGAGTACTATTCAGATCTTGGAGAACATGCTTCGAGCCTATTTTATTAACTTTAGAGGTTCTTGGGATAAGTTTTTGCCGTTAGCGGAGTTTTCCTACAACAACAACTATCAGTCAAGCATCCAGATGGCCCCCTTGTGAGGCATTATATTGTAGACAGTGTCGATTACTAGTTGGGTGGTTTGAGATGGGGGAGGCTCGGTTGTTGGGAACAGATATGGTACAGGATGCCTTGGACAAGGTTAAGATCATTTAGGATAGGCTTCGTACAGCTCAGTCCAGGCAAAAGAGTTATGCCGACCGTAAGATTCGTGATGTGGCATTTGATAACTAGGGATTATGGTTCATTTTACACTCCTTCTTACTTGGGTTTTGATTAAAAATGTATACAAAATAGTCTCAAAAGCTTACATGTTGTACTTGTTGCAGTGTTTGGTCAAAAAGGTGACAATTAGTCAAAACCATCTAAAAAAGGAGTGAAACATACACAAGTACCAAGAACAAGTCCAAGCACAGTGCAACAATTCCACTGTGGCCGCATTCCATTTAGTGCGGTCCGCAGTGAGAAGATTTAGAGAGTGCATATTTTGGAAGCTCAAGAAATGCAGCCGCAAAGCATTTTGTGCGGACCGCAATAGACTCACCGCGTCCCCAATCGGGATTATGCGGTCTGCAAAGAAGGAGTTCAGAGAGTTGGAATTTGGAGAATTAATGCCAATACGGTCCGCGGTCCTTTTTGTGCGGATCGCAGAAGAAGCCACCCCGATCGCGGTGCATTTTATGCGGCCCGCAGTGGCCAAGTTCAGAGAGTAGAGATCTAAAGCCAAGAAGCCTCACCGCAGCCGCACGCGACTATGTGTGGACCGCACTACCCCTGCAGGGGTATTTTTGTCCAAAAAATTCGGCCTAGTATAAATACTTTCTTTTCCCATTTCTAGGTCACCAGTTAAAATCTAACTTTGAGCTGCGCTCGTGAACGGTGGTTTTTTACCATTTTGAGTAATTTGTAGCTACTTTAACACTGCAGTATTTTTATCTTAGTTTGTAATTAAATCTTATGGATTGTTCTTCATCTATTTCTTTGTTTTCTTCTATTATTATGAGTAGCTAGACCCATTAGCTAGGGTTGTGGGTCAACCCTAGTGTGGGTATTTGATGGGTCTTGAATTTTAAGGCTTGAATGTCTATGGGTGTTTGATATTTGGACTAATTTGTGTTTTCCATGTTGAATTAGTGGTTGCAAACATTAATTTATGCCTATTTGACTTGGGTTCTTCTTGAGAAAGAGAACTTGAGTCTAGGAAAATTAGTCCAACAAGGAATTGGGGCATATTCAAGAGATTGATAGCCCCAATTATAGGGTTAAACCTAGAGATAGTAATACCCGATTTGAACCTAAATTGCTTGCACAAATTATCTTACCCAATTGGTCTTGAGAAAGTCAATTAGGACAAAATCACTCAAACTACCGAGAGATATAGAGTGAGAAGTTTAGTGCATTAGTTATATCATAATCCCCAACATGGCAACCTAGCCTTAGATTCGAGAACCCGTCAAGTATTCACCTAGGAGAAGTCACTTCCCTAGTGCCTCTTTAACCATTTAGACAACCTTTCAAGTATCTTACTCTTAGCTTAATTTAGCATCTTATTAGCATAATATTAGAAGTAATCAAAAGACCAAAAATGATTGGAAGAGTAATTAAGAGCACTACGCATCTCTAGTTTAGATATGAACCCAATTCCCACTTCTAGCTCCCTGTGGATTCGATCCCGGCCATCTCGGGTAAAAGCTGCTTCAACCACTCTCGCTATTTTGTAGTGCTTCAGGGTTGGCTCCGATCAACATTCATGGTCGGAGAGTGAGTGTTGCTTTGACTGTCACCCATGAAGGGCATGATGAGATTTGGAAAGAAGGGAAAGCTAAGCCCTAGGTTCATTGGATCTTTTGAGATCCTTTATCGAGTGGGAGAGGTGGCTTACAGACTTGCGTTGCCACTGGGTTTATCAGCTGTGCATCTAGTGTTTCATGTGTCCATACTTCAGAAGTATTATGGCAATCTATCCTATGTGTTAGAGTTCAGCACTGTCCAGTTGGACAAGGACCTACGAGGAGGAGCCAGTGGCTATTTTAGACAGGTAAGTTCATCAGTTGAGATCGAAGAGTTATCCTTTGGTTTGTGTTCAGTGGAGAGGTCGGCCTGTTGATGCAGCTACTTGGGAGTCCGAGTCCGATATGCGGAGCCGATATCACCATCTTTTCACCGACTTAGGTACTTTTCTATGTCTATTCGAGGACAAACGGTTGATTTTGAGGTGGAGAATGTGATGATCCAAAGGGTCATATTTTGTTTTAGAATCCGAATCCGGGCTTTGAGGCCTTAAAGACCTCATTTCCTTTCTTCTCAATTTGCGTGCACAGTCCATGCACATTTCTGGAAAGCCTTCGTGTGAAATTTAAGAAAAATATTGAAATTTACCTTTAAAATTGTTTAAAGTTTACTTCGATTAATGTTTTTGGTAAACGAACCCGGACCCGTGATTTGACAGTCCTGCAGGGTCTGTAGTAAAATATGGCACTTGGGCGTATGCCCGGAATCGAATTCTGAGGTCCCTAGCCTGAGAAATAAATTTTTGAAAAACATCATTATCTGGAAAATATAAGTGTCATGCCCCCTTTTTCCTCGCGGAGTCCGAGTTTTGACATTCATCGGGAACAACTCATTTCCTTTTGGGAATTGGGTATTTGAATTTGAAGAGTCACCACCTAACGGATTTAAGGTGCGTTAGGGCACCTAGAGAAAGTAACTCATGAAACCGGTTTTCTTTACTAGAGACTTGGGTAAGGGCTCGAAATAACCTTGAGGGAAAGGTGTTAGGCAACCCTCGCAGTCTACAACGGTGGGCCCCAGCCAAATTCAATTATGTGAATCAGTCATTTAACAAATAGGCAGTCCATGCACACATATAAGATAAAGGAAGTTTAATAGATGAGTAGTCTAAGCACACATATGTAAATAAGATGAGGGAAGTCCTAGGTTTGTTATCCTATATGATCACATATGTACAATACCCGGTAAGCCTTCCTCAACTAAAGGGGTTACACGTGGCATTGGCGCACATGTCATCATGTCCTTTACTACCCAATTACCCTCCCCTTAGTCATAGCCTAAAGCGTTCTAGCAATCTTAAGATGTATCCTATGTGTGCACTACCCGTCCCTTTACTTATATAGTCCCGGAGGTGCTTAGGACATCTAGTTAAGGTGGATCTATACTCTCCTGTAGTAATTAAAAGGAGAAAACTCTAGGCGACAAACAAAACACGTAGGACTGGACCAAGGGTAGAACAGTTACAAGGCTCACATTTTACCTCAACAAATAAAGCAAGCAAGTGCACGTCTCAAACATCAGATTTCAGATATTTCAGAGAGGTCCTAGAACAGGATATCTAGGTGAGCATGACATGCAGAGAATATGCATCATTGAGTTAAGGCAAAGCATTAAAGACCTAATTAGTTTTCCTACTAATTTTAAAACCTATTGAATCTAGGCAGTCACAAGTAAGCAAAGCATAGTTTCACAGTTTATTAGACCTTGATTACCTATAGGCTTGCCTAGGTGTGGATCAACAGTAACATGTTATCTAGACATTAATGAAGAACAGAATTTTGAATTAGTAATTGGCAGACAGATTTTTTGTTTATTGGACCTATAAGTTGTCTAGTTGTTGAAGAATGATCACAGGCGTTACAGAACTGGTTTACATACATTTAATCCTAGAACATGATATCTAGGTGTTGGTGTGCTTTTAAATATGATAGTTACTGATTTAAGCGATGTAGACATGGTTTTAAAGTGAATGCAATAACAGTCATAAATAGGATCTCTAATGCACATGACGTATGGACGTTTTTGTTAAGGAGGATTATAGTAGTAATTTAATAACAAAATTTCTAGGTGATCATGATTATACATAAGCAAAATTTTGTAACAAATGAGATGATGAGCCTATAACATATTTTCTTATATGCCAAACAATCCTAAAAGCATGGTTTCCAAAGCAAGTTAACATAATAAACCTAAGGCATAATTTCTAATGCAAGTAAACATAATAAACCTAAAGGCATGATTTCTACGCGATTTCCCTCACAAAAATCACATAAGAATCCCCTCCCCTTCTACTAATTGCCTTAATATCTGTTTACAAGGTTTATTATTACAGACCATAAATGAATTACATAATGAATAAAAGCAATACTATAGGCAGCCTGAAATAGGCCCAAAGTGAACTTGGAAATACCAGGCCTTCAAACAGTCCTAGATGCCATAGTCTCATGATGTCCAATAAGGGTATCCTGGTGCGTCAAAGTTCCCAAGGGCCTCAGGGACCCCGAGCAATCCTCACACTAAGATCTTTTTAAATAGAAGAGTAGTTATTTGCGGTGTGGAAGGGCCAACCCTAGTGTGCCAGAGTTCGGAGGAATCTTATGGATTCCTAGGAAGTACACACACTGGAGGGGCAGAACTTAAGTAATCTAAGAGTAGAAGTGAGAGTGCTTGGCATAGTTGATTTTTTAAAAACAGTATAGAGGTAAAATGCTTAGGAGTGAAAATACTTTAGGAGTTGTAATAGTTTGGAGAAACATATTAGGAGTGAAAAAATATGTTGAAAACCTTTTGAGGGAAAGGAAGGTCCAGCAAACAACAACATAGTCACAAAAGCATCACATTGCCCAGTTTGAACTTCACTTACTCAATTAGTTCTAGATGTATAAACAGTTACACAAAAGGGAGCAGGTTGGGAACATAAGACACTTGAAACAGGAGCACATAAGAAGAAGGGTGAAGGCAGTCATGTTAGTTAATAGAGACAAAGAGCAGGCAAGAATACTGATTAAAGTCTAAATTACAATCATACTTAGTGATAAGCATGCTATTTAAACACACAAGGCTTAAGCACTGAAATAAACATGTTGGCTAAACACAGTGATACATAAGTCTGGGTACCGAGGCAATCATGCTGAAGAATACAGGAAGAACCACAAAGATTCAATCATACAAAGTAGCCATACTAGTTGGGGTTACAAGACAAGGAAGACACAAAAGTAAACAGGTTGTTTAAGACCACATTGAATACTTAAGCAGAATGCACATGCTGATTAAAACACTAAACAAGAGAGGGCAAAACTTAAGCATACTGATCACACCAGCAAACGGGAAAGATGTTATGACCCGTCCAGTCGTCTCATGAGTTACCGCTTCGTTTCCCCCATTTCTACTTCTTTATGCCTTGTTATCCATATTTTGTGCTATCGGATTGGTTGGATCTTATCCAGAATGATTTTGGTAAGGTTTGAGACACTTAGTCTCTTTTAAAGAAGTTAAAGTTGAAAAAGTCAACTGGATGTTGACTTATGTGTTAAAGGGCTCGAATGTGAGTTCTGATGGTTGGGTTAGCTTCGAGAGGTTATTTATGACTTAGGAGTGTGATCAGAATGAGTTTTGGAGGTTTGGAGTAGATTTAGGCTTGAATTGGCAAAGTTGATATTTTGGCGATTTCCGGTTGGTAGGTGAGATTTTGATATAAGGGCCAGAATGGAATTTCGTGAGTTGCAGTAGTTCTGTTGTGTCATTTGGGATGTGTGTGAAAAATATTAGGTCATTCAGACGTGGTTTGGTTGGGTTTTTGATCAAAAGCAAAATTCGGAAGATTTTAGAAAGTTTGGCTTGAATTCGATGTATTTTGGGTGATTTGATGTCGTTTGAGGTGTTTTGATGATTGGTACAAGTTTGAATAAGGTATTAGGTTATCTTTGTGCTTTTGGTTGAGGTCTCGGGGGCCTCAGGGTGATTTCGGATGGTTAACGGAAAGGTTTGAAACTTGTGAAGTTGCAGAATCTCAAATGCTTTTGGTATTTCTGCACATGTTGATTGGGGACCACGAGTGACACGCCGCACATGCGGAAGAGGAGCCACAGAAGTGGATTTTGGAGGGATCTTCAGGAACATCAGATGCGGTAGTATGACCGCACCTACGAAGGCGCATGTGCAGAGAGTTGACCGCAGATGCGGATTGGGCCATTTAAGTGAAGAACCACAGAAGCGGTAATTTGGCCGCATACGCGGTACCACAGAAGCGGGTATTGTTTCGCAGGTACAAAAAGGCCTGGGCATAAAGTATAAATTGTGGCCGTCGCCAATTTTAGCTAATTTCACCATTTTTATCTCGGCTTTGGAGCTTTTTGGACGATTTGAAAGAGGGATTTCAAGGGAGCTTCATTAAGGTAAGGAATTTGGACCTATAACTCATTCCTATGCTATTATTTCATGGATTAGAGCTAGAAATTATGGAAATTAAGGGTGAAAATTGGGGAAACTAGGGCTTGGCAACTTAGGCTTTTGATTGGGAATTTGAAGGACCATTTGAGGTCAGATTTGAGAACTTTTGTTATGTATGAACTCGTGGGGAGATAAGAAATCTATTGATGTAAAAATTATTGAATTCCGAGACATGGGCTCGGGGGTCGAGTTTTTGTAATTTCGGGATTTGTATTATATTTTGATTATTTTCGCTTGGGCTTCGTTCCCTTAGCATATTTTGATGTCCTCGTTCTGATTTTGGATAGATTCGACGCGAGTGGAGGCCGATTTGAAGGGCAAAGGCATCGCGAGCTAGAGATTTGACTGGTTCGAGGTGCGTAATGATTATAAATGATATTCTGAGGGTTTAAAACCCCGGATTGCACATCGTAGTGCTATATTGAGGTGAGGCACATGATTGATGATGAGCGTGGGGTTGTGCACTATTAGGGATTGTGACTTAGTCCGTCCCGAATGACTATTTTATCACCTATTTGACTGAGACCTATTTGCTATCATCATGATTTGGGCTAAATACCATATTTGGGCATTGTGCCAACTATTTGAACCCTTTGGGGATTTTTACTTGTATTTCCTCACTGTTTTGACTTTATTCTTGAACTCAGTCATGTTATATTTCACTGTGTTTTGTACTCAGCCATGTTTACTCTGTTTTAACACTTACATGAACTTTTAAATGATATTTTGGCTTGAGAAATATGTTTTACTACTGCCCGAGTGGCTTGTGGGGGTTTTTGACTGAGTAAAGCCGAGGGCATTGCTGTGAGGAAACATTTGATACTGATTATGAGGCCGAGGGCCTGAGATATGTATGCCACGAGGTGGCTTGATTGATTGTGGCCGAGGGCCTAGTGATGATGCCACGAGGTGGCTTGATATTGCGCTTGGGTCATAAGTAGTCCCTCCAGGAGTCTGTACACCCCCAGTGAGCGCGAGTACCCATTGTGATGTGAGATTGAGCCTGAGGGGCTGGTATGGTTCTGAGATGTTGCCCGAGGGGCAATTTTGTTGATACAGTGCCCGAGGGGCGAACCTTTACGTGTTTATTTTTCCTTAATTGTCTGTTAACTATCTGCTTACTTGTTGAAAAAGGATTTTACCTATCTTTTAATTGGTTTACTGATTTTAAATGGTTTTACTACTTCATTATAGAATGCTTTGTCACTTGCGTGATTTTTTACTTTCAGTCTTTATTTACATTTGTTACTCACTGAGTTGGAGTAATAACTTTACTCCCTCCACCCCTGTGTGCAGATTCAGGCGTTGTTGATCCTGCTAGTGCGTTGAGAGCTCCCGGTGGACATTCGGAGTTCACGAGGTAGCTGCTTGACGCCCGCAGACTCGTGTTTCTCCCTCTTTATCATTTCTATTTCTAACCAAACAATTGTAATAGTTTATAGACTTATCGGATTTTTAGAAGGATGTATAGATGCCCATGACTAGTGACACCCCGACTGTGTTGGGTAGTCCTTCTGCATATTTATGATATTATCTGCTACTTAGTATTATTAAAGTATGTTTTAGATTACTTTTCTTAATGTTTAACTATTTAAAAATTGACCTAAGAGTAGTTGGCTGGCCTTGTCTTCACGAGAGGTGCCATCATGACCGGGTCCGGGTTTAGGGTCGTGACGAAAGAATAATTAAGTGCCTAAGCGATTAAACTAGTGTAGAAAGAGACATGGATTCAACAAGGAGCACATAGATTTGAATTTCGGAATGACATTGAAATAGGAACATACCAGTTAAGGAAGCAAAAGCAGAAAGTAAAGTAAGCAGGATTCCATAGCCTAGACTTGGTTTTCAGTAGGCTAGACAAGCAATGAGCACAAGTAGCAGAAAGAGAAATGAGTGAAAGTATGTGTGTGTGTGTGTGTTTTTTGAACTACTATTCGTGTGTAAGGCAGAATGAGTGTGTGTGTATATATAGGAGTCGAATAATATATGTAAATAAGGCAAGGCAAATTAACATTACATAATAAGGTAAGGAAATAATCAAGTAATCAATCAAGCTTGACAAGGGACAGAAAATCAGGGAATTATTCCCATAAATGACTTGGATTGAGTTTCAAAAAATGCAAGAAGTGGGTTTAACAACCAATTAGGGTTAGAGCCCATAAATCAAGCAATTAGTCGCACGAATAAGGCAATCATAGGTAATTAGAGACCAATCAAGGGTCAGTCAATCCCATTACAAGAGTTTCTAATTAGAGATCTCTGAATTAAGGCAAGTGAGCAGAAATCAGTAATGAAACCCTAGATAATTTAGTTAATCAATCAATTATTCAAACAATAACGGACGAAAATGTTGAAGTTACACAATGAACAACCAAGCAATCGAACCATAAACATAACTATGTAAGAAAGATTAAACAAACATAAGGATCTCAGAAAACTTTTTTGCAAAAACAGAAGTGGAAACCCTAAATTTTTTTAGAAATACTTAAGGTTGATTAATAGAAGGAAGATCAGGAGAATCTTAAAGAAACAGTCATGGAAACTCGAAACTACTTCAAACATAGAGGTTCGACCAACAAATAATGAGAAAACCAAACCCTAACTTAACAAAGTGCTTAAAAATCGGTTAATCAGTAAAGAAATAAGGGAACCTTAAGGAAAAATCAGTGACGAACACAAAATCGCTCAAAAGCTATAAGGATCTGGACAGATTCAAGTCCAAACATTAGGTTTTTGAAGAAAAAGAAAGGGTAAAGAGAATCTGGTCTTGAATTAGAGAGTTGAGTCGTAAAACATCGATAGAAAGCACTCCTAGACCATAGACTGACTCTTGGATAGTTGTGAACAAGATCTCGACTAGATATCTTCAAGATCCTTCCATGAAATTGCAAAATCGAGCACCTAGGGGAAGTAGGAGGCCTGTAGGGGTCTCAAACACCCATGGAAATCCATGGATCGAGTGAGAATCGAAGGGATTAGGGCTGGTTTTTGGTGGAGGCGGCTAGGGTTAGGGTTGGGTCTCAGAGAGAGATGGAGAGGAGAGGAGTTTTAGGGCGGTTGTTTTGTGTAAAATGAATTAGGGTTAGGGGTCATTGGAGATAAAAAAGGAAAGGGGTGATGGTGGTCGTTGATCTCTTTGATCAATGACCATGATTAAAAGGGTTTAGGGCCGGGTAGATGTCTTAGGTTTTAGGTTGGGGTGGATTTTGGCTTGGTTTTTGATTTAATTAGAGTTGGGGAAATTGAAATTGGGATATTTAATTAGGCTAGGTCCGAAATAAACGGGATGTGTGTTAAATACCCCTTTAATTGATAAAAATAATTTTTAAAAATAATTAACAGATTATAAAAATGGTTTCCATGCCTAGAAATGTTTTAAAATAATTACTTAGTATTTTAAAAATATAAAAATCTATTTTCTAGTAAAATAATATAATAATGCATACATGGGCTATAATTGCAAAGCAATTACAATTATAACCCCAAAAATGCAAACGTGGCTATTTGTGAAATATTTTTAACATAGTACAAAGGCAAATGATAATTTAAGCCACTGAATTATAAAACTATTTGTGATGCAATTAGTAATTGTTTATATAAATGAAAATACTGGGATAAATTAATTAAAACCTGTAACGACCCGACCGGTCGTTTTTAGCATTTGCATTTCGCTCGCTAGTTCTTGGGCATGACTAGCCCCGTGTGATGTATTATAACTTATGTAAATCGTCTGTTTTGGTTTTCAGGGTAATCGAAATGAATTTGGAAGAACAATTCTCAGTTTGAAACTTAAAATTTGAAAGGTTAACCAAGTTTTGACTTGTTAGTATATGATATCGGATTAGAATTTTTATGATTTGGTTAGCTTCGTTAGGTGATTTGGGACTTATGAGCGTGATCGAAATGTACTTTGGAGGTCCGTGGAAGTTTTAGGCTTGAATTGGCGAAAATGAAAATTTGGCATTTTCCGGTTGGCAGTGGAAATTTTGATATCGAGGTTAGAATGGAATTTTGGGAATTGTAGTAGGTCCGTTGTATCATTTTTGACGTGTGTGCAAAATTTCAGGTCATTCGGACGAGGTTTGATAGACTTTTTGATCGAAAGAGGAATTTGGAAGTTTTTGGAATTCTTAGGCTTGAATACGATGTCAATGTGGTGTTTTGATGTTGTTTAGAGCATTCCGAAGGTTGGAACAAGTTTGAATGAGGTTATGGGATATGTTGGCATGTTTGTTTGAGGTACCGAGGCCCTCAGGTGAGTTTCAGGTGTTTGAACGGATCATTTCATGTTGGAAAAAGTTGCTGAAAAAACTGTTGTTGGTGTTGCAAGCTTTTGGCCTTCGCGTTTGCGATGGATCTCCCGCATTCCTGAAGGGTTAGGATGTGAGGCAGTAGAGTTGGCCTTCGCGTTCGCGAAGGTTTTCCCGCGTTCGCGAAGGGCTGAGGTCAGTAGTCATCGCGTTCGTGAGGGTTTTGCCGCGTTCGCGTAGAGGAAGTGGAATAGCTGGGACCCCAAGGCATTTGTCCTACGCGTTCACATAGTAGAGGTCGCATTCGCGAAGTTGTGAGTCAGTTGTGCATCGCATTCGCGAGAGTGTTCTCGCGTTCGTGTAAAAGGAAGTTTGGCCAGTGAAGCTTTGTTCTTGCGGACGCGAGGGTGCTGCCGCGTTCGCGATGAAGAAAATACCTGGGCAGTCAGTTTATATTTTTAAAATCGAGGGTTTAAGTCCAATATCACAAAAGCCATTGGAGAGCTCGGGAGAAGGTGAAATTTGAGGAGATTTTCAGTGGAGCAATTGGGGTAAGTATTCTTCACTCATATTTGGTTTAATTCCATGACTTAGTCTTGAATTTTATCATTTTATTTGAGAAATTAGAGTGGAAATTGGGGGAATATGGAGGAAAAGTTTGAGAATTCTTTTGGCGATTTGAAAGGGCAATTGAGGTTGGATTTTGATGAATTTATTATGGGTAGACTCGTGAGAGTTTAAGGATTCTTTGATGTGATTTTTATCAAATTTCGACATGTGGGCCCAGGGGTCGGGTTTGGCCAAATTCAGGATTTTCGATGTAAATTGGTTATTTTCGAGTGGGCTTTGTTCCCTTAGCATATTTTGATGGTATTAATCTGATTTTGGTTAGATTTGGAGCAATTGGAGGCCAATTCAAGGGGCAAAGGCATCACGGGCTAGAGTTTGAACTAGATTGAGGTAAGTAATGTTTGTAAATGCTGTCCTGAGGGTATGAAACCCTGGATTTCACATCGTTGTGCTACTTTGAGGTGACACACATGCTAGATGACGAGCATGGAGTCGTGCACCGTTGGGGATTGTGACTTGGTCCGTCCCGTACGATTGTTAAGTCGCGTATTTGATTGAAAACTGTTTGATATCATTGTGTTTTGGAAAGTATTGCTATATTTTGGGTGGAATGACATATTTGGGCTCGTGCCAACTATTTTGGACCCTTATGGGGAGTTTTAACTACTGTTCCTCACTATTTTGACTTAATAATTGTATTCAGTCATGCTGTGTTTTATTGATTTCTTAACTCAGCCTTATTTACTAAGTTTTGATACTATAAATGATATTTTGAGCTAAACGCTCTGTTATATTGTTAGTCCGAGTGGCTTGTGAGGTTGATGGCTGAGAGAGGCCGGAGGCCTGATTGTGAGGTTGATGACTGAGATAGACCGAGAGTTTGATTGTGAGGTTAATGACTAAGAGAGGCCGAGGGCCTGGTTGTGAGGATTATATATTTATGGATCAGGCTACATGTCGCATATATATATATATATATATATATATATATATATATATATATATATATATATATATATATATATATATGTATGTATGTATGTATGTGTATATATATATATATATGTATGTATGTATGTATGTATGTATGTATGTATGTATGTATGTATGTATGTATGTATGTATGTATGTATGTATGTATGTATGTATGTATGTCTGTATGTATGTATGGGGTGGTTGGTTAAGCTTTTGAGTGGAACTATTGAAATAAGGAGAAAGGTGCAATGTTTTGAAAAAGTAAGAGTCACTTGAATTGATTGGGTTGTAGGAGCCCCACTGGAGTCTGCACACCCATAGTGAGCGTAGTCGACTATATATATGGATCGGACTGCACACCGTAGCGATATATGGATCGGGCTGCACGTCGCAACAGTTATGTTAAGGTACCTATTGAGCGTGAGTGTTGAGTCTGAGTGCTGATTGCTGAGAGTTGAGTCATGAGTGACTGAGTGACTTGACCCAGGGGCTATATATATACACATATACGAGTGATGCTTTGCCTGAGGGGCATGTTTATGAACTTACTATTTTTCACTTCTCCTTAAAGTGAGTTTCTGTTGAATATGTTGAATAAATTACTACTTTCACTCATCGTTAGACCGAGCCTCTATTGAAAATGTCAAACAAATGCTTTAAACAACTTTCATTTAAACTGAAGTTTTTACGAGGTGTTCGGGATTTAGTCACTAATTTGGCTTTGTTACTTCTTTCGAGATTTTTAAGTTATGAAATGTTTATGAATTTCGGTTTGTCGAGGGGCTGTATACGAACTATGTTTTGCCCGAGGGGGCGATTATGATTTTCATCACTTTTACTATATATATTTCATTAAACTTCTATTGAAAATGTTAGAAAGATATTTTCTAAAGGATTTTATTGAAGTTGGAAATTTAACGAAATGATTTGAATGGTATCTTATTTTAGGAACATACTGTAACCACTGTGCTGCTCTGACGTGGTTTACGTAATTTTTTATGGCTCAATCCTCATTTACTTTTATTACTTACTGATTTGGCGTACTCACATTACTCCCTGCATCTTGTGTGCAAATTCAGGTATTTCTGAGCTCAGTGGCAGGTTAATCGGAGTTAGCAAGGTAGCTTCCTGGCGATCGCAGCCCTGCTTTTCTCCCTCCTTATTCTTCCTTAATGTATTCTTGTGATTTTCCCGGCCATGTTGGTCTTTATGTTGATAGATAGTTGTAGTAGATGCTCATGACTAGTGACACCCCGATGTCGGGCTTGTGTATTTATTCCGCACTGTTCATTTAGACTTACACCATGAGATTATTGATTAATAAATGGTATAAAAATGACTTTTATTGAATAATGGTTGATTTGGGAATTGTGTCGGCTGGCCTAGTTTAACGATAGGCGCCATCACGACCGGGTCAGTTTTTGGGTTTTTGACAAAACCCTTTAAAAAATGCAGAAATTATGAAAAAATATTAATTGATGCTAATGCATAGTTTTGGAGGTATATATGCATTTTAAAAAATATTATAGGAAAAATTGGGTATCAACAGCTGTCCCTCTTTACTCGAGAAGGATGAAAGATTTTTCGGGTAAAGAAATGATGGCCAATTTTGACCGATTGAGATGTTTTGAAAAATAGAGGCCAAACCCTGGTCTTTGAGCTGCCTACATGTCGCTGGCTTTACATGAATCAGACCATGTATAGTTCTGGATCCCCCGGTGAATAAAGCCGATGGAGTTGTTATAGGAATGGTGGCCACTTTCAGCAAAGGTTCTTTTATGAAGGGCAATGCCGGATGGAGTTATTGTTGCGAATATAGAATGTAACAGATGTATTATAGGGCAGATAGCTGGATATCACGGAGTAGGATGGGTAACTGATGAGAATCGGTTATCGATGGCAACGTGAAAAATGGCATGAGCGGAAACCAGAGCGAAGGCTGTTCCTGTTTGAAAAACGGCTACCTTCTGGATTACCTGCAAAACTTAAAACACAATGCGTGCGAGTATATAGATAATGAAAATTCCCTTTGAACCATGAAAGATTGTCTTTGGACAGTACAGATGGCGTCTTTAGACTAGGATGTCCTGGGCCATGAATTGTGAGATAGGAGATTCGCAGGCCATGAAATGATGTTCAGGCCATGAAAATGGTGCCTCCGAAACATGATGCCTTTGAATAATGATATGCAAATTTGAGAGATCCTCAGGCCATGGCATAGTGTCTTCCGCCTATGAGGATGATGCCTTTAGACAATGACACCTTTGGACAAGTTGGCGATGTTTCAGCCCATGAGATGCAATAATATGATGCTAAAATCAACAAGACAAGTCTTAGTCTTGTGAGGTTGAAAGTAGAGCTTAGCCCGAAAGAGGAGCAAATAAATAGAGCCGGAGAAACATCGCTTAGTCTCGGTAAATAAAGGCGATAATTGGCCTTAAGCAAATAGGAGACAGAGTTTAGCCTCATGCAGGATTTGGGACATGGATTAGTCCCATGCAAATGGAAGGCAGAGCCTAGCCTTATGCAAATATGAAGGCATGGCTTAGCCTCGTGTAGGATTTGGGACAGGGCTTAGTCCCATTCAAATGGAAGGCATGGCTTAACCTTGTGCAAATATAGAGGCAGGGCTTAGCCTCGTGTAAGATTTGAGCCAGGGCTTAGTCCCATGCAAATTGAAGGTAAAACCTAGCCTTATGCAAATATGGAGGCAGGGTTTTGCCTTGTGCAGGATTTGGGACAGGGCTTCGTCCCATGCAAATGAAAGGCAGTGCTTAGCCTAATGCAAATATGGAGGCAGGTTTTAGCCTCGTGCAAAGATTTTAGACAGGGCTTAGTCTCATGAAGAGAGAAGGCAATGCTTAGCCTTATGCAAATAGGAGGCAGAGCTTAGCCTCATGCAGAATTTGGGACAGGGCTTAGTCCCATGCAAATGGAAGGCAGAGCTTAAACTTATGCAAATATGGAGGCAAGGGTTAGCCTCGTGCAAAGATTTGAGATAGGGCTTAGCCTCATGCAGATAGAAGACAATACTTAGCCTTATGCAAATAGGAGGCAGAGCTTAGCCTCATGCAGGATTTGGGACACGGCTTAGTCCCATGCAAAGAGAAGGCAGTGCTTAGACTTATGCAAATATGGATGCAGGGCTTAGCCTCGTGCAAAGATTTGAGACAGGTCTTAGTCTCATGTAGAGAGAAGGCGATGCTTAGCCTTATGCAAATGTAGAGGCAGGGCTTAGCCTCATGGAAAATTAGAGACAGGGCTTAGTCTCATGCAAAGAGAAGGCAATGCTTAGCCTTATGCAAATTTGGAGGCAGGGCTTAGCCTCGTGCAATATTTGAGACAAGGCTTAGTCTCATGCAAAGAAAAGGCAATGCTTAGCCTTATACAAATGTGGAGGCAGGGCTTAGCCTCATGCAAAATTTGAGACAGAACTTAATCTCATGCAAAGAGAAGGCAGTGCTTAGCCTTATGTATTGAACAGGTAGCAAATAAGAGTAGAGTGTTTCTTAGCTGGAGATATATTTGTGTCTGGAAGCTTGATTGATAGTGACTTTCATATGTGTATGCTTTCGAATACTTCTGTTGTGTTCACCATGCCTACGTCCAAAGAAACATTGTATGTTTTGTAAGGGGAGGTTGGTTCGTGCCTTCGTCTGCTGCTTTGCTCCGCTCAGTTCTAGAGGCCCTATTTGAATTGCCCTGGGTAACACCTGGCTGTCACGGAAATAGAGTTTTCAAAAATATGCACGTATTGATTAAAATAGAGTTATTTTTATGAATCATAATGAAATATCAAGTAGTTTAGATGAACTGGTGACTATAACACATTTCAGAGACATTGCAGCTTTCTTCTTTTAGAATTTTGAGAGTCCTCTTCAAAATTCTGCCCTAGTTTGGTAAGTGATCCTTCGGCTGTTTGCATGTGTTGAGACTTGCTGAACCTTCTCCGAAATTTTGAGAATCCTTCTCAAAATTTTTCCCCAGTTTCTTAACCAATTTCTGACTTTCTGGCATATGATGGCGTCGGCCAGACTTGCTTCGGAATTTTGAGGGTCCTCCTCAAAATTTTGCCCTAGTTTCTAGTGCTGGGAAAAATGAAAATTTTATTATGATATGATCGAAACCACAGGGCTGCCTACGTATCCCCTCTTAAACAGGAATCAGGTCAAGCGTACTTAAATTACATCCGATGAAGAAATGTAAACAGTGTAAGCATAGTATCTCTTGCCTGCGTTTGAATTGATTGTTTTTGGTCAGACTTCTCCATCCATTTCTGCAAGTATGAGTGCTCCTCATGTTAGCACCCTATGAACCATGTAGGGACATTGCCAGTTGGGAGAGAATTTCCCTTTGGCTTCCTCTTGATGCGGGAATATCTTCTTTAGTACCAACTGTCCTAGTGAAAACTGTCTTGGTCAAACCTTTTTGTTGTAAGATCTAGACATTCTGTTCTGATAAAGCTGATCGTGACATACTATGTTCATTTTTTTTCTATCTATAAGGGCTAGTTGCTCATAACGGCTCCTTATCCATTATGCATCGTTGAGTTCGGCTTCTTGTATGATTTCTAAAGATGGGATTTTTACCTCGGTCGGAATGACAGGTTCGGTACCGTAAACCAGTAAATAGGGGGTTGCCCAATTGATGTGTGGACTGTAGTGTGGTACCCCAATAGAGCAAAGGGTAACTTATCGTTCCATTGTTATGGTTTTCTACCATCTTCCTTAATATCTTCTTGATATTCTTGTTAACAGCTTCCACAGGTCCATTCATTTGAGGCATGTATGTTGTAGAGCTTTTGTGCTTGATTTTGAAGGTTTCGCACATGGATTTCATCAGGTCACTATTGAGATTAGCGGCATTATCAGTGATAATGGACTCGGGAACTCCTAATCGACAAACAATACGATCCTTGACAAAGTCTGTGATGACTTTCTTGGTTACAACTTTGTAGGAAGCGACCCTCTACCCATTTTGTGAAGTAGTCAATGGCCACTAAAATAAACCTGTGCCCGTTTGAAGCAGTGGGCTCGATTGGACCGATGACATCCATTCCCCAGGTAGCAAAAGGCCAAGGTGCACTTGTTGCATTGAGCTCATTAGGTGGTACCCTTATCATGTATGTATGTACCTGACATTGGTGTCATTTTTGTACGTACCGGATGCAATCCGTCTCCATGGTCATCCAAACATATTCGGCTCTGAGTATTTTATTGGCTAGAACAAAACCAGTCATATGTGGTCCACAAGTTCCGGCATGTATTTCTTCGAGCAATCGACAAGCTTCATTTGCGTCAACACACCTTAACAACACTAGAACAGGAGTTCTTCTATACAGGGTCCCTCCGCGTTGGAAGAAGTGATTGGACAGCCTTCACAACATGCATTTCTGAGTGTGGTTTACCTACTCTGGATATTCTCCTTTTGACAAATATTCTTTGATGTCGTGGAACCAATGTTTTCCATCCATTTCTGCTTCAACATGATCACAGTAAGCCAGTTGATTATGGATCCTCACCGGGATATGATCAATGAAATTCTTGTCCGGATGTTTTATCATTGATGCCAGAGTGGCTAGTGCGTCTGCAAACTCATTTTGAATTCTAGGTACATGTTTGAATTCTATCATTGTGAATCTTTTCATCAATTCCTTCACATGATACAAGTAGGGTAGTATCTTTGTGTTCTTCATAGC
This sequence comes from Nicotiana tabacum, assembly GCF_000715075.1. Taxonomy (NCBI): domain Eukaryota; kingdom Viridiplantae; phylum Streptophyta; class Magnoliopsida; order Solanales; family Solanaceae; genus Nicotiana; species Nicotiana tabacum. The sequence goes on from NC_134087.1 coordinate 83,029,464, forward strand.
CCATTCTCCTTGAACCTGATGTACCAAAAGATCCAAATCACCGATTACTAGCAGTTCTTCTATATTCATATCGATGGCCAGATTGAGCCCCATGATGCAAGCCTCATATTCCGCCATGTTGTTGGTGCATGGAAACCTAAGTTTCGTGGATACAGGGTAGTGTTGATTTGTTTATGACACCAAAAACCGCTCTAATGCCCACTCTTTTGAAGTTTGTGGCGCCATCGAAGAACATCTTCCAACCGTCGTAAGCTTCGGCAATATCCTCTACTACGAATGATACTTATTCACCAGGAAAATACATTTTCAAGGTTTCGTATTCCCCTCCCACAAGATTTTCAACAAGATGGTCTGCCAATACTTATCCTTCGACCGCCTTTTGAGTTACATAGACGATGTCAAACTCACTTAACAGTATCTGCTACTTGGCTAACTTCCCGGGCGGTATGGGTTTCTAAAATATGTACTTCAGGGTCCATCTTGGGTATGATGTACGTGGTATAGGCACAGAAGTAATTCCTCAATATTTGAGTTATCCAAGTCAAAGCACAGCAAGTGCACTCCAGCAAAGAGTATAATGCTTCATAAGGTGCGAACTTTTTACTCAGGTAGTATATGGATTGCTCCTTTCTCCCTGTCTCGTCATGTTGTCCAAAAACACATCCGAAAGTTGTATCTAATACAAATAGATAGAGTAGCAAAGGTCTCCCAGGTTCTGGGGGGACTAGGACTGGCGGTATGGACAAGTATTCCTTGATTTTGTCGAAAGCCTTCTGATAATCTTTGGTCCAACTCGTTTCAGCATCTTTCCTCAACATTTTGAATATGGGTTAATATATAATTGTAGACTATACTATGAAGCGACTGATATAGTTAAGATGTCCCAGGAAACTCATCACATCTTTTTTGCTCTTTGGTGGCGGTAACTCTTGAATAGCCTTAACTTTGGACGGGTCCAACTCGATCCCTCAGCGGCTAACAATGAATCCCAACAATTTTCCTACGGGAACCCCGAATGCACATATTGCAGGGTTCAGCTTTAGGTTGTACCTCCTTAGCCTGTAAAAGAACTTTCTCAAATCTGCTATGTGATATGTGGCCCTCTTGGATTTAATAATGACGTCGTCAACATACACCTCTATTTCTTTGTGTATCATATCACAAAAAATGTTTTTCATGGCTCTCATGTAAGTAGCCCCAGCATTCTTTAGACCAAATAGCATCATCTTATAGCAGTACACCCCCATGGTGTAATGAAAGCTACTTTCTCTGCGTTTTCTTCATCCATCAAGATCTGGTGATAACCTACGAAGCAATCTACAAAGGATTGGAGCTTATGCTTGGCGCAATTGTCGATCAAGAGGTGTATATTTGGTAGTGGAAAGTCATCCTTGGGACTTGCTCTGTTTAAGTCTCGATAGTCAACACATACTTTGCCTTTCCCATCTTTCTTTGGAGCTAGTACAATGTTGGCTTGCTGGTTGGGTACTCGACTACCCTGAGGACTTTGGCCTTGATTTGCTTAGTGACTTCCTCCTTGATTTTCAGGCTCATATCTGGTTTGAACTATTTGAGTTTCTGCTTCACTGGCAAACACATTGGATTGGTAGGTAACATGTGAGCCACTACGGATGTGCTTATACCGGTCATGTCATCATATGACCATGCAAAGATATCCTCATATTCCTTCAAGAACTTGAAGTCAAACGAGTTATGAGACAAAAGTTGTCGCAACTTAGGTTCATAATCTTACTTAAATATTATGTCAAATGTAACTAAGCTTTTCTCCTAATTTACTTAGAATTATGAGTGATCTACCTACCAAATTGAATATCTATGAGTCTAGTTTCCAACACATTAAACCGTTTGTCGATACGATCTCGGAGTAGAGAGATATTCACGTTTCTGCAAGACTGCACCAAACACCTCTCTATGGGGCCCACTTAGGCGGTTTAAAACATTTGGATATATATATATATATATATATAAATATATAAATATAGTTGCCTCCAACCCGTTCTAAGTCATTTTTTTCACTAAATTCAGACCTTAGAACCCTAGAAACACCATCTCAAGGTTCTCTCAAGATTCAAGACCCAAACAAAGGGCAAACAACACAAATCAAGTGTAGGGAATCCCGTTGCGCTAGTAAGTTTGTTGTTCTTCTTGTTGCTGCTCATTTTTGTGTTATTCCAGCTCGTGTGGGAGGTTGTTTTAAGGGGTTTATGTTATTTAAATACTCTCTCAAGTTCTTATATCAACCATAGGTGATTTCAAGCCTTCTAAAGTAATTCTAGTGCCAAAACGCTAATTGATTGCTAGTTTTGCTTCCTTGTTGTTGTGGCAGCATTGGAGGGATATTTCATGGATTATTAAGGTCAAATTGGAGTTGTTTTTCTATCTAAAGGTAAGGAACATCTTATTCTACATGTATTTAAGATTATCCAAGTTGCGGCTAAGTCATTGAAGCTAGAACTTGTGAAATATATATTGAAAGGCTTGGTAGTAATGTTATCGGTTGGTGGACTACTTTGGGAGGTTCAATATGATAAACTTTGATGTTGTTTGGGCTGTTTGGTGATTGTTTTCACTTGTGGGATGTAACATAAATAGGAGAGGTGCTGTCCGTTTCATTGTAAAATAGGTTGTGGTCAGTACATAGTAGTTACGACGCTTAAACGTTAACGATAGTGTCATTTCTCCTATTGTAGACTAAGGAGTCGTGAAATTTGCATAACTTGAGGTTGGGAAGTATATACAAGGTATGTAAGGCTATCCCTTTCCTTCTTTTGCACGACTCCGATTGTACATAATGTAATGAACGAGCTTCCAAAGATACTCTACTCTTAGAAGCTAGTAGTACTTATATTGTTTCCCCTCTTATGGAACGATTGATGTTTATGTTGCTTATATTATTATTATGTTACCAATGTTGTTAGTACTTTCTCATTCTTATAAGGTTCATAGTGAAGAGTTAGTCCTAATAAAATGTACATAGGATACCGACCTTACATCACTCCGAAAGGTTTGGAACATGATTCCATGAGTTGAGCATGCATTATATATATGTATCTATTTTACTCTACCGAGCCACGCTATAGTCGGCCGGGTATGACACCTATTGTGCAACCACTGATTAGTTGTGTTTTACCGAACTCCACGTGGCTGGGTACGATATGATGATGATGATGCCCACAAAGGCGTATGTTTTAAAAGTTTATATATATATATATATATATATATATATATATATATATATATAAATGTATCATGCATTTCATGTTAGTAGCCCTCAAAGGTACCCAGATTTTATAGGTTTCATATTCTCTATCCCTGCTTACATTAATGTTCGTACATATGGTTCCCTGCCTTACATACTCAGTACTGTATTCGTACTTACATCCTTTTATTTGTGGACACTGCATGTGATGCTACAAGACCTGATAGATAGGCAGACGCAGCTCCCCCACCATATTAGGTTGTCTAGTTCAGCGGTGATTGGCGAGATCCCTTCTTCGGACTTGTCGTGGTCTTGGTATGCATTTTTGTTATAGATATTATGGGTATGTCGGGGCCCTATTCCGGCGATGTTGCAGCACTTATGTTCCTTTAGAGGCTCATAGACAAGTATCAACTCATGTATAGTTTGGTATGCCTTGTCGGCTGAATTTTTGTTGTATAGTCTTTCATGGCGGCATGGTAGCTCGTACCTTATATATAGTTTCTTGATTGTTTGGTCATCTCATGTTATCTATGTTCATGCCATCATATTTTATTATTGGTTGTCCATGATCCATGTCTACCATTTATATTGATCTTAGCAGCCCTAAAAGATAATAAAGAAGGTTAAATAAAATGTACATTGGTGCTCGGCAAGTATGGCCGGGTGCTAGTCATGGCCCTCCAGTTTGGGTCGTGACAAACTTGGTATCAGAGCAAGTGTCTCCTAGGGGTTGTCTATGAGCCATGAGAGTCTTGATTATGGATGTGTATCACGCCACATTTATAATCAGGAGGCTACATGACATCTATGGTTGTTACCTTCTTCATAAATCTAGATCATGCATAGAGTTGAGTCGTAAGTGTTCGTCTCTAATATTCACCTTGTTTTCTTTCAATGATGCCTTCGACTAGGAATCAAACTATTAGTGGATGGCTTGATATAGCAGTGGGAGAGGGTACCAGTTAGGTACCCCAAGCTAGGGCAGGCCAAAGTGAGGCTTAGAGTGAGATGCCCTCTCATACCTCATCTACTCTATCTCCTTCAGAGGATATTAGGAGGCACCCAGCACCTCCAGTTCTTCTGTCTGGCACTATAGACCAGGATATGCGGAGTGTTTTGCAGTTGTTGACTAGCTTAGTAGTTGCTCAGGCTCAGAGGCAGAATACAGTTGCTACTGATAAACCAGTTAGTACGAGAGTTCGTGATTTTATTAACTTAGACCCTCTAGTGTTTACCGGATCAGACCCGAAGGAGGACCCGTAGACTTTTATTGATCAAGTTCATCGTACACTGCGGTATGATATTTTGGATAGATCCAGGGGTTTGAACGCTCCTCCAGCTGTGTGGAATGAATTTTCTGAGGCCTTTCTTCGTCACTACTTGCTAGTTGAGATACGACGAACTAGAGCTGATAAGGTCTTGAACCTTTGACAAGGTAATATGAATGTGCGAGAGTACAATATGCAGTTTGATTCTTTAGCAAGTTATGCTCCCCATATGGTGGTCGAGATGAGTGATGGGGTGCATCTATTCATGAACGGGTTGGGACCACATCTAATAAATGAGTGCACGATAGCCTCCTTCGTGGAGGGCATGGATATTACCCGTATTCATGCTTATGCCCAGACCCTAGATGATCGTAATCGCCAGCAGAAGGCAGATAGGGATAAGGATAGGGGCCAACATAAGAAGGTGAGATTTGTAGGGTATTCTGATGACTTCAGAGGTAGCGTTATGCCCCAGTCTTCGAGGAGTTCGGCGCTTCCTACAGCTAGAGCTCCTCCATAGTTTTAGTGGCCTCGATATGATCGATTTACCTATTCTGGTCCAGGTCAGAGTTCACAGGCATCAGGCTTGCAAAATAACAGGGATACTAGTCAGATGAGACCCCCAACACCACATTATGATCAGTGCGGCAAGGCCCACTATGGACTGTGCCGTCAAGGTTCGGATGCAAGCTATTTTTGCGAACAGCCTGGCCATATGATGCGAGATTGTCCTAACAGAGGAGGTGGTGGTATGGCTCAGCTGACTGGACCTGTGTCTAGTTCTTCCTCATCAGTTCGACCTCCAACACTGGTTTTCAGCAATCGACAGGTTGTGGTAGAGGTAAAGGTGTAGTACCGAGTTTGAGTGGTGTTTAAAATCAAACCTATGCTCTAGTAGGTCGACAGGATCTCGAGTCGTCTCCAGATGTTGTTACAGGTATATTGTTTGTGTTTTCTTGTGATGTATATGCGCTGATTGATCCGGGATCTACATTATCATATGTTACACCCTTTGTGGCTAATAATTTTGGCGTTGAACCTGAATTGATAAGTAAACCACTTGCGGTATCTACTCCAATGGGAGATTCTATGATTGCTAGGAGAGTATATAGAGGTTGCATAGTGATGATTTGTAGTTGTCAAACCTCGGCAAATTTATTTGAGTTAGAAATGGTTGATTTCGATATGATAATGGGGATGGACTGGTTGGCCTCATGCTATGCAAATGTTGACTGTCGTACGAAGATGGTTAGGCTTCAATTTCCTGGTGAACCCATTGAATGGAAGGGAAACATTGCTACACCGAAAGGTAGGTTTATTTCCTATCTTACGGCAAGGAAGATGATCTCAAAAAGTTATATTTATCATCTCGTTCGCGTTAGGGATGTGGAGGCGAAGCCGCCTACTCTACAATCATTCCTTGTGGTTAATGAATTTCCATATGTTTTCCCAGATGAACTACCAGGTCTTCCTCCTTATAGGGAGATTGAGTTTAGCACTGATATGTTTCCTGACACTCAACCTATATCTATCCCTCCATACATAATGGCCCCGGCAGAGTTGCGAGAGTTGAAGGTCCAGTTGATGGAATTGCTGGATAAGGGCTTCATTAGGCCTAGCATTTCACCTTGGGGTGCGCCAGTTCTGTTCGTGCGGAAGAAAGACGGGTCGTTAAGGATGTGTATCGATTATCAACAGTTGAATAAGTTTACTATAAAGAACAAGTAATTACTTGCAAGGATTGATGACCTTTTTGACCAACTCTAGGGTGCCAAGTATTTCTCCAAGATTGACTTACATTCAGGGTATCATCAGGTGAGGGTTAAGGAGAAGGATATACCAAAGATGGCCTTTCGGACAAGATATGGGCACTTTGAGTTCTTGGTGATGTCGTTCGGGCTAACAAATGCCCCAACAGCTTTTATGGATCTCATGAATACTGTATTCAGACCCTATCTTGATGTGTTCATGATCGTATTCATTTGTGACATTCTGGCGTATTCTCGTTCAGAGGCGGAACATGCGGGCCACTTGCGAATAGTATTACAGGCGCTTCAGGATCGTAAGTTATATGCTAAGCTCTCCAAATGTGAATTCTTGCTGAACTTAGTAGCATTCCTTGGCCATGTGATATCTGACGAGGGTATTAGTATTGACACTCAGAATATTGATGCAGTAAAGAATTGGACGAGACCTACAACACCATCAAAAGTCCGCAGCTTCCTAGGGCTAGCAGGATAGTATAGGCGGTTTGTAAAAGGGTTTTCCTCTATATCCGCACCATTGACTAAGTTAACACAAAAAGCTGCCAAGTTCCAGTGGTCTGACGCTTGTGAATATAGTTTTTAGGAGCTGAAGAATCGATCGACATTAGCACCAGTGCTCACTCTTCCTGAAGGATGAGAAGGTTACATGTATATTTTGATGCCTCGGGTATAGGTTTGTGGTGCGTATTGATGCAGCATGGGAAGGTGATTGCTTATGCATCGAGACAATTGAATAAGCATGAAAAGAATTATTCAACCCATGATTTGGAATTGGCTGCAGTAATATATGCTTTGAAGATATGGCGGCACTACTTATATGGCATCTATGTTGACATCTATACAGATCACAAGAGTTTACAATACATCTTCAAGCAGAAAGAGTTGAATTTGAGGTAGCGTAGGTGGCTTGAATTACTGAAAGACAACAACGTCGAGATATTGTATCATCCCGGTAAAGCCAATATTATGGAAGACGCTCTCAGTAGTAAGTCAATAGGAAGCTTAGTACACATTGAGGCAAGTAGATGGGGGTTGACTAAAGAGCTTCATCCTCTAGCCAATATGAGAATCCAATTGTTAGACTCTGATGATAGAGGTGTTACTGTACATAATACATCAGAATCAACTTTGGTAGCTGGGGTAAAAGCACGACAATATGAAGATCGTATCTTAGAACGATTGAGAGAGAGCATTCAATAGTGTAAAATTACGGTTTTTGAGATCAGATGAGATGGGGAACTGAGATATAAGAGCCGATTATGTATGCTTAATGTGGCAGGGTTGCGAGAGAAGATTATGAATGAGATTCATCAATCCTAATATTCCATCCATCCCGGCTCGACAAAGATGTATCATGATGTCAAAGAGCAGTATTGGTGGGATAAAATGAAGAAGTCTATTGCAGAATTTGTAGCCTAGTGTTCCAATTGTGAACAAGTAAAGATAGAACATCAGAAACCCGGTAGATTGCTTCAGAATATAGAGATTTCAACCTGGAAATGGGAGGTGATTAATATGGACTTCGTTATTGGATTACCTCGCACTTATCATAAGTTTGACTCTATCTGGGTGATAGTTGGTCGACTTGCAAAATGTGCCCATTTTTGCCAGTTAAGACAACTTACACGGCTGAAGATTATGTGAAGTTGTATATCAAGGAGATTGTTAGGCTTTATGGTGTGCCGGTATCTATTATATTAGACCGAAGAGCTCAATTTACGCCTAACTTTTGGAGGTCTTTTCAGAATAGTTTAGGAACACAAGTGAATCTCAACACTGCATTCCACTCGCAGACTGATGGACAGGCTGAACGTACCATTCAAACACTGGAAGATATGCTACGAGCATGTGTTCTAGATTTTAAGGGGAATTGGGATGATCATCTTCCACTCATAGAATTCGCGTACAATAATAGCTACCATTCCAGTATTAAAATGGCCCCATACGAGGCACTATACGGGAGGAGAGGTAGATCACCAGTTGGATGGTTTGAAGTCGGTGAAACAGAATTATATGGGCCAGATCTGGTTCACCAAACCATTGAGAAGCTGAAAGTGATACATGAGCGATTGAGTACGGCACAAAGCAGGCAAAGGTCTTATTCCGATGTCCGACGTCGTGATCTGGAGTTTGAGGTTGGTGATTGGGTTTTCCTGAGGATCTCACAAATGAAGGGTGTTATGCGTTTTGGGAAGAAAGGTAAGTTGAGTCCGCGGTATATCGGGTCATATAAATTCTTCAACGAATTGGACAGGTTGCTTATGAGTTAGTATTGCCATCCGAATTGGAATTTGTCCACCATGTATTCGATGTATCTATGTTGAGGAAATGTATTGGAGACCCTTCTCGGGTTGTCCCTATCAAAGATGTACAAGTTAAAGAGGATCTATCATATGAAGAAGTGCCAGTGGAAATATTAGATCGACAAGTCCGCAAGTTGAGAATAAAAGATGTAGCTTCCGTCAAAGTATTGTGGAGGAACAAGAATATAGAAGAAATGACATGGGCATCAGAAGAGGAGATGAAGTCTAAATACCTTTACCTATTCCATAATGAAGATAACAAGGATGCTGGTGGAACGCAGGATACATTGGAAGGTGAAAGGGCTCTATGAGGTAAGCAATAACTTGAGAATACTCTTCCTTAATACAAAATGGTGATATGCAGATAATGTAATTATCCATAATGCTTTGTGTAGCCTTGTGAGGCCATATGTTGGGCTTAACTACTTGCAAGTTTTGCTAGTGACCATTTTATTGGGGAAAATTAACCGGAAATTTCAGTTGGAATCCATGATGATTTGGACTCCCTATAAACCCTTACATTCGAGGACGAATGTTTCTAGGGGGGGTGTTACAACCCATATTCACGTATGTTAGCTCATGCCATAAGGTATTCGACATAAATCCATGAAAAGATTATCTTTAAGATGATAAGAAGTTAATCCTATTGGTCTTAAATGATACAAAGGTGTATAAGGGTGGTAAAGAAGTATTAGAAGTTAAACGAATCAAGGATGTTGCTAGACGTATTTCGGGTAAAACTAGAGGTGATTATTACACTCAAGAGGTAGTGTTTTAAGGTATTTGAATCATGTAATATCTGTATCATAAGTCATGAAGTAAAAAGAGTTATGAGACAAAAGTCGACAAAAGTTGTCGCAACTTAGGTTCATAATCTTACTTAAACATTAGGTCAAATGTTACTAAGCTTTTCTCCTAATTTACTTAAAATTATTGGTGATATACCCACCAAATTGAAGATCTATGAGTCTAGTTTCCAACTCTTTAAACCGTTTGTCTATACGATCTTGGAGTCGAGAGATATTCGAGTTTCTGCGAGACTGCGCCAAACACCTCTCTATGGGGCCCACTTAGGTGGTTTAAGACATATATATATATATATATATATATATATATATATGATGCCTCCAACTCGTTTTAAGTTATTTTTTCACTAAATTCAGACCTAAGAACCCTAGAAACACCATCTCAAGGTTCTCTCAAGATTCAAGACCTAAACAAAGGGCAAACAACACAAATCAAGTGTCGGGAATCCCGTGGCGCTAGTAAGTTTCTTGTTCTTCTTGTTGTTGCTCATTTTTGTGTTGTTCTAGCTCTTTTGGGAGGTTGTATTAAGGGGTTTATGTTATGTAAATACTCCCTCAAGTTCTTAATATCAACCCTAGGTGATTTTAATCCTTCTAAAGTCATTCTAGTGCCGAAAACGCTAATTGATTTCTAGTTTTGCTTCCTTATTGTTGTGGCAACATTGGGGGGATATTTCACTGACAATTAAGGTCAAATTAGAGTTGTTATTTCTGTCTAAAGGTAAGGAACCTCTTACTCTACATGTATTTAAGATTATCCAAGTTGCAGCTAAGTCATTGAAGCTAGAACTTGTGAAATATATATTGAAAGGCTTGGTAGTAATGTTATCGGTTGGTGGACTACTTTGGGAGGTTCAATATGATTAACTTTGATGTTGTTTGGGCTGTTTGGTGATTGTTTTCACTTGTGGGATGTAATATAAATAGGGGAGGTGGTGTCCGTTTCATCGTAAAATAGGTTGTGGTCAGTACATAGTAGTTACGACGCTTAAACGTTAACGATAGTGTCATTTCTCCTATTGTAGACTAAGGAGTCGTGAAATTTGCATAACTTGAGGTTGGGAAGTATATACAAGGTATGCGAGGCTATACCTTTCCTTCTTTTGTACGACTCCGATTGTACATAATATAATGAACGAGCTTCAAAAGATACTCTACTCTTAGAAGCTAACAGTACTTACATTGTTTCCCCTCTTATGAAACGATTGATGTTGATGTTGCTTCTCTTATTGTTATGTTATCAATGTTGTTGGTACTTCCTGATTCTTATAAGATTCATAGTGAAGAGTTAGTCCTAATAATGTGTATAGAGGATACCAACCTTACGTCACTCCAAAAGGTTTAGAACATGATTCCTTGAGTCTAGCATGCATTATATATAAGTATCTATTTTACTCTACCAAGATGCGCTATAGTCGGCCGGGTACGACACCTATTGTGCAACCACTAATCACTTGGGTTTTACCAAGCTCCACATAGTTGGGTACGATTCTACCGAGCCTTATGATGGTTAGGTACGTTTTTACCGACCCTATTATGGCCAGGTACGATATGATGATGGTGATGCCATCAAAGGCGTATGTTTTAAAAGTTTATATATATATATATATATATATATATATATATATATATATATATATGTATCATGCATTTCATGTCAGTAGCCCTCAAAGGTACCCAGATGTTACAGGTTGCATATTCTTTATCCCTACTTACATTACTATTCGTACTTATGGTTCCTTGCCTTACATACCCAGTACTTTATTCGTTCTGACGTTCTTTTATTTGTGGACGATGCATGTCGTGCGACGGGTCCTGATAGACAGGTAGGCGCAGCTCCCCCACCACAGTAGGCTGTCCAGTTCTACGGGTGATTGGAGAGATCCCTTCTTAGGCCTTGCCGTGGTCTTGGTATGAATTTTTGTTATAGATATTATGGGTATGTCGGGGCCCTAATCGGGCTATGTTGCAGAACTTATGTTCCTTTAGAGGCTCATAGACAGGTGTCGACTCATGTATAGTTTGGTATACCTTGTCGGCTAAATTTTTGTTGTATAGTCTTTCATGGCAGCGTGGTAGCTCGTACCTTATATATAGTTTCTTGATTGCCTGGCCATCCCATGTTATGTATGTTCATGCCATTATATTTTATTGTTGGTTTCCCATGATCCTTGTCTACCATTTATATTGATCTCGTCAGCCCTAAAAGATAATAAAGAAGGTTAGATAAAATGTACGTTGGTGCTCGGCAAGTATGGCCTGGTGGTAGTCATGGCCCTCCAGTTTTGGGTCGTGTTAGTTGCATTGTCTCATTACATGTCACAGTCACCGGTTCATCAGGAAAAGTAATAATAACAATGTAGAAAGAAAAATGTGAAAGATAATAATGAATAACAATAATTATGCATTGATAAATATTGAAAATACCCAAAACAAGTACGGCTCGATGACTCAAGCAATTTTTTTGAAACAAAACGTGTCTATAAAACAAAATTACTGAAAACATCTGAAGTGCCTAGCATGGCTATATAAATAAATTAGGCTAAATACCAAGCTACCTAGGGACTCGGTGGGCTCGGGATGGTATGGAGGTCTAATTCCTGATAACGGCTCCTTTCCCCACAATCTTAATAGTGAGGCCTTCTTCCTCCTCCTCCTCAATTATCGTAGTGCAATCCATGTCCTCGTCCTCTAGGAACAAATTACTCAGCGCAGCGAAAGCTTCTTCCTCTGTTGTTCCCTATATTGTATCAGCCTTGTGAAAAGTCTGACCCAGATGTGGCACTAGTTTCTTGAGGGGGTAATAAGGACCACGCCATGGGGACGACCAATCATCATATTCTTGCCATGTATACTGATATCCGAGCCCGAAGGTTGTACCATAACGTTTTAGCTGTATTGGTTTAGTAATGCCCAGGAGATTCTTACCAAGCCCTTTGGCGGGTTCATACCTAGACCATGCCAGTATGATTTCTATTTTGTTACTCCACCATTTGTCTTTCTCAACTACATTGACATGTTTGATGTGGTGATAAGTTTCCCCTCCTAGCCTTCTTCTGTTCCCGATATCCGAGATGGTTTGATTTGTTTAAATAGGATTACTTCCATATCCGTGAATGATCACCTCCTGATGGTTCCATTCGAACTTCACGGCCTGGTGTAGTATAGAAGCCACAGCCCCAGTGGCATGTATTCAAGGTCGGCCGAACAAAAGATTCTATGTAGCTGATATGTCAAGCACTTGGAATTCAACGTCGAACCAAGTTGGTCCCATCTGCAAATGAAGATTAATCTCCCCAATTGTGTTTTTTGAGACCCATCAAAGGCTTTCACGTTCATACTTCCTGCCCGTATTTCATGGAAACCTTTGCCTAATCTTTTCAGAGTATCCAACGGACAAATGTTGAGGCTTGAACCTCCATCAATCAGGACTTTGCCAATGAATAATTCTTCAAATTGTACTATAATATGCAATACTCGGTTATGATTCAACCCTTCAGGCGGTAATTCATCCTCGTGGAAGGTGATTTTATTGCTTTCCAGCACTTGCTCTACCATGTTGGCCATTTCTCCGTAGGTGATATTGTTTGGCACGTAAGTTTCATTTAACACCTTCAGCAAAGCATTCTTGTGTGCCTCTAAATTTTGAAATTGTGATAGGATGGATATCTGAGCAGGGGTTTTGTTCAAACGATCAATGACGGAGTATTCCCTCGTATGTACTTTCCTCCAAAGATCATCCGGTCCAGTTTTGATGACATGTTGTTTAGTAGCAGCCTCCTTACTCGATCCTCCTAGGTATTCAGGTGTATAGATCCTTCCGATTCTGGTCATTCCTTGTGCATCATTAGATTCTTCCATTTTTGCTTTTCCCTTTCCCCTAGCTTCGGCAACATAATCCCGGGGTATGGCTTTGGAATTGAAAGGAGGTGTGTTTGATGCTGTTACTCTGAAAAGTGTGGCCACTTATACCTCAAATGGAGCAGGTGTGGCTGTAGGCGGAGCTACCTCAACCTCAAATGGAACCAATGCAGCTACCTCAACCTCGACTGGCGACTGTGTCTGCACCACGATAGGAGTGAGTGTGACTGCAAGTGTAAAGTCGTCGCCTTCCTGAATAAGCCCCGATTGACCCCTTAGGATCCCATTCCTCATTAGTATTCATCACATGTAGCCCATCACCCCGATGATCTGGGAAGGATTGTTGCGGATGTTGGGCACAATTTTTTTTCCTGTATGACCTTGTTGTCAATCAATGTCTGGATTTTATCTTTCAATGTTCGACACTCGTCAATGGTGTGCCTTTTCATACCAGAATGATATGCACAAGTTTTGTTTGGGTTGACCCATTGAGATGAGTTCTCCACTGCCACAGCGGGAATATGAGTGACATAACTAGCGGCCTTCAACCTTTTGTACAGCTGGTCGATGGCATGAGCAATAGCGGTGTACTGTGTGGGTGGTTTGCGATCAAAGTTAGGTCGGTGTTTCTGGTAATTTGGACGAGTTGGAGGTGAATGATAGTAGGTTGGCTGGGTGTTATAAGTATGATAGGCGGTATAGGGTTGAGAAAATCTTGGAGATGAGGGTTGGTATGTAGGTGGGGGTGTTTGGTATGTAGGAGGAGGTGTTTGGTATGTAGGCAGAGGTGTTTGGTATAGAGGTGTTTGGTATATGAGTGGAGATTTTGAGCCTTGATCCACCATTACTGCCCCCACGTCTTTCTTCTTTGATATGCCGCCTGATTGCAATCCTTTGTTCGTGGCCTGTAGTGCCTCGAAATTTGTCACCATCCCGCTTTTAATACCTTCTTCAATCCTTTCCCCGAGTTTAATGATATCATAGAACTTGTGATTCGCAATGACCATTAGCCATTCATAATACTGTGGATCTTATTCCCTGACGAAGAACTTGTTCGTTTGTTCTTCTTCTAGTGCTGGTTTGACCTTCGTTGCTTCTGATCTCCATGGAGTAGCATACTTGCAAAAAGTCTCAGTTGGCTTCTTCTTTAAATTTTGGATGTAGAAGACATACAGTGCATTCTCCGTGTTGAACCTGAACCGGTCCATAAATTCTGATGCCATACTCACCTAATTGTCCCACTTCTTAGGGTTTTGGCTTATGTACCAGGACAGGGCATCTCTAGTAAGACTCCTTATGAAGAGCTTCATTCGAATCCTTTTATCTTTTCCGATCCCCATGAGCTTGTCACAGTAAGTTCTCAAATGAACCTTGGGATCACCTGTTCTGTCAAACATTTCAAACTTGGTAGGTTTGTAACCCTCTGGCAGTTCCACATCCGGTTGTATGCATAGGTCCTCATAATTCAGACCTTCTATCCCTTTGCCTCTTTCGACACCCCGAAGTCGAATTGTCAGTTTCTTGAGTTCCTCGACCATGTTTTGGGGAGACACTGGGCTTTTGGTATTTCGTTGGTTGATATCGGGGACATTCAGGGTGATCGATAGGTTTGCTAAGTTGCGGACCTGCTCATATTTTTTTCCTGTAACTCCAGTATCTTTTGTTCCATTTGCAAAACCAAGTCATTTGGTGCCGGAGTACTACGACCGTCTGAAGTTTTCGCATTCTCTGCATTTTCCTTTCGAATACCACTTAAGTCATCCATCTTAGCCTTCCCTCTACTTCTCTTATTACTTAGAGGAGGAGGATGTGGAGGGCCTTTAGATCTGGTGTGATATGCTGATGATGCCAGTATGTGCGAACCAACCCTAGGAGACGAGAATAATAAAGAATAAAGAAAAACAAAAGGTAACAAGTCAGTAAGGGTTCTGAAATGTTTGTAGTATTTAAACACATATTGTGGGAATGTTAATTCGCTTCCTAATTTGGGAGCCTTGTTGTGCCCGAGGTAGGCCTAGCGACAAATAGATTTGGAGAAATTCAGTGCCAATAATTGCCTCATTTCATTAATGTAAAAAAAAGACGACCCAACAATGACATTAGATAAGATAATATCACTAATGGCTCAAGCCTTATTACATTTTTAAAAAAAACAAGTAAACCTAATCTACTTGGTCCCGGAAGGACCCTCTCCAGACTGGATACTTTTGTCGATCAGTTCCCATAGTTCGCGCTGGTTCAGCAGTAAGAATGCCCTCGCCAAATGTCCTCCTTCGTTCTGGCAATCAGTGACTCTCTTTCTCATTTTTCCTTCCAATTCCATTCAACTATACTCCAGATATTCCAGCCTTTTGCTTGATTTAACAGCCCTTTCTTTCCACTCTTTGATCATTTCCATGTCGGCCTTATGTTGCTCCATATGCTCAGCTTCAGATTCACTAATTCTTTTGCGTAATTTGTTTTACTTCACTTGTGCTTCTGCAACTTTGTCTATGACCATGTTTCCTGGACCAACCCTTGGCTCGAAGATTCCTGCTATGTTATCATCCAACCATGAAGGGTAGAAGTATGTGTGACCAGCATGATATCGGTCTGGTTCGATGGTATCCTTTTCCACAATAATCTTCAAGTTCCACATGTGTTGTGCTTTATTCTTATACGGGATAACATCACCATTAAAATTGGCTCCTTTTAGCGACTCACGATATGACCTCGTGGTATGACCTATCTCCTACCTGCCTATCTCATAACCCTGAGGGGAGCATAAGGGTATATGCCACTTAACCCAATTAGTACCAAGTGGGGGACATCCCTGGATCTGATTATGAACTCGTCAGTAGGGAACCACTCAAACATCTGTTGAACCTGGTCCTCAGTTAACTTGTTGAAAAACTGCGCACATCCTACATCATCCTTAGGTTGGGATAACATGTTTGGAATATAGGTCATTCGCTTGGGATGATGAAATGCTATGTGATTATTCCACGGCCTTCGCGGAAATTCCTAATGGTATTGACCCTTTTGGAGATGTTCTAGCAGCCAAACTTGCAATAGCAAATTGCAACCCTTGAAGAATCTGAACCTCTTCTAGCAGCATTCTAAGGCCCGGTACATATCTGCAATGATTATTGGGACAATGGTATATGTCTGCCCCTCGATCCCATCCATCAATGTTTTGGCCACCATGGCCAGCCTGGTATGGATTCTGTCCCCTTGGATCGGGAACACCAGCATGCCTAAGAAACACACAATTAACACGAAGACCCTACGATGAATCCAACCCAAGGAGGTGATTGAGAATTCATTATCAAAAACACGGTAAGAGCTATTGTAACCGTATTGTTCATAGAGGAAGTCAAAAGGTATGTAGGAGTTTTTCAGGCACTCTAAGTCATCGTTTTTCTTCAGCCCCATCATCTTAAAGAATCCTCTAAGTCTGCGATATTTAAGTGCTAATAAACCAGGGCTATCCCAAGGCAACCCAGCAAAACCCCCTATTTCTTCAAGAATAGGGGTCATTTCTATGTCCCCAAAGTGGAACACAACCCTCTCTTTGTCCCAAAACATGGTGGTAGCCTCGATCAACATTTTGTTTGGCTGAAGATCCAATAAAGAGGGCAAATTTCCTAAGACTCGTTTCACATGATTGTGGTCATTTGAAGGAAGATCCCTCCACCAAAATAGTAGAAGTGAAGGTATGCTACCGACCATGTCGAACCTGGCGACTTCATGCCTTATTTTTTGCAAGACAAAAGATGGTTAGGCCCTTTCCCCCTCCAGGTTCATCTATTTATACAACAATGATTAGCATATTGGCACTTATTTCTCCAAAATTAATGCACACAATCGTGGTTGCATCCGTTGAGATTATGGAAAACCCGATGGACTTTTGGATGAGGCTTGTCTTAAAGTGTTATTATGTGGACAACATATTAACCCGGATAGGTTTGACCATGATGCATGCACAATTGATTTGAGTAAGGTTGCTATAGAGGTCTAGACTGGGATCCTCAAGCGGATAACTTGAGGGGGAAAGGCACGGAACCGTCAAACACACCGCTGATCGACTAGTTTTATCGCAAATACGCCTTTTCCAAATTTAAAGGGTGATATATAGGAAGAGCGCAAACACTCATCAAGCGTTGCTATAGGATTGATTACGCACGAGTGGAATATGATGTTGAGCCTGATTTATGCAACAATAAATAGCATGTTGTCAAGTATTTGCACGTTAAAATGATAAATGCGGTATTTAAATAATTGAAAGATAGTTACAAAAAGAAAATAGGGAGACGAGTCAGTTTCAGGAAATAAAGGTAAGTCATAAATGTTTGAAAATAAGAAATTAAATCCAAATAAGGGGCAGGGTGCATATGATAAAGCATGCTTAATACTAATTCACAAAAACAAGTTCGTTATGGTAAGAGCCTAAAATATCCCCAGCAGAGTCGCCACACTGTCGTGCCCCCTCCGAGTTTTGACATTCATCTGGAACAACTCATTTCCTTTTGGGTATTTGAATTTGAAGAGTTGCCACCTAACGGATTTAAGGTGCGTTAGGGCACCTAGAGCAAGTAACTCATGAAACCAGGTTGCATTACCAGAGACTTGGGTAAGGGCTTGAAATAACCTTGAGGGAAATGTGTTAGGCACCCCTCGCGGTCCACAACGGTGGGTCCCGACCGAACTCAGTTATGTGAATCAGTCATTTAACAAATAGGCGGTCTAAGCACACATGTAAGATAAGATGAGCAGTCTAAGTACACATATGTAAATAAGATAAGGGAAGTCCTAGGTTTGTTAGCCTATAGGATCACATCTGTACAATACCCGATAAGCCTTCCTCAACTATAGGGGTTACACATGGCATTGGCCTATAGGTCATCATATCCTTTAATACCCAATTACCATCCCCTTGGTCATATCCTAAATCGTTCTAGCAACCTTAAGATGTATCCTATGTGTGCACTACCCGTCCATTTACTTATATTGTCCCGGAGGTGCTTAGGACTTCTAGATAAGGTGGATCTAGGCTCTCCTGTAGTATTTAAAAAGAGAAAACTCTAGGCGACAAACAAAACACGTAAGACTGGACCAAGGATAGAACAGTTAAAAGGCTCACATTTTACCTCCACAAATAAAGTAAGCAAGTGCACGTCTCAAACAATAGATTTCAGATATTTTAGAGAGGTCCTAGAATAAGATATCTAGGTGAGCATGACAAGCAGAGAATATACAGCATCGAGTTAAGGCAAATGGTTAAAGACCTAATCAGTTTGCCTACTGATTTTAAATCTTGTTGAATCTGGGCAGTCACAAGTAAGCAAAACATAGTTTCATAGTTTATTATACCTTGATTACCTATAGGGTTGCCTAGGCATGGATTAATAGTAACATGTTATCTAGACATTAATGAAGACCAGAATTTCGAATCAGTAATTGGCAGACAGATTTTTTGTTTATTGGACCTATATGTTGTCTAGTTGTTGAAGACTCATCACAGGCGTTACAGAAGTGAATTACATACATTTAATCCTAGAACAAGATATCTAGGTATTGGGGTATCTTTTAAACATGATAGATACTGATTTATGCGATGTAGACATGGTTTTAAAGCGAATGCAGTAACCGTCCTAAAGCAGGATCTCTAATCCACATGACGAATGGAAGTTTTTGTTAAGCGGGACTATAGCAGTAATTTAATAATAGAATTTCTAGGTGATCATGATTATGTAAAAGTAGAATTTTATAATAAAGGAGGTAATGAGCCTATAACATATTTTCTAGTATGCCAAACAATCCTAAAAGCATGGTTTGTTGTGATGATCCAAAAGGTCATCACTTGTGTTCCAAGTGAATTCAGTGTTTCAAGGCCTAAAAACCTCCCTTTTACCCCATCTTGATTTGTGTGTGTGGTCTGGACCTATATCCGGAAAGCCTATTATGTGAAAATAAGAGAAATAAAAATTCTAGAGTTAAAATTTGATTATGGTTGACTTTGGTCAACATTTCGAGCAAACGGACCCGGATCCGTGTTCTGACGATCCAGGGAGGTCTGCAGTAAAATATGGGACTTGGGCGTATGCCCGAAAATTAATTCTAAGGTCCCAAGCATTAGAAATCAATTTTTGAAAGAAATTTTTTTACTGAATTACTTAAGAAATAAAGAAAAGAATTAATGTTTGAAACCATTATTATCAGGCTCGTATTTTGTCTGGATCCCGGTACAAACTTGTTTTAGCATTTGAAAGATAACTGTGAAATTTGGTGAAAAATAGAGTTTATTTTTCGTGAGTTGGACTTCCTGTTGAAGAGTTATGAACTGTAAGAGTTCTTGATGAAAATGTTTAGTTTTGAGGTTTTATTCATGATTTTACATGTTATTTTGATGATGTGATCGCACGAGTAGGTCCATATGATGTTTTTGAGTTAGTATGGACACTTGGTTTGGAGTTCCGGGCACGGGTGAGTTTCGGGTAGGTTCCAGGATGTCGTAGGCTTAAAAACATAGTTGTTGCAGGTTCAGAGAAGTGGAAGGCCTCTGAACAGACCAGTGCGGTCCGCATAAAAAGGAATGTTGCTGCGGAGGGGCTTGTGCGGCCGCACTGGATTTTGTGCGGACCGCGGCGAGGGCTTTGCGGCCGCATTAGATTCTTTGATGTCCGCGGTGAAGAACATTTCACTGGTCCGACATCGGAAGCCTATATCTTTTGATCTACAAGGAATTTTGAGATGATTCAAAAACGAAAGTTGTAGCCCTTCGTGTCTAGTTTCCCGAAAGCTAAGAAATCACAATTTAGACGTCGGTAGAGAAAGTTATGGCCAAAAATACTAAAGCATGTCACTGCAGTCCACATGGGAACTGTGCGGCCGTAGTTGATTTTGTGCGGTCCGCACAGGACAGCTGAAAATAGTATATTAAGATGGGATTTTTAGTTATTTTTAATTTTTCAAAACCCCAAAAACATAAGAGGCGGTTTTTCAAATAACCTTTCTTCTCCAAAACATTGGTAAGTGATTTCTAACTTATTTTCTTCAATCATTAACATCTTTTAACATGATTTCAACTTAAAATCAATGATTTTCATGGGGGAAATTGGGTGTTTTGGATAGAACCTAGGTTTTTCAAAATTTGGAGATTTGGACCTCGATTTGAGGTCCGATTTCAAAACAAATTATATATTTGGTTTCGTGGGGGAATGAGTAATCAGGTTTTTGTTCGAACCTCGGGTTTTGACCGCGTGAGCCCGGGGGCGAGTTTTGACTTTTAGGTGAAACTTTGGAAAACTCATTTTCATGCATTGGGGTTGATTCATTTAGCGTTTATTGATGTAAGTAAGTAACTTGTGACTAGATACGAGCGAATTGGTGGTGGAAACAAGGGGTAAAGCTATAGTTGAATCGTGAATTGTGTTCGTGGCATCACGGTAAGTGTTTGGTCTAACCTTAGCTTCAGGGATTAGGAGTTGTGTCTTATTTGCTACATGTTAATTGTGGAGTAAGACATATCGGTATGGTGACGAGTATCTATATGTTGGTGTCAAGCATGCCGGTGAGTCTTGTATTGTAATTGTTATGACTCCATTGTGGTTTATTGCGCTTCATATGTTATTATCATCATTGTTCCCTTGCCGGGATGTTCATTTGATATTATTGTTCCTTTGCCATGATGTTTGTTTTGATAGTATTGTTCCTTTGCCGGGTTGTTGTTAAAATATCATTGTTCCCTTGCGGGGAAGTTGTTATATTGCTCTTGCCAGGATTTCTTTTGATTATTGTTGGCTTGTAACTGGGAGCGGGTGGTACGCCTACCACAAGATATAATGAAATGGGAGCGGGTGGTACGCCTACCACAAGATATAATGAAATGGGAGCGGGTGGTACGCCTACCACAAGATATAATGAAATGTTAGTGGGTGGTACGCCTAGCACAAGATATAATGAAATGGGAGTGGGTGGTGCGCCAACCACTAGATATAATGAAATGGGAGCGTGGGACACGCCTTCCACGAGATACATGAAATGGGAGCGGGTGGCACGCCTGCCACGAGATACAGGAAATGGGATCAGGTTGCACGCCAGCAACAAGATGTAAAAAGAAAGTGAAATCTGCCTTTGTTTTCCTTATTATTATTAGTGGTTGGATTTTTATTCCTTTATAGTTCTCTTGATATTCTGATTTACCTATTTTCCACGAAGCATTTTTCCCCTTCCCAACTTTATATGTTTATTCTGCTTTATTTTTCGTTGTATATTATATAACTACACAGGTTTATTTGGTAGTATGGTCCTAGCCTCGTCACTACTTCTCCGATGTTTGGCTAGACACTTACCAGCACATGGGGTCGGTTGTGCTGATACTACACTCTGTACTATGTGCAGATCCCGAAGCAGCTTTCGGACCGTAATGTGGAGGCTACCTTTAGTCCATGCGGAGATCCAATGTAGACCTGCAGGCGTCCGAAGGCCCTAGTGTCTCCTCTATTCCTATTTCCTATTTTATTTTCCTTTTTATTCAGAAACAGTGTATTGTCATTTTCTTCAGACTTTGTATGTAGTAATCTCTTAGATAGTCTGTGACACTGTGACACCAGGTTTTAGGTGGTTAAGGCTTAAGTAATCGTAATAGATGCATTTTTCATAAATCTTATTGTTGTCTTCCGCTTAAATTTCAATTACCGATGTTACCACGTTGTCGTCTTATATTTGTTAAAAATAAATGATTTGTTAATGAAGTATTTAGATTAAAGCTTTGTCTTGCCTAGCTCACATGAGTAGGCCCCATCACGACTCTCGAGGGTGGGAAATCCGGGTCGTGACAAGTTGGTATCAGAGCTCTAGGTTATGTGGGTCTCACAGTTCACAGACAAGCTTAGTAAAGTCTGAGGTATCAGTACGGAGACGTCTGTACTTATCCCAGAGGCTACAGAGTTAGGAAGAACTTCACATTTATTCTTTCCTATCGTGTGGTTTGGTTCCTCAGTGCTAATTGAATTTCTACTCTGTTCTTTCGCAGATGGTGAGGACACGCGCTTCCTCATCCACTGACCAGCAGCCCAAGCCCCGTGCAGTAGCTTCCACAAGGGGTAGAGGGCGAGGGCGAGGCCATGCTAGAGGCCGAGGTAGGGGAAGAGCTCAGCCCCGAGCAGCAGCACCAGCGGCGGAGCCTCAGGTTGATTTTGTTGATAAGGTTCCGTCCCCAGCAGAAAAGAATTAATGTTTGAAACCATTATTATCAGGCTCGTATTTTGGTTCTGGATCTCGGTACAAACTTGTTTTAACATTTGAAAGATAACTGTGAAATTTGGTGAAAAAACGGAGTTTATTTGATGTGAGTTGGACTTCTGGTTGAAGAGTTATTAACTTTGAGAGTTCTTGATAAAAATGTTGAGTTTTGAGGTTTAATTCATGATTTTACATGTTATTTTGATGATGTGATCGCACAAGTAGGTCCATATGATATTTTTGAGTTAGTATGCACACTTGGTTCGTAGTTCCGAGGGCTCGGGTGAGTTTCGGGTATGTTCCGGGATGTCTTAGGCTTAAAAACATAGTTGTTGCAGGTTTAGAGAAGTGGAAGGCCTCTGAACAGACCAGTGCGGTTCGCACAAAAAGGAATGCTGTCGCAGAGGGGCTTGTGCGGCCGCACTAGATTTTGTGCGGACGCGGTGAGGGCTTTGCGGCCGCAATAAATTCTGTGCGGTCCGCGGTGAAGAATATTTTACTGGTCTGATTTCGAAAGCCTATATCTTTTGATCTACAAGAAATTTTGAGATGATTCAAAAACGAAAGTTGTAGCCCTTCGTGTCTAGTTTCCCGAAAGCTGTAGCCCTTCGTGTAGAGAAAGTTATGGCCAAAAATACTAAAGCATGTCACTGCAGTCCACATGGGAGCTGTGCGGCCACAGTTGATTTTGTGCGGTCCACACAGGGCAGCTGAAAGTAGTATATTAAGATGGGATTTTCAGTTATTTTTTATTTTTCAAAACCCCAAAAACATAAGAGTCGATTTTTCAAATAACCTTTCTTCTCCAAAACATTGGTAAATGATTTCTAACTTATTTTCTTCAATCATTAACATCTTTTAACATGATTTCAAATCAAAATCAATGATTTTCATGGGGGAAATTGGGTGTATTGGGTAGAACCTAGGTTTTTCAAAAATTGGGGATTTGGACCTCGAATTGAGGTCCGATTTCAAAATAAATTATCTATTTGGGTTAGTAGGGGAATGGGTAATCGAGTTTTGGTTCGAACCCCAGGTTTTGACCGCGTGGGCCTGGGGGCGAGTTTTGACTTTTGGGTGAAACTTTAGAAAACTCATTTTCATGTATTGTGGTTGATTCATTTAGCGTTTATTGATGTAATTAAGTAACTTGTGACTTGATACGAGCGAATTGGTAGTGGAATCAAGGGGTAAAGCTATAGTTGAATCGTGAATTGTGTTCGTAGCATCGAGGTAAGTGTTTGGTGTAACCTTAGCTTGAGGGATTATGAGTTGTGTCTTATTTGCTACATGTTAATTGTGGAGTACGACGTATCGGCATGGTGACGAGTATCTATATGTTGGTGTCAAGCATGTCTGTGAGTCTTGTATTGTAATTGTTATGACTCCGTTGTGGTTTATTGCACTTCATATGTTATTATCATCATTGTTCCCTTGCCGAGATGTTTGTTTTGATAGTATTGTTCCCTTGCCGGGATGTTGTTGAAATATCATTGTTCCCTTGCCGGGATTCCTTGTGATTATTGTTGGCTTATAATTGGGAGCGGGTGGTACGCCTACCACCAGATAAAATAAAATGGGAGCGGGTGATACGCCTACCACAAAATATAATGAAATGGGAGCGGGTGGTACACCTACCACAAGATATAATAAAATGGGAGCGGGTGGTACGCCAAACACAAGATATAATGAAATGGGAGCGTGTGGTACGCCTACCACAAGATATAATAAAATGGTTGTGGGTGATATGCCTACCACAAAATATAATGAAATGGGAGCGGATGGTACGCCTACCATAATATATAATGAAATGGGAGCAGGTGGTACACCTACCACAAGATATAATGAAATTGGAGCGGGTGGCATGCCTGCCATGAGATACATGAAATGGGAGCGGGTGGCACGCCTGCTACGAGATACAGGAAATGGGATCGGATTGCACGCCTGCAAGAAGATGTGAATAGAAAGTGAAATCTGCCTTTGTTTTCCTTATTCTTGTTAGTGGTTGGATTTTGATTCCTTTATAGTTCTCTTGATATTCTGCTTTACCTGTTTTCCTCGAAGCACTTTTCCCCTTCCTCACTTTATTTGTTTATTCTACTTTATTTTCCACTGTATATTATATAACTGCACAAGTTTATTTGGTAGTCTGGTCCTAGCCTTGTCACTACTTTGCCGAGGTTAGGCTAGACACTTACCAGCACATGGGGTCGATTGTGCTGATACTATACTCTGCACTATGTGCAGATCTTGGAGCAGCTTTCGGACCGTAGTGTGGAGGCTACCTTCAGTCCATGCGGAAATCCAAGGTAGACCTGCAAGTGTCCAAAGGCCCTAGCATCTCCTCTATTCCTATTTCCTGTTTCATTTTCCTTTTTATTTAGAAACAGTGTATTGTCATTTTCTTTAGACTTTGTATTTAGTAATCTCTTATACAATCTGTGACACTGTGACACCAGGTTTTAAGTGGTTAAGGCTTAAGTATTTGTAATAGATGCATTTTTCATAAATCTTATTGTTGTCTTATGCTTAAATTTGAATTTCCGTTGTTACCACGTTGTCATCTTATATTTGTTAAAAATAAATAATTGGTTAATAAAGTAATTAGATTAAAGATTTGGCTTGCCTAGCTCACATTAGTAGGCGCCATCACGACTCTCAAGGGTTGGATATCCGGGTCGCAACAAGTTGGTATCAGAGCTCTAGGTTACATTGGTCTCACAGTTCATAGACAAGCTTAGTAGAGTCTGAGGGATCGGTACGAAGATGTCTGTACTTATCCCCAGAAGCTACAGAGTTAGGAAGAACTTCACATTTATTCTTTCCTATCGTGTGGTTTGGTTCCTCAGTGCTAATTGAATTTCTACTCTGTTCTTTCGCAGATGGTGAGGACACGCGCTTCCTCATCCACTGACCAGCAGCCCAAGCCCCCCGCAGTAGCTTCCACAAGGGGTAGAGGGCGAGGGCGAGGCCGTGCTAGAGGCCGAGGTAGGGGCAGAGCTCAGCCCCGAGCAGCAGCACCAGCGGCGGAGCCTCAGGTTGATTTTGTTGATAAGGTTCCGTCCCCAGCAGTTTTGGTGGGCCCAGATCAGGTCCCAGAGGGGTTTATTGCTACCCAAGTTCTTTAGGATTCTCTGGTGTGACTAGTGGGCCTTATGGAGTGTGTCACCCGGGCAGGTTTACTTCCTGTAGCACTAGCTATCTCTCAGGCTGGAGGATGAGCCTAGACTCCTGCTACTAGCACTTGGAGCAGGTAGCTCCCCAGATTCAGACTCCAGCGGTTCAGCCTGTTAGAGTAGTTCAGTCGGGTATGGTTGCTCAGACCGGTGATGGAGCAGCTATGTCTATCGATGCTTTGTAGAGGCTGTATAGGTTCACCAAGCTTTTCACTACCACTTTCAGTGGTGCATCTACCTAGGATCCCCAGGATTGTCTAGACGGCTGTCACGAGGTTCTCAGGAACATGGGGATAGTTGAGACCAATGTGGTCGATTTTGCCACTTTCACTTGTCTGGATCCGCCAAGACTTGGTGGAGGGATTTCTGTTTGGCTAGACTAGCCGGACCGCCATCTTTGACTTGGGAGCAGTTTACTCAGCTATTTCTGGAGAAGTTTCTCCCCATCACTCAGAGAGAGGTCTATCGGAGGTAGTTTGAGCGTCTCTAGCAGGGTTCTATGACTGTTACCCAGTATGAGACCAGATTTATTGACTTGGCTCATCATGCTCTTGTCATACTTCGCACCGAGAGAGATAGGGTGAGGAGCTTTATTAATGGTCTTATTTAGCCGATTCGTCTTCAGATGGCTATGGAGACTGGGAGTGAGATATCTTTCCAGGAGGCGGCCAATGTGGCCCGGAGAGTAGAGATGGTTCTGTCACATGGAGGTGGTCATGGGTCGGACAAGAGGCATAGTCATTCAGGTAGATTCAGTGGCACCTCTTCTGGGGGTAGGGATTCATATTGTAGGGTCTATCCTCCAGGCCTTTCTAGTCAGCACTTTATGTTTCTCACGGTGCTTCAGGTAGTTGTGGTTCTCAGATGCAGTATTCTGATCAGCAGTCCTACAGTGCACTACCAGTTCCTATTGGTGCACCATCGCTTCAAAGTTTCCAGGGTCGACAGCCCCAGTAGCCGAGGGCTTATTTTACTTGTGGCAACACAAGGCACATTGCTAGGTATTACCCTCAAGCTTTGAGAAGTTCTCCGCATCAGGGTTCCCAAGCTATGGTTCACGCACCAAGTGTTCCGCAAGCTGCCCAGCCAGCCTGAGGTGGGGGTAGAAGTGCTAGAGATAGAGGTAGAGGTGCTATAGGTGGAGTCTAGCCAGCAGCAGGCCGTCCCAAATTTGTAGTTCAGGGTGGTGGGGCCAGCCCCGATGTTATGCTCTTCCTGCTAGGCCCGAGGCTGAGGCTTCCGATGTAGTTATTACAGGTACGGTTATGGTTTGTTATAGAGATGCTTCAGTGTTATTTTATCCAGGGTCTACGTACTTGTATGTGTCCTCTTATTTTGCACTGTATCTGGTCATGCCTAGTGATTTTATTTATGTGTCTACACCGGTAGGTGATTCTATTATAGTAGATCGAGTCCATCATTCATGTATAGTTGCGATTGGAGGTCTTGAGACTCGTGTAGATTTGCTTCTTTTGGACATGGTCGATTTTGATTTCATCTTAGGGATGGACTGGTTATCACCTTACCACGCTATCTTGGACCATCATGCTAAGACTGTGACCTTAGCCATACCGGGTTTACCTTGTTTAGAGTGGAGAGGGACTCCTAGTCATTCTACCCGTGGTGTTATCTCTTATGTGAAGGCTAGGCATATGGTCGAGAAGAGGTGTTTGGCCTATTTGGCATATGTTCGTGATTCTAGTGCTGAGGTTCCTTTATTGATTCTATGCCCATTGTTCGTAAGTTTCTTGAGGTATTCCTTCAGACCTGCCGGGTATGCCGCCCGACAGGGATATTGATTTTGCATTGACTTGGCTCTGGGCACTCAGCCCATTTTTATCCTGTCGTATCGTATGGCCCCGCTTGAGTTGAAAGAGTTGAAGGAGCAGTTGCAGGACTTGCTTGAGAAGGGTTTCATTAGGCCGAGTATTTCGCCTTGGGGTGCGTCGGTGTTGTTTGTTAAGAAGAATGACGATCAATGAGAATGTGTATTGATTACCGGCACTTGAACAAGGTTACATTCAAGAATAAGTATTCATTGCCGATGATTGATGACTTGTTTGATTAGCTTCAGGGTGCCAAGGTATTTTCGAAGATTGACTTGAGATCTGGCTACCATCATTTGAGGATTCGGGCATCCGATGTCCCTAAGAAAACTTTCCGCACTCGGTACGAGCATTATGAGTTCTTGGTTATGTCATTCGGGTAGACAAATGCCCCAGTAGCTTTTATGGATTTGATGAACCGAGTGTTCAGGATTTATTTGGATTCATTTGTGATAGTCTTCATTGATGATATTTTGATATATTCCCGCAGCCGGGAGGAGCACGAGCAGCATCTTAGAGTGGTTCTTCAGACCTTGAGGGATAGTCAGTTATATGCTAAGTTCTCAAAGTGTGAGTTCTGGTTGAGTTTAGTTGCATTCCTGGGTCATGTTGTATCAGTGGAGGGTATTCTGGTTGATCTGAAGAAGATTGAGGCAGTCAAGAACTGGCCTAGACCAGCATCAGCTATAGAGATTCGGAGTTTCTTGGGATTGGCAGGCTACTATCACCGCTTTGTGGAGGCGTTTTCATCTATCACAGCCCCCGATGACCAGGTTGACCCAAAAGGGTTCCCTGTTAAGGTGGTCGAATGAGTGTGAGGCAAGCTTTTAGAAGTTCAAGAGAGCTTTGACTACAATACTGGTGTTGGTTTTGCCCACAGGTTCAGGGCCTTATACAGTTTATTGTGATGCATCTCATATTGGACTTGGTATAGTGTTGATACAGGATGGCAACATCATTGCCTATGCTTCGCGGCAGTTGAAGATCCATGAGAAGAATTATCTGGTTAATGATTTGGAGTTGGCAACCATTGTTCACGCGTTGAAGATTTAGAGGCATTATATGTATGGCATGACATGTGAGGTGTTCACGGATCACAAGAGTCTTTAGTATTTATTCAAACAAAAGGAGTTGAATTTGAGGCATAGGAGGTGGTTGGAGTTGTTAAAAGATTATGATATCACCATCTTATATCATCCGGGAAAGGCCAATGTGGTGGCCGATGCTTTGAGTAAGAAGTCAGCTAGTGTGGGCATTCTTGCTTATATTTTGGTCGGTGAGAGATCGCTTGTGTTGGATGTTTTGGCTTTGGCCAATCAGTTTGTATGGTTGGATGATTCTGAGCCCAGTTGTGTGTTAGCTTGCACGGTCGCTCGTTCTTCTTTATTGGAGCGTATCCGTGATCGGCAGTATGATGATCCTCATTTGTGTGTCCTTAGAGACACGGTACAACACGGAGGTGCAAAACAGGTTACCTTAAGTGATGATGGAGTTTTGAGATTGTAGGGTCGAGTTCGTGTGCCTAATATGGATGGGCTACGAGAGTTGATTTTAGAGAAGGCCCATAGTTCCAGGTACTCTATTCATCCGGGTGCCGCTAAGATGTATCAGGATTTGCGGCAGCATTATTGGTGGTGGAGAATGAAGAAGGATATCATCGCATATGTGGCTCGGTGTTTGAATTGTCAGTAGGTTAAGTACGAGCATCATAGGCTTGGTGGTTTATTTCAGAGGATTGAGCTTCCTGAGTGGAAGTGGGGGAGGATCACTATGGATTTCGTTGTTGGACTCCCACAAACTCAGAGGAAGTTCGACGTAGTATGGGTCATTGTTGATAGGTTGACTAAGTCAGCGCATTTCATTCCTGTGGTAGTCTCTTATTCTTCCGAGAGATTAGCTGAGATCTATATCCGGGAGATTGTTCGTCTTCATAGTGTGCCTGGGTCTATCATTTCGAACCGAGGTACGCAGTTTACCTCACGTTACTAGAGAGCAGTTCATTGAGAGTTGGGCACGCGGGTTGAGTTGAGCACAGCGTTTCATCCTCAGACGGACATGCAGTCCAAGCGAACTATTCATATTTTGGAGGATATGCTCCGAGCTTGTGTCATTGACTTTGGAGGCTCATAGGATCAGTTTTTACCCTTAGCAGAGTTTGCCTACAACAACAGCTACTAGTCGAGTATTCAGATAGCTCCGTATGAGGCTTTATATGGTAGGCGGTGTCGGTCTCCGGTTGGATGGCTTGAGCCGGGAGAGGCTCGGTTGTTGGGTACGGATCTGGTTCAGGATGCCTTGGACATGGTCAGGATTATTTAGGATAGGCTTCGTACAACTCAGTCCAGGCAAAAGATTTATGCCGACCACAAGGTTTGATATTTGGCTTTCATGGTTGGTGAGCGGGTATTGCTTCGAGTGTCGCCTATGAAGGGCGTGATTAGATTTTGGAAGAAGGGCAAGCTTAGACCTAGGTTCATTGGGCCGTTTGAGATTCTTGATTGAGTGGGATAGGTGGCTTACAGACTTGCATTGCCACCGAGCTTATCAACCATGCATCCAGTGTTTCATGTGTCCATGCTTCGGAAGTATCACGGCAATCCATCCCACGTGCTAGATTTCAGCACTGTCTAGTTGGACAAGGACTTGTCTTATGAGGAGGAGCTGGTAGCTATTCTAGACCGGCAGGTTCGTTAATCGAGATCGAAGAATTTTCCTTCTATTCGTGTTCAGTGGAGAGGTCGGCCCACTAAGGCATCGACCTGGGAGTCCGAGTCCGATATGTGAAGCTATTATCCTCATCTTTTTCCTGACTCTGGTACTTCCTTCTTATGTCCGTTCAAGGAAGAACGATTGTTTTAGAGGTGGAGAATGTGATGACCTCACTTGTGTTGCAAGTGAATTCAGTGTTTCGAGGCCTAAAAACCTCCCTTTTACCCTACCTTGATTTGCGTGCGTGGTCCGGACCTGTATCCAGAAAGCCTTTTATGTGAAAATAATAGAAATACAAATTCTAGAGTTAAAATTTAATTATGGTTGACTTTGGTCAACATTTTGAGCAAACAGACCCGGATCCGTGTTCCGACGTTCTAGGGAGGTCCGCAATAAAATATGGGACTTGGGCGTATGCCCGAAAATGAATTCCAAGGATCCAAGCCTTAGAAATCAATTTTTGAAAGAAATTGTTTTACTGAATTATCTAAGAAATAAAGAAAAGAATTAATGTTTGAAACCATTATTATCGGGTCCGTATTTTGGTTCCGGAGCCCGGTATAAACTTGTTTTAGTATTTGTAAGATAACTGTGAAATTTGGTGAAAAACAGAGTTTATTTTTCGTGAGTTGGACTTCCTGTTGAAGAGTTATGAACTGTAAGAGTTCTTGATGAAAATGTTGAGTTTTGAGGTTTAATTCATGATTTTACATGTTATTTTGATGATGTGATCGCACGAGTAGGTCCATATGATGTTTTTGAGTTAGTATGGACACTTGGTTTGGAGTTCCGGGCACGGGTGAGTTTCGGGTAGGTTCCAGGATGTCTTAGGCTTAAAAACATAGTTGTTGCAGGTTCAGAGAAGTGGAAGGCCTCTGAACAGACCAGTGCGGTCCGCACAAAAAGGAATGTTGCTGCGGAGGGGCTTGTGCGGCCGCACTAGATTTTGTGCGGACCGCGGCGAGGGCTTTGCGGCCGCATTAGATTCTTTGAGGTCCGCGGTGAAGAACATTTCACTGGTCCGACATCGGAAGCCTATATCTTTTGATCTACAAGGAATATTGAGATGATTCAAAAACGAAAGTTGTAGCCCTTCGTGTCTAGTTTCCCGAAAGCTAAGAAATCACAATTTAGACGTCGGTAGAGAAAGTTATGGCCAAAAATACTAAAGCATGTCACTGCAGTCCACATGGGAACTGTGCGGCCGTAGTTGATTTTGTGCGGTCCGCACAGGGCAGCTGAAAGTAGTATATTAAGATGGGATTTTTAGTTATTTTTAATTTTTTAAAACCCCAAAAACATAAGAGGCGGTTTTTCAAATAACCTTTCTTCTCCAAAACATTGGTAAGTGATTTCTAACTTATTTTCTTCAATCATTAACATCTTTTAACATGATTTCAACTTAAAATCATTGATTTTCATGGGGGAAATTGGGTGTTTTGGATAGAACCTAGGTTTTTCAAAAATTGGAGATTTGGACCTCGATTTGAGGTCCGATTTCAAAACAAATTATATATTTGGGTTCGTGGGGGAATGAGTAATCAGGTTTTTGTTCGAACCTCGGGTTTTGACCGCGTGAGCCCGGGGGCGAGTTTTGACTTTTAGGTGAAACTTTGGAAAACTCATTTTCATGCATTGGGGTTGATTCATTTAGCGTTTATTGATGTAAGTAAGTAACTTGTGACTATATACGAGCGAATTGGTGGTGGAAACAAGGGGTAAAGCTATAGTTGAATCGTGAATTGTGTTCGTGGCATCACAGTAAGTGTTTGGTCTCACCTTAGCTTCAGGGATTAGGAGTTGTGTCTTTTTTGCTACATGTTAATTGTGGAGTAAGACGTATCGGTATGGTGACGAGTTTCTATATGTTGGTTTCAAGCATGCCGGTGAGTCTTGTATTGTAATTGTTATGACTCCGTTGTGGTTTATTGCGCTTCATATGTTATTATCATCATTGTTCACTTGCCGGGATGTTCATTTGATATTATTGTTCCTTTGCCATGATGTTTGTTTTGATAGTATTGTTCCTTTGCGGGGTTGTTGTTAAAATATCATTGTTCCCTTGCGGGGAAGTTGTTATATTGCTCTTGCCAGGATTCCTTTTGATTATTGTTGGCTTGTAACTGGTAGCGGGTGGTACGCCTACCTCAAGATATAATGAAATGGGAGCGGGTAGATGACTACCACCAGATATAATGAAATTGGAGCGGGTGGTACGCCTACCACAAGATATAATGAAATGTTAGTGGGTGGTACGCCTAGCACAAGATATAATGAAATGGGAGTGGGTGGTGCGCCAACCACTAGATATAATGAAATGGGAGCGTGGGACACGCCTTCCACGAGATACATGAAATGGGAGCGGGTGGCAAGCCTGCCACGAGATACAGGAAATGGGATCAGGTTGCACGCCAGCAACAAGATGTGAAAAGAAAGTGAAATCTGCCTTTGTTTTCCTTATTATTATTAGTGGTTGGATTTTTATTCCTTTATAGTTCTCTTGATATTCTGATTTACCTATTTTCCACGAAGCATTTTTCCCCTTCCCAACTTTATATGTTTATTCTGCTTTATTTTCCGTTGTATATTATATAACTACACAGGTTTATTTGGTAGTATGGTCCTAGCCTCGTCACTACTTCTCCGAGGTTTGGCTAGACACTTACCAGCACATGGGGTCGGTTGTGCTGATACTACACTCTGCACTTTGTGCAGATCCCGAAGCAGCTTTCGGACCGTAATGTGGAGGCTACCTTTAGTCCATGCGGAGATCCAATGTAGACCTGCAGGCGTCCGAAGGCCCTAGTGTCTCCTCTATTCCTATTTCATATTTTATTTTCCTTTTATTCAGAAACAGTGTATTGTCATTTTCTTCAGACTTTGTATGTAGTAATCTCTTAGATAGTCTGTGACACTGTGACACCAGGTTTTAGGTGGTTAAGGCTTATGTAATCGTAATAGATGCATTTTTCATAAATCTTATTGTTGTCTTCCGCTTAAATTTATATTACCGATGTTACCACGTTGTCGTCTTATATTTGTTAAAAATAAATGACTTGTTAATGAAGTAATTAGATTAAAGCTTTGTCTTGCCTAGCTCACATGAGTAGGCCCCATCACGACTCTCGAGGGTGGGAAATCCGGGTCGTGACAAGTTGGTATCAGAACTCTAGGTTATGTGGGTCTCACAGTTCACAGACAAGCTTAGTAAAGTCTGAGGTATCGGTACGGAGACGTCTGTACTTATCCCCCAGAGGCTACAGAGTTAGGAAGAACTTCACATTTATTCTTTCCTATCGTGCGGTTTGGTTCGTCAATGCTAATTGAATTTCTACTTTGTTCTTTCGCAGATGGCGAGAACACGCGCTTCCTCATCCACTGACCAGCAGCACAAGCCCCCAGCAGCAGCTTCCACGAGGCGCAGAGGGTGAGGCCGAGGTCGTGCTAGAGGCCAAGGTAGGGGTAGAGCTCAGCCCCGAGCAGCAGCACCAGCGGCGGAGCCTCAAGTTGATTTTGATGATTAAATTCTGGGCCCGGTAGTTTCGGTAGGTCCAGCTTAGGTCTTAGAGGGGTTTATTGCTACCCCAGTTCTTCAGGATGCTCTGGTCCGACTAGTGGGCCTTATGGAGAGTGTCACCCGGGCAGGTTTGCTTCCTGTATAACCAACCGTTTCTCATGCCGGTGGAGGAGCCCAGACACCTACTACTCGCATTCTGGAGTAGGAAGCTCCCTAGATTCAGACTGCAGTGGTTCAGCCAATTGGAGCAGTTCAACCGGGTGTGGTAGCTAAGAGTGGTGATGGAGTAGCTATGTCTGCCGATGCTTTGTGGAGGATGGATAGGTTCACTAAGCTCTTCACTTCCACTTTCAGCGGTGCATCTACTGAGGATCCCTAAGATTATCTAGACAGCTGTCGCGAGGTTCTCAGGAATATGGGGATAGTTGAGACCAATGGGGTCGATTTCTCCACTTTTCCCTTGACTGGATCTGCCAAGACTTGGTGGAGGGATTTCTGTTTGGCTAGACCATCCGGATCGCCATTTTTGACTTGGCAGCAGTTTACTCAGCTATTTCTGGAGAAGTTTCTCCCTATCACTCAGAGAGAGATCTATTGGAGGCAGTTTGAGCGTCTTTAGTAGGGTTCTATGACTGTTACCCGGTATGAGACCAGATTCATTGACTTGGCTCATTATGATCGTGTCATACTTCCCACCGAGAGATATAGGGTGAGGAGCATTATTAATGGTGTTATTCAGCCGATTCGTCTTCAGATGGCTAGGGAGATTGGGAGTGAGATATCTTTCCAGGAGGCGGCCAATGTGGCCTGGAGAGTAGAGATGGTTCTGTCACAGGGAGGTGGTCATGGGTCGAACAAGAGGCCTCGTCATTTATGTAGATTCAATGGTACCTCGTCTGGAGGTAGGGATTCATATTGTAGGGGCCATCCTCCCAGGCCTTTCCAGTCAGCACTTCAGGTTTGTCACGGTGCTTCAGGTGGTCGTGGTTCTTAGATGCATTATTCTGATAAGAAGTCCTACAGTACACCACCAGCTCCTATCGGTGCACCGCCACTTCAGAGATTCCAGGGTCGTCAACCCTAGCAGTCGAGGGCTTATTATACTTGTGGTGACATGAGGCACATTGCTAGGTATTGCCCTCGAGCTTCGAGCTTCGAGCAATTCTCCGCATCAGGGTTCTCGTGCTATGGTTCAGGCACCAGGTGTTCCACAGACCACCCAGCTAACCAGAGGTGGGGGTAGAGGTGCTAGAGGTGGAGGTAGAGGTGCTAGAGGTGGAGGCCAGCCAGCAGTAGGCCGTCCCAAAGATGTTGTTATGGTGGTGGGGCCCAGCCCCGATGTTATGCTCTTCCAGCCAGGCCCAAGGCTGAGGTTTCCAATGTAGTTATTACAGGTACAGTTCTAGTTTTTGATAGAGATGCTTCAGTCTTATTTGATCCAGGGTCTACGTACTCGTATGTGTCCTCTTATTTTGCATTGTATCTGGTCATGCCTAGTGATTCTTTGAGTGATCCTGCTTATGTGTCTACGCCGGTGGGTAATTCTATTGTGATAGATCGAGTCCATCGTTCATGTATTGTTGTGATTGGAGGTCTTGAGACTCGTGTAGTTTGCTTCTTTTGGACATGGTCGATTTTGATGTCATATTAGGGATGGACTGGTTATCACCTTACCACGCTATCTTCGATTGTCATGCCAATACTATGACCTTAGCCTTACCTGGTTTACCTCGTTTAGAGTGGAGAGGGACTCCTGGTCATTCTACCCGTTATGTTATTTCTTATATGAAGGCTAGGCTTATGGTGGAGAAGGGGTGTTTAGCCTATTTGGCATATGTTCGTGATTCTAGTGCTGAGGTTCCTTCTATTGATTCTGTGCCTGTTGTTCGTGAGTTTCCTGAGGTATTCCCTTCAAACCTGCCGGGTATGCCGCCTGACAGGGATATTGATTTTTGCATTGATTTGGCCCGGGCACTCAGCCCATTTCTATCACGCCATATCGTATAGCCCTGCCTGAGTTGAAAGAGTTGAAGGAGTAGTTGCGAGACTTGCTTGAGAAGGGTTTCATTCGGTCAAATGTTTCTCCTTGGGGTGCGCCGGTGTTGTTTGTTAATAAGAAGGACAGATCAATGAGAATGTGTATTGATTATCGGTAGTTGAACAAGGTTACAATCAAGAATAAGTATCCATTGTCGAGGATTGATCACTTGTCTGATCAGCTTCAGGGTGCCAAGGTATTTTCGAAGATTGACTTGAGATATGGCTACCATCAGTTGAGGATTAGGGCATCTGATGTCCCTAAGACAGCTTTCCGCACTCGGTACGAGCATTATGAGTTCTTGGTTATGTCATTCGGGTTGACAAATGCCCCAACAACTTTTATGGATTTGATGAACTGAGTGTTTAAGCCTTATTTGGATTCATTCGTGATAGTCTTCATTGATGATATTTTACTATATTCCCACATCCGGGAGGAGCACAAGCAACATCTTAGAGTGGTTCTTCAGACCTTGAGGGATAGTCAGTTATATGCTAAGTTCTCGAAGTGTGAGTTCTGGTTGAGTTCAGTTGCATTCCTGGTTCATATTGTATCAGCGGAGGGTATTCAGGTTGATCCGAAAAAGATTGAGGCAGTCAAGAACTGGCCTAGACCAGCATCAACTACAGAGATTCGGAGTTTCTTAGGATTGGCAGGCTATTATCCCCGGTTCATGGAGGGTTTTTCATCTATTGCAGCCCCGATGACCAGGTTGACCCAGAAGGGTGCCCCATTCAGGTGGTCGGATGAGTGTGAGGCGAGCTTTCAGAAGCTTAAGACAACTCTGACTACGGCACCGGTGTTGGTTTTGCCTACAGGTTCAGGGCCTTATACAGTTTATTTTAATGCATCTCGTATTGGACTTGGTGCTGTGTTGATGCAGGATGGCAAGGTCATTTCCTATGCTTCACGGCAATTGAAGATTCATGAGAAGAATTATCTGGTTCATGATTTGGTGTTGGCAGCCATTATTCACACGTTGAAGATTTGGAGGCATTATCTTTATGGCATGGCATGTGAGGTATTCACGGATCACAAGAGTCTTCAGTATTTGTTCAAACAAAAGGAGTTGAATTTGAGGCAGATGAGTTGGTTGGAGTTGTTAAAAGATTATGATATCACCATTTTATATCATCTAGGAAAGGCCAATGTGGTGGCCGATGCTTTGAGTAGGAAGTCAGCTAGTATGGGAAGTCTTTCTTATATTCCGGTCGGTGAGAGACTGCTTGCTTTGGATGTTCAGGCTTTGGCCAATCAGTTAGTGAGGTTGGATGTTTTTGAGCCCAGTCGTGTGTTAGCTGGCACGGTCGCTCGTTCTTCTTTATTGGAGCGTATCTGTGATCGGCAGTATGATGATCCCCATTTGTGTGTCCTTAGAGATATGGTGCAGCACAGAGGTGCCAAGCAGGTTACCTTCGGTGATGACTGAGTTTTGAGATTTCAGGATCGATTTTGTGTGCCTAATGTGGATGGTCTACGTGAGTTGATTTTAGAGGAGGCCCATAATTCCAGGTACTAGATTCATCTGGGCACCGCTAAGATGTATTAGGATTTGCAGCAGCATTATTGGTGGCAGAGAATGAAGAATGATCTCGTCGCATATGTGGCTCGGTGTTTGAATTGTCAGCAGGTTAAGTACGTACATTAGAGACCTGCTGGTTTATTTCAGAGGATTGAGCTTCCCGAGTGGAAGTGGGAGAGGATCACTATAGATTTCATTGTTGGACTCCCGCAGGCTTGGAGGAAGTTTGACGCAGTATGGGCCATTGTTGATAGGCTGACCAAGTCAGCGCATTTCATTCCTATGGCAGTCTCCTATTCTTCCGAGAGGTTAACTGAGATCTATATCCGGGAGTTTGTTTGTCTTTATAGTGTGCCCGAATCTATCATTTCGGACCGAGGTACGCAATTTACCTCACGTTTCTGGAGAGTAGTTCAGCGAGAGTTGGGCATGCGGGTTGAGTTGAGCACAACATTTCATCCTCAGACGGACAAGCAGTCCGAGCGAACTATTCAGATTTTTGAGGATATTCTCCGAGCTTGTGTCATTGACTTTGGAGGCTCGTGGGATTAGTTTTTTCCCATAGCAGAGTTTGCCTACAACAACAGCTACTAGTCAAGTATTTAGATGGCTCCGTATGAGGCTTTATATGGTAGGGGGTGTCGGTCTCCGGTTGGATGGTTTGAGCCAGGAGAGGCTCGGTTGTTGGGTACGGATCTGGTCCAGGATGCCTTGGATAAGGTCAGGATTATTCAGGATAGGCTTCGTACAGCTCACTCCAGGTTAAAGAGTTATGTCGACCGCAAGGTTCGAGATTTGGCTTTCATGGTGGGTGAGCGAGTATTACTTCGAGTGTCGCCTATGTAGGGAGTGATGAGATTCTTGATCGAGTGGGAGAGGTGGCTTATAGACTTGCGTTATCGCCGAGATTATCAGTCGTGCATCTAGTGTTTCATGTGTCCATGCTTCGGAAGTATCAAGACGATCCATCCCACGTGCTAGATTTCAGCACTGTCCAGTTGGACAAGGACTTGTCTTATGAGGAGGAGCCGGAAGCTATTTTAGACCGGCAAGTTCGTCAATTGAGATCGAAGAGATTTCCTTCTGTTCGTGTTCAATGGAGAGGTCAACCCGCTGAGGCATCGACCTGGAAGTCATAGGCCGTTATGTGGAGCCGTTATCCTCATCTTTTTCCCGACTCAGGTACTTCCTTCTTATATCCGTTCGAGGATGAACGGTTGTTTAAGATATGGAGAACGTGATGACCCAAAAGGTCATCACTTGTGTTGCAAGTGAAGTTACTGTTCCGAGGCCTAAAAACCTCCCTTTTACCCCACCTTGATTTGCGTTCGTAATTTGGACCTATATCCGAAAAGCCTTTTATGTGAAAATAAGAGAAATAGAAATTCTAGAGTTAAAATTTGATTATGGTTGACTTTGGTCAACATTTTGAGCAAACGGACCCGGATCCGTGTTCTGATGATCCCGGGAGGTCCGCAGTAAAAATATGGGACTTTGGCGTATGCCCGAAAATGAATTCCGAGGATCCAAGCCTTAGAAATCAATTTTTGAACGAAATTGTTTTACTGAATTATCTAAGAAATAAAGAAAAGAATTAATGTTTGAAACCATTATTATCAGGTTCGTATTTTGGTTCCGGAGCCCGGTACAAACTTGTTTTAGTATTTATAAGATAATTGTGAAATTTGGTGAAAAACGGAGTTTATTTTACGTGAGTTGGACTTCCTGTTGAAGAGTTATGAACTGTAAGAGTTCTTGATGAAAATGTTGAGTTTTGAGGTTTAATTCATGATTTTACATGTGAGTTAGTATGCACACTTGGTTTGGAGTTTCGAGGGCTCGGGTGAGTTTCGGGTAGGTTCCTGGATGTCTTAGGCTTAAAAACATAGTTGTTGCAGGTTAAGAGAAGTGGAAGGCCTCTGAACAGACCAGTGCGGTCCGCAAAAAAAGGAATGCTACCGCGGAGGGGCTTGTGCGGACCGCGGTAAGGGCTTTGCGGCAGCACAAGATTTTGTGCGGTCCGCGGTGAAGAATCACTGCAGTCCACATAGGAGCTGTGCGGCCACAGTTGATTTTGTGCGGTCCGCACAGGGCAGCTGAAAGTAGTATATTAAGACGGGATTTTCAGTTATTTTTCATTTTTCAAAACCCCAAAAACATAAGAGGCGATTTTTCAAATAACCTTTCTTCTCCAAAACATTAGTAAGTAATTTCTAACTCATTTTCTTCAATCATTAACATCTTGTAACATGATTTCAACTCAAAATCAATCACTTTCATGGGGGAAATTGGGTATTTTGGGTAGAACCTAGGTTTTTCGAAAATTGGGGATTTGGACCTCGATTTGAGGTCCGATTTCAAAACAAATTATATATTTAGGTTCGTGGGGGAATGGGTAATCTGGTTTGGTTCGAACCTCGGGTTTTTACCACATGGGCCCGGGGGCGAGTTTTGACTTTTGGGTGAAACTTTGGAAAACTCATTTTCATGCATTGGGGTTGATTCATTTAGCATTTATTGATGTAAGTAAGTAACTTGTGACTAGATACGATCGAATTGGTAGTGGAATCAAGGGGTAAAGCGGTGTTTGAGGCTTGAGTTGGTCGTGGAAGTTCGAGGTAAGTGTTTGGTCTAACCTTAGCTTGAGGGAATATGAGTCGTGTCTTATTTGCTACGTGTTAATTGTGGAGTACGGCGTATAGGCATGGTGACGAGTATCTATACGTCGGTGTCAAGCATGCCCATGAGTCTTGTATTGTAATTGTTATGACTCTGTTGTGGTTTATTGCGCTTCATATGTCATTATCACCATTGTTCCCTTGCCGGGATGTTCATTTGATATTATTGTTCCCTTGCCGGGATGTTTGTTTTGATAGTATTGTTCCCCTGCCGGGATGTTTATTTTGATAGTATTGTTCCCTTGCCGGGATGTTGGTGAAATATCATTGTTCCCTTACCGGGAAGTTGTTATATAGCTCTTGTTCCCTTGCCGGGATTCCTTGTGATTATTGTTGTCTTGTAACTGGGAGCGGGTGGTACTCCTACCATAAGATATAATGAAATGGAAGCAGGTGGTACGCCTACCACAAGATAAAATAAAATGGCAGCGGGTGGTATGCCTACCACAAGATATAATGAAATGGGAGCGGGTGATATCCCTACCAAAAGATATAATGAAATAGGAGCGGGTGGTGCGCCTACCACAAGATATAATGAAATGGGAGCGGGTGGCACGCCTGCCACGAGATACATGAAATGGGAGCGGGTGGCACGCTTGCCACGAGATACAGGAAATGGGATCGGATTGCACACCTGCAACAAGATGTGAAAAGAAAGTGAAATATGCCTTTGTTTTCCTTATTCTTGTTAGTGGTTGGATTTTGATTCCTTTATAGTTCTCTTGATATTCTGTTTTACCTATTTTCCCCGAAGCATGTTTCTCCTTCCCTTCTTTATTTGTTTATTCTGCTTTATTTTCCGCTGTATATTATATAACTGCACAGGTTTATTCGGTAGTCTGGTCCTAGCTTCGTCACTACTTCGCCGAAGTTAGGCTAGACACTTACCAGCACATTGGGTCGATTGTGCTGATACTACACTCTTCACTATGTGCAGATCCCGGAGCAGCTTTCGGACCGTAGTGTGGAGGCTACCTTCAGTCCACACGGAGATCCAAGATAGACCTGCAGGCGTCCGCAGGCCCTGGCATCTTCTCTATTCCTATTTCCTTTTTCATTTTCCTTTTTATTCAGAAACAGAGTATTGTCATTTTTTTCAGCCTTTATATGTAGTAATCTCTTAGACAGTCTGTGACACTGTGACACCAGATTTTGGGTGGTTAAGGCTTAATTATTTGTAATAGATGCATTTTTCATAAATCTTATTGTTGTCTTCCGCTTAAATTTGAATTTCCACTGTTACCACATTGTCATCTTATATTTGTTAAAAAGAAATAATTGGTTAATGAAGTAATTATATTAAAGGTTTGGCTTGCCTAGCTCATATTAGTAGGCGCCATCACGAATCTCAAAGGTGGGAAATCCGGGTCGTGACATTTCTAAAGCAAGTAAACATAATAAACCTAAGACATAATTTCTAATGCAAGTAAACATAATAAACCTAAAGGCATGATTTCTACCCGATTTCCCTCACAAAAATGATATAAGAATCCCCTCCACTTTTACTAATTGCCCCAATATCTGTTTACAAGGATTATTATTACAGACCATAAATAAATTACATAATGAATAAAAGCTATACTATAGGCAGCCTGAAATAGGCCCAAAGTGAACCTGGAAATACCAGG
The DNA here is from genome assembly GCF_000715075.1 of Nicotiana tabacum. Taxonomy (NCBI): domain Eukaryota; kingdom Viridiplantae; phylum Streptophyta; class Magnoliopsida; order Solanales; family Solanaceae; genus Nicotiana; species Nicotiana tabacum. The sequence continues at coordinate 83,071,010 of NC_134087.1, forward strand.
CCTTCAAATAGTCCCAAATGCCATAGTCTTATGATGTCCAATAAGGGTATCCTGGTGTGTCAAAGTTCCCAAGGGCCTCAGGGACCCTGAGCAATGCTCACACCAAGATCCTTTTAAATAGAAGAGTAGTTATGTGCAATGTGGAAGGGCCAGACCTAGTGTGCCAGAGTTTGGAGGAATCTCGTGGATTCCTAGGCATTACACACACTGGAGGGGCAGAACTTAAGTAATCTAAGAGTAGAAGTGAGAGTGCTTGACATAGTTATTTTTTTGAAAATAGTAGAGAGGTAAAATCTTTATGAATGAAAATACTTTAGTAGTAGTAATAGTTTGAAGAAACATATTAGGAGCGAAAAAACATGTTGAAAACCTTTTGAGGTAAAGGAAGGTCCAGCAAACAAACAACATAGTCACAAATGCATCACATTACCCAGTTTCAACTTCACTTTGTCAATCAATTCTAAATGTACAAATAGTTACACAAAAGGGAGCAGGGGTTTGGAATATAAGACACTTGAAACAGGAGCACATAAGAAGAAGGGTGAAGGCAGCCATGTTAGTTAATAGAGACACAGAGCATGCAGGAATACTGATTAAGGTCTAAATTACAATCATACTTAGTGATAAGCATGCTATTTAAGAACACACAAGACTTAAGCATTGCAATAAACATGTTGGATAAACACAGTGAGGCATAAGTCTGGATACAGAGGCAATCATGCTAAAGAATACAGGAAGAACTACAAAGATTCAATCACACAAAGTAGCCATACTAGTTGGGGTTACAGGACAAGGAAGATACAAAAGTAAATAGGTTGTTTAAGACCATATTGAATACTTAAGCAGAATAGACATGCTGATTAAAACACTAAACAAGAGAGGGTGAAACTTAAGCATATTGATCACACCAGCAAACGGGAAAGAATAATTAAGTGCCTAAGAAATTAAAGTAGTGTGGAAAGAGACATGGATTCAATAAGGAGCATATAGATTTGAATTTTGGAATGACATTGAAATAGGAACATACAAGTTAAGGAAGAAAAAGCAGAAAGTAAAGTGAGCAGGATTCCACAGTTTAGCCTTGGCTTTCAGCCGGCGAGACAAGCAATGAGCACAAGTAGCAGAAAGAGAGATGAGAGAAAGTTGTATGTGTGTGTGGTTTTTTAGAACCACTGTTCGTGTGTAAGGCAAAATGAGAGTGTGTATATACAGGAGTCGAATAATGTAAGTAAATAAGGCAAGACAAATTAACATTACAGAATAAGGTAAGGAAATAATCAAATCAATCGAGCTTGACAAGGGACAGAAAATTAGGGAATTATTCCCATAAATGACTCGGATTGAGTTTCAAATAAGGCAAGAAGTGAGTTTAATAGCCAATTAGGGTTAGAGCCCATAAATCAAACAATCAATCACACGAATAAGGCAATCATAGGTAATTAGAGATCAATCAAGGTTCAACCAATCCAATAATAGGCAAGAGATGCTAATTAGGGATCTTTGAATTAAGGTAAGTGAGCAGAAATCAGTAATGAAACCCTAGATAATTTAGTTAATCAGTCAATTATTCAAACAATAACAGATGAAAATGCTGAAGTTACACAATGACCAGCCAAGCAATCGAACCAAAAACATAACCATGTGAGAAAGATTAAACAAACATAAGGATCTTATAAATCCTTTTTTCCCAAAACAGAAGTGGAAACCCTAAAAATTTTTAGAAATACTTATGGTTGATTAATCATAGGAATATTAGGAGAATCTTAAAGAAATAGTCATGGAAACTCGAAACTACTTCAAACACAGAGGTTCAACCAACAAATAATGAGAAACAAAACCCTAATATAACAAAGTGCTTAAAAATCGGTTAATCAGTAAAGAAATAAGGGAACATTAAGGAAAAATCTATAACGAACTAAAAACCGCTCCAAAGTTACAAGGATCTGGATAGATTCATGTCCAAACATTAGGGTTTTGAAGAAAGAAAAAGAAAGGCTAAAGAGAATCTGGTCTTGAATTAGAGATTTGAGCCGTAAAACATCGATAGAAAGTACTCACAGACCATAGACACACTCTTGGAGTGTTCTGAACAAGATCTGGACTAGATCTCTTCGAGATTCTTCCATGAAATCGCAAAATGAGCAACCAGGGGAAGTAGGAGGCCTGTAGGGGTCTCAAACACCCATGGAAATCCATGGATCGAGTGAGAATCGGAGGGATTAGGGCTGGTTTTGGGTGGCGGCGGTTAGGATTAGGGTTGGGTCTCAGAGAGAGACGGAGAGGAGAGGAGCTTTAGGGCGGCTGTTTTGGGTAAAATTAATTAGGGTTAGGGGTCATTGAAGATAAAAAAAGATATAGGTGATGGTATCCATTGATCTCTGTGATCAACGACCATGATTAAAAGGGTTTGGGCTCGGGTAGAGGTCTTAGGTTTGGGCTACGGTGGATTTGGGCTTGGTTTTTGATTTAATTGGGGTTGGGGAAATTGAAATTGGGCTGTTTAATTAGGCTAGGTCCGAAATAAAAAGGGTTGTTTGTCAAATATCCCTTTAATTGATAAAAATAATTTTTAAAAATAATTAATAGATTATAAAAATGGTTTCTGTTACGATCCGAACTAATAGGCCGCAACGGGCACCCGGTACCTTACTCAACCGAGTACCTACGTAACGTATCTTTCATATCATACTAACATAGGTAAGTGAGCCGGAGAGTCCGCCGTGAGATAAGTAGAATACAACATGTGATACCAACTTATATATAAAACATACGGGACTATAAGACCAAAATAACCACTCGTATACTGAACATAGGCCGACAAGGCTATAAAGCTTTTACATACATGACATCTGTCTAAAAGCCTCTAAGAATAGATAATTTTCATAAAGGTCGAGACAGAGTCCTGCCATACCAAACAATACACTCTAAGTCATACTAACCAAACAAGCAACTCCAAAGCAAATGGAGCGCACCAACATATTTCGCTAAGCTGATAGCCTACTTGGAGGGCTATCGACCAATCTATGGGGACCTACGGGCATGAAACACAGCGTCCTTAAGAAAAAAGGACGTCAGTATGAATAATGTACAGAGTATGTAAGGCACATAAATAAGTACATAACAGACATTGAAGAAATATAAAGTAAATGACTCAACCTGTAAGTCTGGTTAACTCTGTAAATCATGAAATACTTATAGTGTCATGCATATGCGTATGAATTTCATGTCGTGCATAGGTACATACGTTCATAACGTCATCAAGCCTCTGAGAATATCCCATCTTATCATCTCGGCCAGTGTGGCAAAATCATCAATATATACCAGCTGATCAGGTGGTGGTGCGTATATAAAGCCATAACCTTTTCCCACATTCCATATACATATACATGCATATATACGCATATATAACGCCGTCTGAGTCATGGGTCAATATACATGTATAAATGCATGAAATGCATAAGAAATACGTTAATAAGATTTTCTCGGAATGTCATAAAACTCAATATGCCTTTCGGATAAACTTTATCAAATACGTATTTTTCTGAGACCCATGAGTAGAAGATATAATAATAATTCACATGGGGAATCAAGACTATAGACACCCCTAGTATTTCTATGAATAGAGGCATTTATGAAAGTTGCGTATTTTGCTCATTTCATTTGTATCGTATGGATCATGCCAAAAGGAAGAAAGGATAGCCTTAACATACTTGAGTCGATCCTCTTGACAATCCCTCTAATATACGCCAATTGCAACAAAAACATAACGGTGGATCGAAGTAGGAAAAAATCCATATGATATTCTTGCGAAAAATTGCACCGTACTCCTTAAGAATTGCAAAATCACGTTGCTATAATAGTACGTAGTCTCATATGAATTTTGATCTAAGAAAATCACGTACAACAATTCAAGTTCTTGGATGAATTTGTTGAAGCAATATTTCAAATATTTGGATGGATATACTGAAGCAATTCTCATTTCTTATGCAATGTCACGTTACTACCCTTTAACTAATGACTAAGCCCCAAGATTATCTTAGTATGCACCTTGGAATGTGACATTATGAGTCACTTAATTGATCCTTATATGGCTGCCACGTTAGGAGGTCAAATCTTGTCCAATAATTATCCACTCAATCCCTTAATTAATTTGTTAATCCTCCATTAACCAATAATTACCCAATTACCCACATAATTAAGAACTATTTCAAATTATTTAAAATACTACTCGCTTTTAACACACATTAAACACCTTACTATCTTGTCCATGTGGTACCTTGTATGGTACTAGTCCATAAATACCAGATATTTTAGCTCAGGCCGTATTTTATCCCTAAATGACCAATTTCGACGAAATTCATTTTCTTCGATTTGCTTACCCTCTCATCTTCATGAATTTACTCATCACTTATTTGAAGTAGCATTATGCTTATAATCTCAAAATAATCCATTCCCGAACTTACGTCGATTAACTTACGACGAAACATTAACATATGAAAATACGGGATGTAACATCATTTCCCCCTTTGGAACATTTGTCTTCGAATGTTGACTGATGCACTTATCATTCTCATAACCCATAGCTCTTACGGATACTTTAGTGCTCCTCTTTCCATCTAGCCAACTATTCTGTCAATAAGTCCAAAGGCTAGGGCATTCCCCCCTTAGGCCTCTTTCTCATAACATGACATATGGTCAGAATCCTTCCACTCTCATAACTGTTTCTACATTTTATCATGCATTTTGTACGACTCTGACCTTGTAAGTGCGCTTATACGTCTCTTATTTCCTTTTCCCCCCGATTTTTAGCCATTACTGAAGTTCTTCGCTCGGTATTTTGTCGAACTTACGAATATTGCTATATCTTATTTCATAGACCCAGTTATCCATCCGTATGAATTTACTGCATCAAGATAGGTCGTACTATACCGTAACTCTTACTTCAAATTACGTTGTTGGGGTCTGCTACCAAATTCCACTTTACTCTCGTTATTTATCCTCTATGTATAAGTCTAAGTCCTTTAATGCTTCCTCATTACTATTCATCTTATGAATGACGGCCTAGTCTCATCTCATACTTTATGACTTTTATCCATCCATTATTGATTCACCTCAATATTGATCTACACTCTACCACTGATAACTTGGAACTTCTTAATCACTTGGGCTCACGTTGCACCGAGGAATATTTGAAGAGATTTCGTATTTCATAGTATCTTGATGTGATTCACCTTATGGGGGTATTCTGATCTAGTGTCGTCCGCAAAATCTTTTTTCCCTCTCCCTTTTATTTCTTCAAATCATTATTCAATCAAAGGTACGTTATTTTTTTATCTGTCACAATTATACCTTTATTTCACTACCAGGGCAGTATTCCATCTCTTCTAAATACTAGTAGTCTTAGACTCCTTTGAGTTCATTCAGGCCATAGCGAGTTTTGTATGCTTAGAGAAATCATCCATTCTCTTGTTTTCATGGGCTTAACACTGAGGACTTATCCATTCTCACCACCTTCTCACTCGCCCTTTCTTATCCTTACTCTTGTCTTCTAAAACCGTTTCTTTTTACCATACTTTAGCTTGCGACCTATACATATCTATTTATATTACTTGCAACTATTCAACTTGCTTGCATCATAGATTTCATTATGTCATTTTGGAATGTCAAGTGAGACATCACATCGTCTCTAACTCTTATTTACTTTCTTAGTCAGGCTTTTCGATACATATACTATAGACTGGATGATATGCTACTAATGATGCCGCTATTATTCCTAGACACTGAATCTCCATGCTTCTAGCCTTTTATCTAAAGTATGGACTATTCACGATCTTCTACCTTTGAGTATCTCGTACGTTGTTTACATTTACCTTACTTACCTCAAAATCTCGCATCACACCTTGTATCTCTTTCATAACTTCCTTTCCACATAGGTATGATTCACATCCACAACTTGGAACTTTATTATAATACTACAATCCGGTGGGAACTTCATACCAACTTCTTATAAGGTTGTTACTTTTCTAACTGGCTTTATCGCAGATCTGTTATAGACTATGGTTGTTGTACTATCTCTCTTGCACCTCTGATATTAAGGCTGGTCCTGCAATGTTCTCGATCACGATTTCTATAATTTTCTAGGTCCAATAATTAGACTTCTAATTTACTTAGTTGATGTAACTATTTGGTATACTCTTCCCTTTAATCAACCTTCGGGTAGGCTTAAGCTATCTTCAGATATGTGGCTCATGGTATTAGTTATTACTTTAGTCCTTCATGGACGCTATAGAATATCCAGGATTAATCTTCTAACAATTTAATTCTTCGTCTATAACTTGGACTCAATTCTTTATTTTAACATATATTAGAGTCTTCTACAGCTGTATGATTGTCAATATATGTGTATACTCCAAAATCGTAAGTGCATTCATAACGTAACCAACTCTGGATCATTGATCGAATAGTTCCCTTCGTTCCTTCTCAACTTTCTTTAAACGTAAGCTATTACTTTTCTTGGTCTTCTGCCTCCTTGTTGCATGCATACTTAGCTTATCTTTGTTCCTACACATGCTGGAATTTTCATGCAACTCATATGATCTCGAATATTACTTTTTATTTTTCTTCCTGTTCATTAACTAGGTTAGGTGCCACTTTCTTATGGAGTGCATACAATGTTGTAGTGAGATCTCGTTACAAGACCATTTCCTCTTTAGGTCACTCTGCTTATGTTGAAGCCTTCTTCCTTATTTCCTCATCTAGTCTTTCATTCTAGTACTTAGGGAGACCTTCTGGCTCTGGTAAAGTTACAAGATTATATATCGCTTACCCGACAGAATTTTGATGTTCCTACTTACCTATTATTGTCCTTAGTTACTTACCTCCTAACTCATGTGCTCGCACAGTTGCTTTCTGAACTGAAGTTTTGATCGTTTTCCCAACGAGACTCTATTTTATTTCCATAACACTCATATGGTATCTTTAACTACCCCAACTTCTATCTAAATATTCCTCAAATATTATAAGGTCATATCTGCGAGACTGAATTCCCCACATTGGAGTTCACTATGTCTATCTTGCTCAATCTATTGATTTGTCTATATCCTCTTGTTTAGCCATAACTAGGCTCTTCCTGAATCAACTACTAACTACTCGTTGGCCCGTTATCATATCAATATTCCGCATAATCTTTCTTGGGTTATTTCTTTTGTCTTAACTTACCTCTCGCACTGGCTCCTTATTAATCAATGACATCTCAGGCAGGAACCCTTACTTCCTCTCCTTGACGTCATGTTTGCATAATGCTCTGGTATTGCGGCATATCTGTAGGCTTTGAATAAGTGCAATCTCATTCCTTTTTCATTTTATTTCATTCTTCTTTACCACTACATAATTACTAGAACCACTTAATTCCAACTTATTGCCACATCACTCCACATTCCCCCCTTTAGGGAAGTATTAAAATTTAGCGCTATGACGATCTACCCATAGATGCTTTACCTCTTCATCATTGGCGTCTTCTCACACTATCGATTATCTTTACTTGCCTTATGGTTATCCTTCTGTACCAATTATAAGGAAATTCCTTACTCGCGCGGGTGGCACTTAGTGTAACTGGCACACATAGTCTCTTAAGCTTAACTTTGCTCACATTGCTTGCTTTAGGGAAGCGTCATCCTGAATGACCATTCTCTGAATTTCTCATGAATCTTCTTCTTTTGTCCATTCTATTATTGCTGGAACGAAATCTGAAACTCTCATGATGCTGACTATTATCCAATCACTCAGTACCTAATTCACGTTTAATTTATCTTTTTCACCAGCCCATACTGATTTCTATTATTCTGGGGTCTAACTTTCCCTTCCGGTAGTTGCGTTGGAGTCACAAACTTATTTTTTAAAGTGAGGATATGACTTTATGGCCTATGCTCTTTTTGTTGTCTCAAGGCCTATCACCTCTCGTCTTTTCCTTCACTTGACTATAGACTCTGTAATACTATCATCTTTTTTACCTGCCATCGTTATCCATGTATCACATCTTACTCTTAATACTTTATTAGTTCTCTTCTATTTCCTGCTAATATTTCTGTCTATCACTTTATTCTGAAAACTTTAATAAGATATTATTTTGCTTTTAGCTCCCCTTTGCTCCATCCATTGGCTCTTCGCGTTGCTTAACGTTCTCGCTGTATTAGGGACACGAACCATACCAAGGTAATATTTATTTCTTCCAGGCTTTCAGTGCTTATTTTCTGAATTTTTTTTTCTTTGATCATGTTAGTATTCACATCTAATTGTAATCTTCGAGAGTGCACCAACTCAGTGTCTCAGAAGGAGATCTATTAGCATCTTTGTAATATCCTTCGGAAATGTCAACTAACACAAACCATCCATTCTCCATTTTGGGTTAATCTAACCCAGCTGGATCCTAATATCCTGTCCTTTTCTTAAACTACACCTGCTATACCCCAAGGGGGTATAACTGAGATGGGTGTGATCAATTATGCATACCTCTATTATTATTGAAGGCAAGTCACAATGCTTATACTTTTCTACCGGAGTTGAAAATACCGATAATCTTCATTAATTGGGTACCTCGTACCCTTCTCATCTTACTCCTTTTACTTGTTGAAGCTTGTATCTACCTTCTGAATCTCTTATTGCCTTTCACCATAGAGGTGGATAGATATTCTTGCCTTAAGGATCCTTATCAAGAATCTTACACGTAAGATACACACTCGTTCTGCTGAAGACCTCACATTTATCCATCATACTCGAGTTCCTTTAATTTAACACTTCCACAACTATATCTCTTATCAATCATCTTTCTGAACGTAGGCATCGTCTTATTATGAATAAAATAGAAGTTCGGAATTTGAATTCTTATAAGTGAGCTCTACCACATGATCTAGAGTAAGAAGAAAGAGTGACATTCCTAAATGCCATGTAGCCTCCTGCTTATAAATGTGGTGCATGACATACCTATAAACAAGACTTTACTAGACACGGCTTGTAAACTCCCTAGGACAGAACTGCTCTGATACCACTTTTGTCACGACCCGAACCGATGGGCCGCAATGGGCACCCGGTACCTTACACAACCGAGTACCTACGTAACGTATCTTTCGTATCATACTAACATAGGTAAGTGAGCTAGAGAGGTTGTTGCGAGATAAGTAGCATACAACATGTGATACCAACTTATACATAAAACATACGGGCCTATAAGACCAAAATAACCACTCGTATACTAAACATAGGCCGACAAGGCCATTCAAGTTTTTAAGTACAAAACATCTGTCTACAAGCCTCTAAGAATCCATAATTTTCATAAAGGTCAGGACAGAGTCCCGACATACCAAACAATACACGTCTAAGTCATACTAACCAAACAAGCAACTCCGAAGCAAATGGAGCGCACCAACATTTTCTACTAAGCTCATAGCCTACTTGGAGGGCTCTCCATCTATCTATCGGGACCGGTGGGCATGAAATGCAGTGTCCCCTGGCAAAAAAGGACGTCAGTACGAATAATGTACCGAGTATGTAAGGCACATAAATAAGTACATAACAAACATGGAAGAAACCTAGAGTAAATAACTCAACCTGTAAGTCTAGATAACTTTATAAATCATGAAATACTTATAGTGTCATGCATATGCATATGAATGTCATGTCGTGCATAGGTGCATTTGTTCATAACATCATTAAGCCTCTGATGGCATTCCATCATATCATCTCGGCCACTGTGGACAAATCATCAACGTATATCAGCTGATCAAGTGGTGGTGCATATATAACACCATAACCTTTTCCCATATCCCATATACATATACATACATATTTACGCGTATATAACGCCGTCTGAGTGATAGGTCAATGTTCATGTATAAATGTATGAAATGCATAAGAAATACGTTAATAGGATTTTCCCGGAATGTCATAAAACTCAATATGCCTTTCGGATAAACTTTATCAAATACGTATTTTTCTGAGACCCGTGAGTAGGAGATATAACAATAATTTACACTGGGAATCAAGAATATAGTCACCCCTAGTATTTCTATGAATAGAGGCATTTAAGAAAGTTGCATATTTTGCTCGTTTCATTTGTATCGTATGGATCATGCCAAAAGGAAGAAAGGATAGCCTTAACATACCTGAGCCGATCCTCTTGACAATCCCTCTAACATACGTTAATTGTAACAAAAACGTAACGGCGGATGGAAGTAGGGAAAAATCCATATGATACTCTTGCGAAAGATTGCACCGTACTCATTAAAAATTGCAAAATCCCGTTGCTATAATATTACGTAGTCTCATATGAATTTTCCTCTAAGAAAATCATGTATTGCTATTCAAGTGCTTGGATGAATTTGTTGAAGCAATGTTTCAAATATTTTGATGGATATACTGAAGCAGTTCTCATTTCTTATGCAATGTCACGTTATTACCCCTTAACTAATGACTAAGACCCAAGATTCTCTTAGTATGCCACCTTGGAATGTGACATTATGAGTCACTTAATTGATCCTTATATGACTGCCACGTTAGGAGGTCAAATCTTTTCCAATAATTATCCACTCAATCCCTTAATTAATTTTTTAATCCCCATTAACCAATAATTACCCAATTACCCACATAACTAAGAATTATTTCAAATTATTTAAAATACTACTCGCTTTTTACACATATTATAAACCTTAATATCTTATCCATGTGGTACCTTGTATGGTACTAGTCCAAAAATACTGAATATTTTAGTTCGTGCCGTATATTATCCCAAAATGATTAATTTTGACGAAATTCATTTTCTTCGATTTGTTTACCCTCTCATCTTCACGAATTTACACATCACTTATTTGAAATAGCATTATGCTTATAATCTCAATATAATCCATTTCCGAACTTACGTCGATTAACTTACGACAAAACTTTAACATACGAAAATGCGGGATGTAACAGTTTCCATGCCTAGAAATGTTTTAAAATAATTACTTAGTATTTAAAAAATATAAAAAGCTATTTTCTAGTAAAATAATGTAATAATGCATACATGGGCTATAATTGCAAAGAAATTGCAATTATAACCCCAAAAATGCAAACGTGGTTATTTGTGAAATAATTAAAACTTAGTTCAAATGCAAATGATAAAATTAAGCCACAAAATTATTATAAAACTATTTGTGATGCAATTAATAATTGTTTCTATAAATGAAAATACTGGGATAAATTAGTTAAAACCCTTTAAAAAATACATAAATTATGAAAAAATATTAATTAATGCTAATGCATAGTTTTGGAGGTATATATGCATTTGAAAAAATATTATATGACTAATTGGTTATCAACAATAAGGATTTTTAGAAATAGAATAGTGTGTAATCTCGTTGGTATCAGATCCGTATTTTGGTTCCGGAGCTCGGTACAGGTCTGATATAGTATTTAGTTGTATCTGTGAAATTTGGTGAAAAACGGAAGAGATTTGATATAAATCGAATCTTGGTTGAGAAAATAGAAATTTTGAACTATCTTATGAATTTCAAGAGTTTTGGTGTTAAATTCGTTGTTTAAGATGTTATTTTAGCGATTTGATCGCACCAGCAAGTCCGTAAGGTATTCTTAGACTTGTGTGCATGTTGGGTCACGACCCAATTCCCAAACCCGGTCGTGATGGCGCCTCTCGTGAAGACAAGGCCAGCCAGACCAAAACAGAACACCTCTTTTAAATAGTTAATTATCATAAACAGCAATAAAACATGATATAATATCCATAAATTGCGGAATTTAACGATAACAACAGTAGAAACCATCCCGACACAGCCCAAACCAGGATGTCACAAGTCATGAGCAACTAATAAATCCGGATACCAGTCTACTAGATACGAAATCCGATACAGAAGTTCAAGAACATGAAAATAGCAAGATAAGGGAGGCATGGGGGCTGCGGACGCCAACAGCTACCTCGTGGTCTCCGAAAACACTACCTCGACCGGGAGGATCAGCACTCAGGAGCTGACTCTGCGATGCCTGAATCTGCACACACGGTGTAGGGAGTAATGTGAGTACTCTGACTCAGTAAGTAATAATCATAAATAATGGCTGAAAGGAAGAAAACACGTAAAGGCACAAGGCAATTCTATATCAAGCAGTAAAATCACTTAAAGCAGTAAATCAGTGAGCAAGTCAAATGAAATCCGTTTAAACCAAGTAAAACAAGTAATTTAGCAGGTAAATAACAAGTAGAATTCTGCCCCTCGGGCACAGTATCAATCACTCAACAGTATCAGCCCCTCTGGCTCACTCTCAGATCAAATGGGTACCTGCGCTCACTGTGGGTGTGCAGACTCCAGAGGGGCCCCTTACGGCCCAAGCGCTATATCAAGCCACCTCGTGGCATCATCTCTTGGCACTCGGCCTCACATCACTCGGCACTCTGCCTCACGTCACTCAAGCCACCTCGTGGCATATAAAGTATCTCAGGCCCTCGGCCTCATATCACTCAGCATATCCTCACATATGGCCCTCGGCCTCACTTAGTCCTAAAATCATCACAAGCCCCTCGGGCATTAGTAAAACAGTAGTTCTCAGCCCAAAACATCATGTAGAAATATCATTTAAGTTTCAAATCTGAGTAAAAGTGGCTGAGTTTGTAAAACAGTAGATATCAATAGGACTGAGTTCAAATAATAAGTCAAGCAGTGAGGAAACAGTGATAAAAATCCCCGAAGGGTCCAAATAGTTGGCACGAAGCCCAAATATGGCAATCAGCCTAAATCATGATGATAACAAATAAGTTTCAGTCAAATACGCGGTAAAATCATCAATCGGGACGGACCAAGTCACAATCCCCAGTAGTAAAAGTCCCCACGCTCATCATCCAGCGCGTGTCTTACCTCAATATAACACTATGATGTGTAATTCGGGGTTTCAAACCCTCAGGACATCATTTACAATCATTACTCACCTCGAACCGGCAAAATATCTAGCTCGCGATGCCTTTGCCCCTCAAATTGGCCTCCACGCACGTCGAATCTATCCAAAATCAGAACGAATACATCACAATATGCTAAGGGAACAAAGCCCATGCGAAAACAATCGAAAAATATGAAAAATCTTGAAATTAGCAAAAGCCGAGCGCCATATCAAAAGCCCACTTCTCGAAACTCAGAATTTTTCACATCATTAGATTCCTTATCACCCCACGAGTTCATACATATCAAAATTTCTCAAATTCGACCTCAAATGGTCCTTCAAATCCCAATTTAAAAGTTCAAAATCCCAAGCCCTAGTTCTTCCATCTTTAGCTTAAGTTCTATGAATTTCTAGGTTGATTTCATAATAGAATCACGTTTTAGGTTAAAAAATCTTACCTCCAATCAATTCTCCTTGAATCCTTCTTTAATAACCCTAAAAAAGCTCTCAAAACGCTCAACTATGGAGGAAAAATGACTCAAAATCGCGGATGAAATAACTTATAAACTTTCTGCCCAGTTCTGATATTCCTTCGTCGCGAACGCGGTCAACCTCTCGCGTTCGCGAAGCATAACTTCGCGTTGACCAACTTTTCCTCTTCGCAAATGCGACTCACCCATTGCGAACGTGATGCTTCTTCCTCATATACCTTTGCGAACACAAACCCATTACGCGAACGCAATGAACAAAAAGGCCTTGATCTCAAATTACACTACACGATCACGAGTACCCTCTCGCGAACGCGATGCCCAACCTGCCAACCCTCCGCGAATGCGAAGCTCCCCTCAAGAATGTGACGGCTTAACCCTGACATTCCACAATTCCTTCTTTGCGAACGCGATGACACCCTCACGAACGCGAAGAGATAAATCTCTGCAACACTGATCCTGCATTTCTGCAATTTCCCAAACTCCAAAATGGTCCGATTGACCACCCGAAACTCACCCGAGGCCCCCGGGACCTCAACCAAAGGAACAAACACATCCTAAAACCTCATTCAAACTTGTTCCAATCATCAAAACACCTCAAACAACACCAAATCCATCAATTCACATTGAATTCAAACCTAAGTTTTATAAAAACATCTGAAATACGTTTTCGATCAAAAACCTAACCAAACTACGTCTGAATGACCTGAAATTTTGCACACACATCACAAATTACATAACAAAGCTACAACAACTCTTGGAATTCCATTCCGACCCTCGGATAAAAATCTCTCCTATCAACCGAAAATTGCCAAAATACTAACTTCACCAATTTAAGCCTAATTCTACACCGGACCTCCAAAACCAATTCCGATCACACTCCTATGTCATGAATCACCTACCAAAGCTAACCGAAGTATCACAACTCACATACGAGCCCTCTAACACAAAAGTCAACACCTTGTTGACATTTCTAACTTAAACCCTCTTAAAAGAGTCTAAGTGTCTCATTTCTTACCAAATCTACTCCGAACGCAAACTACCCAACGCTCACATAAAACACGGATAACGAAGCATAATGAAGCAGAAATAGGAGAAACAGAGCGGTAATTCACGAGATGACTGCCCGGGTCGTTACATTTGGGTTAGAGCTCCGAGGGCTCGGGTGAGTTTTGGATAGGCCACGGAGTGAATTTGGACTTAGAAAAATTTATGTTGCATCTGGTATTTTGTTGCACGCTCTGATCCCGCAATTGCGAGGACAGACTTCACAATTCCGAAGAAGCCCTGGGCCAGCATAGTTCGCATTTGCGAACATTCTTTCGCATTTGTAAAGTCAACAAGGAGGGTCAACCTTCATAATTACAACAAATTATTCGCTATTGCGACAGAAGAAGACATTGCAATAGGTTCGCATTTGCGAAGCCTGTCTCGCAATTGCAACATCTGCAACTTATCAAAACATCATTTGGACGAGATTTTGAACTCATTTCTCAAATTTTCAAACCCTAAGCTCCCATAGGCGATTTTCCAAAGGAGAGTTCTTCCCCAAATCATAAATAAAGGATTTCTAACTCATTTTCTCCAATCTATTTCATCTTTTTACATGATTTCATCTAAATAATTTAGGGTTTTTCATAGGAAATTGAATGTTTTTGGGTAGAATTTAAGAATTTCCAAATTTGGGGTTTTAGACCTCAAATTGAGGATTGCATATTTGGTTTGTGGGTGAATAGGTAGTTGGGTTTTGGTTCGAACTTCGAGTTTTGACCAAGCGGGCCCGAGGTCAGTTTTTGACTTTTTGAGAAAAACTTTGGAAAATCTATACTTATGCATTAGAATTGGTTTATTCAGCGTTGATTGATGTTAATTAATTAATTATGCATAGATTCTGGTGGTTTGGAAGTGGAAATCAAAGGAAAAACGGTAATTGAGGCTTGATTTTTGGTTGTGGAATCAAGGTAAGTGTTTGGTCTAACCTTAGCATGAGGAAATAGGTGTTGTTGTCTTATTTGTGTGATGACCCAAAAGGTCATCACTTATTTTAGAAATAAATTCTGTATTACGAGGCCTTAAAACCTCCATTTTGTCTCACCTTGATTTGCCTGCACAGTCCGGACGTGTATCCGGAAAGACATTATGTGAAAATTTGTGAAAATAGTGAATTGTTCTTTTAAACTGAATTTAGGTTGACTTCGGTCAACATTGTAGGTAAACGAACTTGGACCCTATATTTGACGGTCTCGGAGGGTCCGTGGGAAAATATGGGACTTGAGTGTATGCCCGGAATCGAATTCCGAGGTCCCAAGCCCGAGAAATGAATTTTTGAAGAAAATTGTTTAACAGAAAATGTTATAGTTTTTGGAAATTTGAATGTAATTGAATTTGATGGTATCGGGCCCGTATTTTGGTTCTGGAGCCTGGTAAAGGTCTTATATGTGATTTAAGTTGAGCATGTAAAATTTGGCAGGAAACGGACTTGAAATGACGTGAATCGGACCTTCGGTTGTTAAAATTTGAGCTTAAGAGTTCATGAGATTTTCCTTTGATTCTTATGCTAAATTCATAGTTATTGGTGTTATTTTGATGATTTGATCGCATGAACAAGTCCGTATGATGTGTTTGGACTTGGGTCCATGTTTGGTTTGGAGCCATGAGGGCTCGGGTGAGTTTTGGATGGGCTATAAATTGAAATTTGGACTTATGAAATTGCTGGTATGTTGCAAGTCTGTAGGCTTCGCAGATGCGAAAGATGACCTGGGTTGCGTTGGTTGCAAATGCGACGTATATACCGCAAATGCGATATCGCATTTGCGAAGGGTCCCTCGCAAATGCGAAGGGGACCAGATTCCTTCAGTGTCGCAAATGCGACAAAACCTTTACATTTACGAAGTCAACAGTTTCTAAGGGGTTTGTAATTGCAAACCCTGGTCCCAATTGCGACATCAGAGACCAGTTAATTGAAACTTAGACGCATTTTCAGCCATTTTTCAAACCTTCTCAAAACCTAAACACCTTTGGGCGATTTTTCGAAGACAACTACTCTTCCAAATCATTTTTAAGTCATTTCTAACTCATTTCTTTCAATCTAATCCATTTTTTTACGTGATTTCAACTCAAAATCAAGGGTTTTCATGAGGGAAAATTGGGTGTTTTGGGTAGAACTTAGGATTTTTTAATTTTGGGGATTTTGACCTCGATTTGAGGTCCGATTTCAAAACTAATCATATATTTGAGCTCGTGGGTGAATGAGTAATCGGGTTTTGGTTCGAACCTTGGGTTTTGACCATGTGGGCCCGGTGTCAATTTTTGACTTTTGGGAAAAACTTTAGAAAACCTATTTTCATGCATTAGAATTGATTCATTTAGCATTTATTAATATAGTTAAGTAACTTGTGGCTAGATACGAGCGAATTGGTGGTGGAATCAAGAGGTAAAGTGGTAGTTGAGGCTTGAATTATGTTCGTGGCATCGAGGCAAGTGTTTGGTCTAACCTTAGCTTGAGGGATTGGGAGTTGTGTCCTATTTGCTATGTGTTAGTTGTTGAGTACGACGTATGGGAATGGTGACGAGTATCTATACATTGGTGTCAAGCATGCCCGTGTGTCTTATATTATGATTAATGTGACTCTGTATGTATTGTTCATGCCTTATGTGATTATTTCTATTGTGGAGCAAGACTTGTGGAAGTAATATTGGTATTTGAACATTGGAGAGACTTGGCTCAAGTTGTAAAATGATTTGTGGAATTATAATTGGCAATTGAACATTATAGAACATTGACTCAAATTGTGAATTGAGTTGTGAAGTAAATGTGAAAAAAAAAGGATTATGATATTGTCTCCCTTGCCAAGATGTTGTTATTTTAATGTTATCTCCCTTGCCGGGATGTTATTGTTTTATATTGTTTCCCTTGCCGGGATATGACTGTTGTACTATTGTTCCTTTGCCGGGATTTTATTGTGATTTTATTCATTCCCTTGCCCTTATTGTTTTGTGATTGTTGTTTGGGTAAGGAAGAGTGTTAAACTACGAAGGGTGATGTCTTACATAATTTTGTGAGGGAGTATTAAAGAACGAAGGGTGATGTCGTTTATGATAACTGTGAGAGAGTGTTAATACACGAAGGGTGATGCCGTGCCGCACGATGTACAATTCTGTGCCATTATCTGAGTGATGATGCACGGAGGATCATTCTGTGCCATGATTATGGGAGGTAAAAGCACGAAGGGTGATGTCATGCCAATTATATTGATTTTAAAGTGAGGACGAGAGTAAAATCACGAAGGGTGATGCCAAGCACTTGTCTTTGATTTTCCTGATTTCTATTGATAATTGAGTTATGGTGTTCTTTACATTTAACTATTGGTTTCATTTGCTACTTGTTGTTCCCAGAAGCATGAGTCCCCCTTCCTATCTTTAATTGTAAAGTTTTGCTTTTATTTTCCGTTGTATATGAATTAACTGCACAGGTTTATTTGGTATTCTGGTCCTAGCCTCGTCACTACTTGGCCGAGGTTAGGCTAAGTCCTTACCAGCACATGGGGTTGGTTGTGCTGATACTACACTCTGCACTATGTGCAGATCCCGGTGCAGCATCTTACGGACCTTAGCTTTGGGTTGCTGCCTTCAGTCCATTCGGAGATCCGAGGTAGTCCTGCAGGCGTCTGCAGGCCTTGGCGTATCCTTCTATCCTTTCATCCTATTTCGTTTATGTATTTCAGAACCAGCGTTGTATTTATTTTTAGACCCTTATTTGTAGTATTCCTAGACCGTATGTGAAATTGTGACACTAGTTCTAGGTAGTTTATGTTTAAGGATTTGTATTGGTAATATTTAAATGGTTATATTCTGTTCTTCTGCTTGTTAAATTTCGTTGTTTACATAATTTTGGTTCTTAATTGTTAAAGGACTAAAATGGGAAATAGGTAAATAATGCAAATGGTTGGCTTGCCTAACTTTCACTAGTAGGCGCTGTCACGACTCCCGACGGTGGGAAATCCTAGTCGTGACAAGTTGGTATCAGAGTTCTAGGTTGTTTAGGTCCCACAATTCAAGGACAAGCTTAGTAGAGTCTGAGGGATTGGTACGGAGACGTCTGTATTTATCCCCCTGAGGCTACAGAGTTAGGAAAAAACTTCACATCTATTCTTTCCTGTCGTGCGGTTGGGTTTCTCAATGCTAATTGAATTTCTACTCGGTTATTTCGCAGATGGCGAGAACATGCGCTTCCTCATCCACTGATCAGCAGCTCAAGCCCCCAGCAGCAGCTCCCACGAGGGACAGAGGGCGAGGCTGAGGCCGTGCTAGAGGCCGGGGCAGGGGCAGAGCTCAGCCCAGAGCAGAAACACCAGCGGCGGAGCCTCAGATTGAGTTTGATGATGAGGTTCCGGCCTAGGCAGTTCCGATAGGCCCAGCTCAGGTCCTAGAGGGGTTCATTGCTACCCAAGTACTCCAGGATGCTCTGTTTCGTGTAGCGGGCCTTATAGAAAGTGTCACCCGGGCAGGCTTACTTCTGGTAGCACAAGCCGTCTCTCGGGCCGGGGGAGGAGCACAGACTCCTGCTACCCAAACTCCGGAGCAGATGGCTCCTCAATTTTAGACTCCAGCAGCTTAGCCAGTTGGAGTTGTTCAGTCGGGTGTGGTAGCTCAGACCAGTGATAGAGCAGTTATGCCTGCTGATGCCTTGTGGAGATTGGACAGATTTACCAAGCTCTTCACTACCACTTTCAGCGGTGCATCTTTTGAGGATCCCCAGGATTATTTGGACAGCTGTCATGAGGCTCTCAGGAACATGGGGATAGTGGAGACCAATGGGGTCGACTTTGCTACTTTTCGCTTATCTAGATCCGCCAAGACTTGGTGGAGAGATTATTGTTTGGCTAGACCAGTTAGGTCACCAGCTTTGACTTGGGATTAGTTTTCTCAGCTATTTCTAGAGAAGTTTCTTCCTATCAATCAGAGGGAGAGCTATCGGAGGCAGTTTGAGCGTCTCTAACAGGGTTCTATGACTGTTACTCAGTACGAGACCAGGTTTATTGATTTGGACTGTCATGCTCTTCTTATACTTCCCACTAAGAGAGAAAGAGAGAGAGGGATAAAGAGAGATAGAGAGGAGAAGGAGGTTCATTGAGGGACTCATTCAGCCTATTTGACTTCAGATGGCTAAGGAGACGGGGCGAGATTTGCTTTCAGGATGCGGTCAATGTGGCCAAGAGGGTTGAGATGGTTCTATCACAGGGGGGTGGTCAGGGGTCTGATAAGATGCCTCATCATTCAGGCAGATTCTGTGGTGCCTCGTCAAGAGACAGGGATTCGTATGGTAGAGGCCATCCTCCTAGGCTTTTTCAGTCGACACTTCAGGTTTCTCACGGTGCTTTAGGTGGCCATGGTTCTCATATGCAGTATTCTGATCAACAGTCCTACAATGCACCACTAGCTCCTATAAGTGGACCGCCGCCCCAGAGTATCTATACGTTGTGGTTGGGTCATAGCATGCAAATGAGCCTTATGCTTGTAACCAATGTGTCTCTTATCACGTATTGTTCATGCTTAAGCTGGTTACTCTTTATGTTGAACAAGTTTGGTTATATTTTCTTGTTATTAGGTAATTTTTGAGTGTTGACTCAAGTTGAGACTTATATTATGAATTTAACTATCGAAACAAGATTGGTTATAGCTGATTCCCTTGCCGGGATGTTATTGTTTCTATTTTTTGGGTGAGGAAAGAGTGATAAAGCACGAAGGGTGATGCCATGCGCATTTACATTTATATTGATGCATATGGTGAGGAAGAGAGATAAAGCACGAAGAGTGATCCCGTGCACATTTCAATTATTCATATGGTAAGGAAGAGTGATAAAGCACAAAGGGTGATGTCGTGCACATTTCTATTATTGATTGCATGGTGAGGATTGAGAGTAAAAGCACGAAGGGTGATGCCGTGCATTTTCTGTTTGCTGCGATTATTTTCTGTTTTTAGTTCAAGTGCATCAATTGTTTAATTTTCGTTACTACTGTGATTCCTTATTCTGGTACCCCCATAGCATTTTGCCCCTTCCCGTTAATTTCTAATTAGCTCCTATTATTGTTATTCTATTAGTATATTGTTTAATTGCACAGGTTTATGTTGGTTGTCGTGTCCTAGCCTCGTCACTACTTCGCCGAGGTTAGGCTCGGCACTTACCATTACATGAGGTTGGTTGTACTGATACTGCACTCTGCACTTTGCACTTTCTGTGCAGATCTCGGTGCCGGACCTTGTGAGTAGAGTTCGGGTGGCTGCCTTCAGTCCATTGGAGACCTAAGGTAGTCCTGTAGGTGTCCGTAGGACCTGATGTCCCCTTCTATCCTATTTCTTTTCTGTTTTATCTATGTTTGAGACATATGTATATTTCTTTGTTCAGACCATTATTTGTAGTATTCATAGACTGTTCTTGAGTTGTGATACCAGTTTTGGGTGGAGTTTTATTACGGTTTCGTTATTGGTATTAAGATAATCTGTTAAATTTTGTTCTTCCGCATTTATTCTGCTAATTTACTTTTGTTAACATGTAAATTGTTAAAAGATAAAAGAAAAAGGTGAAATAATTTGTAACGTTGGCTTGCCTAGCGAGTACAATGTTAGGCGCCATCACGGTCCCGACGGTGGAAAATTCGGGTCGTGACAATTTAGATCTTGTTTTATTTGAAATGATTATATATGGTATAGATTGAATGTTTGAGTTTGTATTGTCTTGAATAGTTTAGCTAGAGTTGAATTATTAACTTTGTATTGTCTTGAATAGTTTATTTAGAATCTAGGGTTTAGGATTTGCTCTTGTGAATCGAACTTTTAGGGTATGAGTTGAATTTTTATGATATAATCCTAACTTTTAGTTTATGTTTAAACTCGCAAGATAAAAATTGAACTTTTAGTTTATGTTTAAACTCGTAGGATATGAATTGAACTTTTCGTTTTTATGTTTTATTCTTGTGAATTGAACTTTTAAGATATGAATTGAACTTGTAGGATATAAATTGAACCTTTTGGGTATGAGTTGAATTTTAGGATATAAATTAAACTTTTAGTTTATGTTTACACTCGTAGGATATGAATTGAACTTTCAGTTTTTAGGTTTTGTTCTTGTGAATTGAACTTTTAAGATATGAATTGAACTTGTAGGATATAAATTGAACCTTTTGGGTATGAGTTGAATTTTTAGGATATAAATTAAACTTTTAGTTTATGTTTAAACTCGTACGATATCAATTGAACATTTAGTTTTTAGGTTTTGTTCTTGTGAATTGAACTTTTAGTTTATGTTTAAACTTGTACGATATGATTTGAACTTTTAGTTTTTAGATTTTGTTCTTGTGAATTGAACTTGTAGGATATAAATTGAACCTTTTGGGTATGGGTTGAATTTTTAGAATATAAATTGAACTTTTATTTTTGATTAAACTCGTAGGATATGAATTAAACTTTAAGTTTTTAGGATTTGTTCTTGTGAATTGAAATTTTAGGATATAAATTGAACCTTTTGGATATGAATTGAACTTTATAGGATATAAATTGAACTTTTAGTTTATAATTAATTATATTTAATATAATTTAATTTTTGGTGTAATTAGAAAAAACTAATTACCTTGAATTAACTAAAAAAGATTTAATTAATTTATAGTTGTAGAATAAATTAATTTGTTCTTCTCTTATTGATATAGATGGAACATCGTACATGGATGTACAATAGGAATTATCCTAATCGGCGGGGATTGCGGGAGGATTTTGTAGAAGGGGTTGATGACTTTATTAGACATGCAATGTCACTTCCACCATACCAAAGTGAAGGAGTAATTAAGTTCCCTTGTGTCAAGTGCGATTGTATGAAGTTTAAAAAATTGGAGGAAGTTAAGCTTCATCTTTATAGGAAGGGGTTTATAGAGAATTACTTTGTGTGGACTAATCATGAAGAGATCGATGGTAGCCGTGGGATATTTCTTAACATGGTTGTTGGTGAAAGTAGTAGGTCGGTGGAGAATACAAATCTTGACTCTAGAATAGAGTATATGGTTGCAGATGTTTTTGGGATGCACTTTGGCTGTGAGCCCACTGAAAATGTTGAACAAACTCCTAATGATGACGCAAAATGTTTTTATGAACAATTAGAGGAAGCTAGTCGTCCACTACGTGATGGAAATCTCCACTCTAAGTTGTCTGTTGCAGTTAGATTACTAAGTATCAGATCTTATTGGAATATTTCTCAAGCAGCCATGAACTCTTTCATTGACCTTATGAGTGAACTAGTTGACACTAAAATCAATTTACCTGGTGATTTCTATAAGGCAAAGAGATTGGTTTCTAACTTAGGACTTTCGTCAGTGGGAATCGATTGTTATGAAGATGGTTGCATGTTATATTATAAAGATGATGCAACTTTAGACAGTTGTAAATTTTGCGAATAGCCTCGTTTCAAGAGGCTTTCCAGCGGGAATATGGTCATTATAAAGGTGATGCATTATTTACCTCTTATACCTAGGTTAAAGAGGTTCTATGCGTCAATGAGTTCTGCTCCTCATATGAGATGGCACTTTGAAAATAGAAGACCACCTGGTGTTATGTGTCATCCTTCAAATGGACAAGATTGGAAGCACTATTATAGGACATATCAAGATTTTGTTAGTGAACCAAGGAACATTCGGTTAGGTTTGTGTGCGGATGGCTTCATGAATTTTTCTATATCTGTGACACCATATTCTTGTTGGTTTGTCTTTCTTACACCTTATAATCTACCACTTGAGTTGTGTATGACTAGTCCATATACATTCTTAAATTGTATTATCCCCGGTCCGCGTAATTCGAAAAGTTTGACTGATGTATATTTTCAACCTTTGATTGATAAGCTAAAGCAATTGTGGTATGATGGTGTTGAAACATATGACATATCAACCAAGAAGAATTTAAATTTGCGTGCTAATTTAATGTTGACTATTAACGATTTTCCAGCGTATGGAATGTTGTCTGGGTGGATGATTGCTGGGAAGCTAGCTTGTCCTTACTGCATGGAAATTAGTAAAGTGTTCACTTTGAAAAATGGCCGAAAGCAATCATGGTTTGATTGTTACCGTCAATTCTTGCCTCGTGATCATGAGTTTAGAAGGATGAAAAATGCATTCAAAAAGAATAAAATGGAATATGATTCTCCACCTCCAATACTTTCAGGTGAGGAAATTTGGGAGAGGGTCCAGAACTTCAGTAAAGTTACTAAGGCTTCACCTTATAAATTCTCCGGATATGGTGTTAGTCACCTTAGTTCAAGTGCATCAATTGTTTAATTTTCGTTACTACTGTGATTCCTTATTCTGGTACCCCCATAGCATTTTGCCCCTTCCCGTTAATTTCTAATTAGCTCCTATTATTGTTATTCTATTAGTATATTGTTTAATTGCACAGGTTTATGTTGGTTGTCGTGTCCTAGCCTCGTCACTACTTCGCCGAGGTTAGGCTCGGCACTTACTATTACATGAGGTTGGTTGTACTGATACTGCACTCTGCACTTTGCACTTTCTGTGCAGATCTCGGTGCCGGACCTTGTGAGTAGAGTTCGGGTGGCTGCCTTCAGTCCATTGGAGACCTAAGGTAGTCCTGTAGATGTCCGTAGGACCTGATGTCCCCTTCTATCCTATTTCTTTTCTGTTTTATCTATGTTTGAGACATATGTATATTTCTTTGTTCAGACCATTATTTGTAGTATTCGTAGACTGTTCTTGAGTTGTGACACCAGTTTTGGGTGGAGTTTTATTACGGTTTCGTTATTGGTATTAAGATAATCTGTTAAATTTTGTTCTTCCGCATTTATTCTGCTAATTTACTTTTGTTAACATGTAAATTGTTAAAAGATAAAAGAAAAAGGTGAAATAATTTGTAACGTTGGCTTGCCTAGCGAGTACAATGTTAGGCGCCATCACGGTCCCGACGGTGGAAAATTCGGGTCGTGACAATTTAGATCTTGTTTTATTTGAAATGATTATATATGGTATAGATTGAATGTTTGAGTTTGTATTGTCTTGAATAGTTTAGCTAGAGTTGAATTATTAACTTTGTATTGTCTTGAATAGTTTATTTAGAATCTAGGGTTTAGGATTTGCTCTTGTGAATCGAACTTTTAGGGTATGAGTTGAATTTTAATGATGTAATCCTAACTTTTAGTTTATGTTTAAACTCGCAAGATATAAATTGAACTTTTAGTTTATGTTTAAACTCGTAGGATATGAATTGAACTTTTCGTTTTTATGTTTTATTCTTGTGAATTGAACTTTTAAGATATGAATTGAACTTGTAGGATATAAATTGAACCTTTTGGGTATGAGTTGAATTTTAGGATATAAATTAAACTTTTAGTTTATGTTTACACTCGTAGGATATGAATTGAACTTTCAGTTTTTAGGTTTTGTTCATGTGAATTGAACTTTTAAGATATGAATTGAACTTGTAGGATATAAATTGAACCTTTTGGGTATGAGTTGAATTTTTAGGATATAAATTAAACTTTTAGTTTATGTTTAAACTCGTACGATATCAATTGAACATTTAGTTTTTAGGTTTTGTTCTTGTGAATTGAACTTTTAAGATATGAATTGAACTTTTAGTTTATGTTTAAACTCGTACGATATGATTTGAACTTTTAGTTTTTACATTTTGTTCTTGTGAATTGAACTTGTAGGATATAAATTGAACCTTTTGGGTATGGGTTGAATTTTTAGAATATAAATTGAACTTTTATTTTTTATTAAACTCGTAGGATATGAATTAAACTTTAAGTTTTTAGGATTTGTTCTTGTGAATTGAAATTTTAGGATATAAATTGAACCTTTTGGATATGAATTGAACTTTATAGGATATAAATTGAACTTTTAGTTTATAATTAATTATATTTAATATAATTTAATTTTTGGTGTAATTAGAAAAAACTAATTACCTTGAATTAACTAAAAAAGATTTAATTAATTTATAGTTGTAGAATAAATTAATTTGTTCTTCTCTTATTGATATAGATGGAACATCGTACATGGATGTACAATAGGAATTATCCTAATCGGCGGGGATTGCGGGAGGATTTTGTAGAAGGGGTTGATGACTTTATTAGACATGAAATGTCACTTCCACCATACCAAAGTGAAGGAGTAATTAGGTGCCCCTGTGTCAAGTGCGATTGTATGAAGTTTAAAAAACTGGAGGAAGTTAAGCTTCATCTTTATAGGAAGGGGTTTATAGAGAATTACTTTGTGTGGACTAATCATGAAGAGATCGATGGTAGCCGTGGGATATTTCTTAACATGGTTGTTGGTGAAAGTAGTAGGTCGGTGGAGAATACAAATCTTGACTCTAGAATAGAGTATATGGTTGCAGATGTTTTTGGGATGCACTTTGGCTGTGAGCCCACTGAAAATGTTGAACAAACTCCTAATGATGACGCAAAATGTTTTTATGAACAATTAGAGGAAGCTAGTCGTCCACTACGTGATGGAAATCTCCACTCTAAGTTGTCTGTTGCAGTTAGATTACTAAGTATCAGATCTGATTGGAATATTTCTCAAGCAGCCATGAACTCTTTCATTGACCTTATGAGTGAACTAGTTGACACTAAAATCAATTTACCTGGTGATTTCTATAAGGCAAAGAGATTGGTTTCTAACTTAGGACTTTCGTCAGTGGGAATCGATTGTTATGAAGATGGTTGCATGTTATATTATAAAGATGATGCAACTTTAGACAGTTGTAAATTTTGCGAATAGCCTCGTTTCAAGAGGCTTTCCAGCGGGAATATGGTCATTATAAAGGTGATGCATTATTTACCTCTTATACCTAGGTTAAAGAGGTTCTATGCGTCAATGAGTTCTGCTCCTCATATGAGATGGCACTTTGAAAATAGAAGACCACCTGGTGTTATGTGTCATCCTTCAAATGGACAAGATTGGAAGCACTATTATAGGACATATCAAGATTTTGTTAGTGAACCAAGGAACATTCGGTTAGGTTTGTGTGCGGATGGCTTCATGAATGTTTCTATATCTGTGACACCATATTCTTGTTGGTTTGTCTTTCTTACACCTTATAATCTACCACTTGAGTTGTGTATGACTAGTCCATATACATTCTTAAATTGTATTATCCCCGGTCCGCGTAATTCGAAAAGTTTGACTGATGTATATTTGCAACCTTTGATTGATAAGCTAAAGCAATTGTGGTATGATGGTGTTGAAACATATGACATATCAACCAAGAAGAATTTAAATTTGCGTGCTAATTTAATGTTGACTATTAACGATTTTCCAGCGTATGGAATGTTGTCTGGGTGGATGATTGCTGGGAAGCTAGCTTGTCCTTACTGCATGGAAATTAGTAAAGTGTTCACTTTGAAAAATGGCCGAAAGCAATCATGGTTTGATTGTTACCGTCAATTCTTGCCTCGTGATCATGAGTTTAGAAGGATGAAAAATGCATTCAAAAAGAATAAAATGGAATATGATTCTCCACCTCCAATACTTTCAGGTGAGGAAATTTGGGAGAGGGTCCAGAACTTCAGTAAAGTTACTAAGGCTTCACCTTATAAATTCTCCGGATATGGTGTTACTCACCTTAGTTCAAGTGCATCAATTGTTTAATTTTCGTTACTATTGTGATTCCTTATTCTGGTACCCCCATAGCATTTTGCCCCTTCCCGTTAATTTCTAATTAGCTCCTATTATTGTTATTCTATTAGTATATTGTTTAATTGCACAGGTTTATGTTGGTTGTCGTGTCCTAGCCTCGTCACTACTTCGCCGAGGTTAGGCTCGGCACTTACCATTACATGAGGTTGGTTGTACTGATACTGCACTCTGCACTTTGCACTTTCTGTGCAGATCTCGGTGCCGGACCTTGTGAGTAGAGTTCGGGTGGCTGCCTTCAGTCCATTGGAGACCTAAGGTAGTCCTGTAGATGTCCGTAGGACCTGATGTCCCCTTCTATCCTATTTCTTTTCTGTTTTATCTATGTTTGAGACATATGTATATTTCTTTGTTCAGACCATTATTTGTAGTATTCGTAGACTGTTCTTAAGTTGTGACACCAGTTTTGGGTGGAGTTTTATTACGGTTTCGTTATTGGTATTAAGATAATCTGTTAAATTTTGTTCTTCCGCATTTATTCTGCTAATTTACTTTTGTTAACATGTAAATTGTTAAAAGATAAAAGAAAAAGGTGAAATAATTTGTAACGTTGGCTTGCCTAGCGAGTACAATGTTAGGCGCCATCACGGTCCCGACGGTGGAAAATTCGGGTCGTGACAATTTAGATCTTGTTTTATTTGAAATGATTATATATGGTATAGATTGAATGTTTGAGTTTGTATTGTCTTGAATAGTTTAGCTAGAGTTGAATTATTAACTTTGTATTGTCTTGAATAGTTTATTTAGAATCTAGGGTTTAGGATTTGCTCTTGTGAATCGAACTTTTAGGGTATGAGTTGAATTTTAATGATATAATCCTAACTTTTAGTTTATGTTTAAACTCGCAAGATATAAATTGAACTTTTAGTTTATGTTTAAACTCGTAGGATATGAATTGAACTTTTCGTTTTTAGGTTTTATTCTTGTGAATTGAACTTTTAAGATATGAATTGAACTTGTAGGATATAAATTGAACCTTTTGGGTATGAGTTGAATTTTAGGATATAAATTAAACTTTTAGTTTATGTTTACACTCGTAGGATATGAATTGAACTTTCAGTTTTTAGGTTTTGTTCTTGTGAATTGAACTTTTAAGATATGAATTGAACTTGTAGGATATAAATTGAACCTTTTGGGTATGAGTTGAATTTTTAGGATATAAATTAAACTTTTAGTTTATGTTTAAACTCGTACGATATCAATTGAACATTTAGTTTTTAGGTTTTGTTCTTGTGAATTGAACTTTTAAGATATGAATTGAACTTTTAGTTTATGTTTAAACTCGTACGATATGATTTGAACTTTTAGTTTTTAGATTTTGTTCTTGTGAATTGAACTTGTAGGATATAAATTGAACCTTTTGGGTATGGGTTGAATTTTTAGAATATAAATTGATCTTTTATTTTTGATTAAACTCGTAGGATATGAATTAAACTTTATGTTTTTAGGATTTGTTCTTGTGAATTGAAATTTTAGGATATAAATTGAACCTTTTGGATATGAATTGAACTTTATAGGATATAAATTGAACTTTTAGTTTATAATTAATTATATTTAATATAATTTAATTTTTGGTGTAATTAGAAAAAACTAATTACCTTGAATTAACTAAAAAAGATTTAATTAATTTATAGTTGTAGAATAAATTAATTTGTTCTTCTCTTATTGATATAGATGGAACATCGTACATGGATGTACAATAGGAATTATCCTAATCGGCGGGGATTGCGGGAGGATTTTGTAGAAGGGGTTGATGACTTTATTAGACATGCAATGTCACTTCAACCATACCAAAGTGAAGGAGTAATTAGGTGCCCCTGTGTCAAGTGCGATTGTATGAAGTTTAAAAAACTGGAGGAAGTTAAGCTTCATCTTTATAGGAAGGGGTTTATAGAGAATTACTTTGTGTGGACTAATCATGAAGAGATCGATGGTAGCCGTGGGATATTTCTTAACATGGTTGTTGGTGAAAGTAGTAGGTCGGTGGAGAATACAAATCTTGACTCTAGAATAGAGTATATGGTTGCAGATGTTTTTGGGATGCACTTTGGCTGTGAGCCCACTGAAAATGTTGAACAAACTCCTAATGATGACGCAAAATGTTTTTATGAACAATTAGAGGAAGCTAGTCGTCCACTACGTGATGGAAATCTCCACTCTAAGTTGTCTGTTGCAGTTAGATTACTAAGTATCAGATCTGATTGGAATATTTCTCAAGCAGCCATGAACTCTTTCATTGACCTTATGAGTGAACTAGTTGACACTAAAATCAATTTACCTGGTGATTTCTATAAGGCAAAGAGATTGGTTTCTAACTTAGGACTTTCGTCAGTGGGAATCGATTGTTATGAAGATGGTTGCATGTTATATTATAAAGATGATGCAACTTTAGACAGTTGTAAATTTTGCGAATAGCCTCGTTTCAAGAGGCTTTCCAGCGGGAATATGGTCATTATAAAGGTGATGCATTATTTACCTCTTATACCTAGGTTAAAGAGGTTCTATGCGTCAATGAGTTCTGCTCCTCATATGAGATGGCACTTTGAAAATAGAAGACCACCTGGTGTTATGTGTCATCCTTCAAATGGACAAGATTGGAAGCACTATTATAGGACATATCAAGATTTTGTTAGTGAACCAAGGAACATTCGGTTAGGTTTGTGTGCGGATGGCTTCATGAATGTTTCTATATCTGTGACACCATATTCTTGTTGGTTTGTCTTTCTTACACCTTATAATCTACCACTTGAGTTGTGTATGACTAGTCCATATACATTCTTAAATTGTATTATCCCCGGTCCGCGTAATTCGAAAAGTTTGACTGATGTATATTTGCAACCTTTGATTGATAAGCTAAAGCAATTGTGGTATGATGGTGTTGAAACATATGACATATCAACCAAGAAGAATTTAAATTTGCGTGCTAATTTAATGTTGACTATTAACGATTTTCCAGCGTATGGAATGTTGTCTGGGTGGATGATTGCTGGGAAGCTAGCTTGTCCTTACTGCATGGAAATCAGTAAAGTGTTCACTTTGAAAAATGGCCGAAAGCAATCATGGTTTGATTGTTACCGTCAATTCTTGCCTCGTGATCATGAGTTTAGAAGGATGAAAAATGCATTCAAAAAGAATAAAATGGAATATGATTCTCCACCTCCAATACTTTCAGGTGAGGAAATTTGGGAGAGGGTCCAGAACTTCAGTAAAGTTACTAAGGCTTCACCTTATAAATTCTCCGGATATGGTGTTACTCATAATTGGACGAAACAGAGTATATTTTGGGAGTTGCCTTATTGGAAGGATAATCTTCTCTGTCACAACCTTGATGTCATGAATATTGAGAAGAATTATTCTGACAATTTGTTCAACACAGTGATGGATGTTACATGTAAGACAAAAGATAACCTGAAGGCTAGAATGGACTTACAAGAATATTGCAGGCGGCCTGAATTATACATGCAGACAACATATAATGGTAAGGTGTTCAAGCCCAAAGCAAGTTACATATTCACTTTGGATGAAAGATGACAAATTTGTGATTGGGTTACGAAAATTGAAAATGCCTGAGGGTTATGCGTCGAATCTTGGAAAAAAGTAGATATGGAGGTAGTGAAGTTGAGCCATTTGAAAAGTCATGACTGCCATATTTTCATGGAGACCTTAGTGCCTATTACATTTTGTGGTTTGCCTGAAAGAATCTGGAAACCCATCACAGAGATTAGTTTGTTTTTCAAAGACTTGTGTTCTACCACATTAAGAGAAGAAAACCCACTCCGGATAGATCAGAACAATCGTGCAACTTTTAGTAAGATGGAAAAATATTTTCATGTGGTTTCTTTAATGTGATAGAACACCTTCCAATCCACCTTGTGCACGAGGCACGACTTGGAGGGCCTGTTCAATGCAGATGGATGTATCCCTTTAAGAGGTAATATTATAAGATTGATGTAATTTTCTATTTTATTTAAATGTTCTTGGCTAACATGACATTACATAGGACAATTGGCAAATGCAAACAATTTGTTAAATAGATGAATATTATTGAAGGATCTATATTCGAAGCTTATCTTGCAAAGGAAACTACACATTTTTGTTCTTATTATTTTGAGAGTAATGTGCCATGTTCTAGGAATAGGCCCAATAGGCACACGGTCGAATGTGTGAATGATCCATTATATCCATCAATGTCCATATTCAATCAACCAGGCCGATGTTCTAAGGATGTTAGAAAGAGAAATTTGAGTGATATGGAGTACAAGTCAGCTACACTTCATGTGTTGCTAAATTGTCCCGAAGTTGTACCATTTCTCAAGTAAGTATTGATTTATTAGTTATCAAAATATAAAATTTACTGTGATTACATCTCGATGCAACTACTAAAAATATTTGATGTGTCACAATCACTTCGTGGGTCAATTTGGCCATGATGATGTATATATGAGATTTGATACATGGTTCAAACAGTTTGTAAGTTTATTCTGATAATGTTCTACCACTATGTAGCTAAATAATGCTTGTAAGTTATGCTAACTTATGAATTTTTTTAACACTATTTAAACGACCCGGCCGTTTGTTTCATGAGTTACCGCTCCATTTCCCCCATTTCTGCTTCTTATTGTCGTGCTCAGCTATATTTTGTGTTACTGGGTTGGTTGGGGTTCGGAGAGGTTTTGGTAAGGTTTGAGGCTCTTAGTCTCTTTTGAGGAAGCTTAAGTTGGAAAAGTCAACCGGATGTTGCAATAGGTACGTTGTGTCGTTTGGGATGTGTGTGTAAAATTTCACGTCATTCGGACGTGGTTTGATAGACTTTTTGATCGAAAGTAGAATTTAGAAGATTTTGAAATTCTTAGGCTTGAATCCGATGCGAATTTGGTGTTTTGATGTTGTTTTGAGCGTTTCGAAGGTTGGAACAAGTTTGAATGATGTTATGGGATATGTTGGCATGTTTGGTTGGGGTCCCTAGGGCCTCGGGAGAGTTTCAGGTGGTCAAACGGACTATTTCATGTTGTCGAAAGTTGCAGAAACTGCTGTGTGTGTATTGTAGACAAATGACCTTTGCGTTCGCGAGTAGGCCCTCATGTTCGCGAAGGGTTAGCAGGTGAGGCTGAGGATTTGTCCTTCACGTTCGCGAAGGTGGTCCCGTGTTCGCGAAGGGCTGGGGTCTTTGAGCATCGCGTTCGCGAGGTATCAGACGCATTCGTGATGGTTTACGTTATGGAGTCATCGCGTTCGCGAGGGAATGGTCGCATTCGCGTAAGAGGAATTTGTGTTCAACGTTAGGTTGTGCTTCGCGAACCCGAGGCTTTGACCGCGTTCCCGAGGAAGGTTTTGAATGCCTGGGTAGAATGTTTAAATAGCCATTATCTGCGATTTTGGGTCTAACTTTCACCATTTTTGAGCGATTTTAGAGCTTTTTGAAGAGGATTGAAGAGGGAATCAAGGGTTGGAGGTAAGATTTATGGACTTAATACTCAATCCTTATGTGAATTCTACCTAATTAATCATGGAATTTAAGCCTAATATTGAAGAACTAGGGCTTGTAATTAGAGACCTAAAATTAGGGATTTGAGGGATCAATTGTGGTTAGATTTTTGTGATTTTGATATGAACGAACTCGGGGAGTGATATGGAGTCTATTGATGTAATTTTTATCGAAATTCGAGACGTGGGCCTTGTTCGGGTTTAGCCATTTTCGGGATTTGTGTTGTAAATTGATTCCCTTCGAGTGGGCTTTGTTCCCTTAGCATATTTTGATGGATTTGCACTGATTTTGGTTAGATTTGGAGCATCCGCAGGCCGATATGAGAGGCAAAGGCATCGTGGGCTAGAGTTTGGACTGGATAAAGGTGAGTAATGATTGTAAATGTTGTCCTGAGGGTATGAAACCCCAGAGTTCACATCGTTGTGCTACATTGAGGAGACGCACACGCTAGATGACGAGCGTGGGGCCGTGCACCGTTGGGGATTGTGATTTAGTCCATCCCGAATGACTGTTTTACCACATATTTGATTGAAAATTGTTTGCTATCATCATGTTTTAGGCTAAATGCCATATTTTGGCCTCATGCTAACTATTTGGACCCTTAGGGGATTTTTACTGCTATTTCCTCACTGTTTTGATTTTAATATCTATACTCAGTCATGATATATTATACCATTTTCAAAACTCAGCCATGTTTACTCTATTTTAACACATTAAATGATATTTTAAATGATATTTTGGGTTGAACATCATGTTTTACTGTTGCCCGAGAGGCTTATGAGATTCTGACTGAGTAAGGTCGAGGGCCTGTGTTGTGAGGATACTTTTGGGTAGGGCTGCATGCCGCAGCAGTGATACACTGATTTATGATTATGAGGTCGAGGGCATGAGATTGTACGCCACAAGGTGGCTTGATATGAGGCCAAGAGCCTATTGATTATGCCACGAGATGGCTTGATATTGCGCTTAGGCCATAAGGGGCCCCTCCCGGAGTCTGTACACCCCCAGTGAGCATAGGTACCCATTGTGATATGAGATATAGCCCGATGGGCTGGTGTTTTTTCATATTATTGCCCGAGGGGCTGATTCTATTGACATTGTGCCCGAGGGGCGAATTTTATGTGTTCATCTTTTCTAGCTACTTTTCATTTATTTGTTTAAATATTAAAAAGGTGTTTTTAAAGAAGCTTATTCTGAACTAAGGTGTTTTTATAAGATTTCACTATTTCGTCGCCTTTATACTGGTTTTACACTGCTTCTTTATAGCATGTTGTTGTGTTTTACGTGATTTCTTATTGCTCAGTCTTCATTTATTATTATTACTCACTGAGTTGGAGTACTCACTACACCCATGTGCGCAGTTACAGGAGCCTCGGGTCCTGCTAGTGAGTGTTGATTGCTTCCAGCTCAGGCGGTTCGGAGTTCACTAGGTAGCTGCTCGGCGTTCGCAGTCCAATGCTTCTCCCCCTATCTTATTTTCTCTTGTTTTAGTTATGTAATAGACTATGTAGACTTTTCTTACTTTTAATTAACTATTAGATGCTCATGACTGGTGACACCCCGATGTCGGACTGTGTCTATTCTGCAAATGGTACTGTCTCACTGTTTATTTGGGATTTAATTATGTGAAAGACTTAAATTGCATTATTTTAATTGCTTAAAATGAATTGGGTGTGTGTCGGTTGGCCTTATCTTCACGAAAGGCGCCATCACGATCGGGTCTGGATTTAGGGTCGTGACAACTATGTAGGTAAATAATCCAAATAATAGTATAAATAAATTTTTGAAAGATATATCTTGGGGACACGGGCTTCAGGTTACAACAATGTCTAAGTACGTAGTGAATGGTTTTAAGTTCCATATAAGAGGATTGATCTAAAAATAAAAATAGCAATAACAGCTGGGTGTGGGTTCAAGGTGGTGATGGCAACCAAGTTGAAGATATTGATTATTATGGTGTGCTCAAAGAAATAATTGAACTAGAATATACAGGTTGGCGATATAAGAAATTGATACTCTTTAGATGCAAGTGGTTTGACCCAAATTCAACAAGATGTACAAGAGTACACAACCAATACAACATAATTGAGGTTAATCATATGAGGGAGTATGATCGCTATGATCCTTTCATAATGGCACATAATGTTAGGCAAGTATATTATGCTCCTTATCTATTGAAGCGGAATAAGTCCAATTGGTGGGTTGTAATAAAAACTAAGCTTGTAGGTAGGGTTGAAGTTGAGAATGTGTTAAATGTTGAATATCAAAACGATATCTCCAGTGTTCACCAAAGTTAGAAAATGATTTGGAACATCCTGAACGCATATTGGTAGAAGTTGATATAAATGAAGTAACAATTATTGAAAATGAAGACTAAGAATCAACTGATGAAGCTCAAACAAGTGAAGACGAAAAATTCTCGGACGAGGAGCAATACGTTGAATGTGTGAATTAAAAAATTGGGTTTTAAAGCACTCTCGTTTTATTGCTAGTTTCTTATATGTTTCAATCTAAATATGTATTATATTATACAGATGGCAGTCAAGGGTCATGGTAACAATGATCCTAGTGGTTCTCGGGGTCGAGAAAAGGCTAGGAAGGGGAAAGAGGAGGGTAGATAATAATACACCCTTTTTTCCACCCTCTTCAGAGATGAATATGTCTTATCCTCCACCCCACGGCTATACTAAGCTACCACAGCATCACGAGCCCTACACCTCCAACCAAACACCAGGTCTTTCATCACAGGGTCATAGGACTATACGTCCGACATACAATCCAGCTGCCTCACGGCCACGTGGATCAAAGACATCTATATCGAATCCCTACATATAATAACCACATAGATCGCATCCATCCATGTCACAGCTATTCGGGTCACAACCATTAGTATCACAGCCACTTGGGTCGCATCCAACTATGTCGCAATCACAGGGATCGCAACCATCTTCATCAACGATTCCATCTATTTCAGGCCTTCACCTGCGAGGCAGTAGCTCTGACCGCCCTACACCGTCCATACATGCCTTTGATACACATGCTTCGGACAATGATGCCGAGGAAGTGCATTATGATCAATATGGCAGGATCATCACAGTCCCTGAGGGTGATGGGTAAGAGTTATTTGTTATTTTTCCGTTTATTCTTTTGTAGCGTTTTTTCTAAGATTTTAATGCATTTTTATTGTTAAATTGCAGGTTCAAGCCGAGTAATAAGACTACGAGGATAATCACCAATGCCATCAAAAAGCTTTATGATGGCCCTTTATGCGACTTGGACTGATTTCCCATTCTCACTGAAGGAATAAATTTTCAATCAATTTAAGGTATAAATGTTCTTTTAAGCAATTTAATAATTTATATTTATGATGTTTCCAAATAACATTTAACTTTTGAAATTCAGAGCAAGTGTGTATGGGAAGACCGCTATAGCACGGAAGTGGTTGCAAATTTTCATCATAAAGTTCGCAAGAGATTGGCGGATGCTTTCTCTGATGCTAGAAAGACGGACAAGAGGCCTGGTTGGTTACTTCAAAATTTAATGGATGATTTGCAAAGGCAATGGCTTACCGCAGACTTCTTAGAGAGGAGCGAAAAAGGAAAGAAAGCTCGTGCATCTGAGAAAGGAGGCTCCTTGCATACTGGAGGTGCGATCAACCTAGGTAAAATAAAAAGAAAATTGGTACGTAATTGCTTAAAGTATTTTACTTTTCAAAGTATATCCATTTTGTTTATTAACTAAATTAATTTGTTTTGAGGAAAAGAAGTTGGGGCGTCCAATGAGCCATGATAAGCTATTCAAGGAGACGCATATTGTAAAGAAGAAGAAATAGTTAGATCAAGAAAGGTGGGTCGAGGACCAGGCCTCGACTACATATGTAAGCTTTCACTTTTATTTAAGTATTATAATTTACTTTTATATAAATTTTGAAATATACTAATTGAATTTAAAATAATATAGGGTCACTACCAAAGTAACGTGGAGGAATTCATTCGCAGTCATCCCACTGGTGAATCGGGCGAGCCAAACCAACCTTCGGACGAGGATACTGAAGGAATATGGTTGGAGTCTGTTGGCGGTCCAAAATGGGAGAAGGTATACGGACTTCCTATTAAAAAGTTCCATCGCTATAAGTGTAGAATACAAGGAAGAGGGACTTCCTCGCAAGGCGAGCAACATAATGGGGAGAGCCTCTCCGCTATGCGGGAGACTGTGACAAAGCTCACATCCGAGCTAGAAGCGGCCAAGAAAAGAGAAAGGGTTATAGATGCTCAATTCCTTGGCAAGCAATCTCAGATCAGAACTCTCCTATCTACTGGAGCTTTTCCGTTGCCCCAATCTCGTGTGTCATCGCCAGAGGTTCGACCTCCATGTGATCATTCCTCCCGTACTGCTCGTGATCGTTCCTCTCGTACTCCCTGTGATCGTTCTTTCCGTCCTCCACAAGACCATTTTCTATGTCATCTTATAGATAAAAGTTCATCAGACGGTGATAATGATGTTGTACAAAACACCCCTTGACTTGTATATACTTTGAACTAGACAAATTGAACAAGTTTTGAACTTGTTGTAATTAGTTTTAACTTGGTTTTGGATTGTTATATTCAATTGAACTTTAATTTGTTGTTGTTGTTATTGTTGTTGTTGTGTTGTTGTTGTTGTATTGGTATATGCTGGCAGGTGGTGTAGCTACCAAAACAAGTATTTTATGCCAAAATTAAATCTAGAAAAACCGACCAATGTTGGTCGATTTCTAATATAAAAAAAATTTACTGCAAATTACCGACCAAATTTGGTCGGTATTCATTATAAACATTGACCATTACCTACCAAAGTTGGTCGGTTAATGACCAAAGAATTCTCTGAATTCAACATTACCGACCAACTTTGGTCGGTATTGTTAAATTTTAATTTTTAAATATATATATATATATATATATATATATATATATATATATATATATATATTTACCGACCAACTTTGGTTGGCATTTTTTAATTTTAAAAATTAATAAAAAACATAGATTAAATACACCGACTGACTTTGGTCGGTAAAATTAAATTAATAAAATATATTTCCGACCAAAGTTGGTCGGTAAATCATTTAAATTCTTCAGATGGTTGTTTTAATATACCGACCAATGTTGGTCGGTATATTAAAATGACCATCAGGGGCGGCGCGACGAATTTTGTGGTCTAAAGCCAAACTTTATGAGGGGCCTTAACTTTTTAATTTTTTTATTATTATTTATTTGAAGTCTATTTTGTTTTTAGTTTTCCTTAGATACAATGTTATTTAATTTTCTTATAATCAATAACTCCTAATAAGTATTTCTCAATTAACATTATAGCTAATCCACTTAACCTTTCTTGTGACATTGTTGTTCTTAGGTAGGATTTTATCAATTTTAATTTTAATTTTTTTTTCTGCTGAAGCAATGGTAACTTGAGTTCTAAACATTATTGCATAAGCAATTTTGGCATTTAGAAAAGAATTAAATCTTTTTAAGTGTATCAATTAAACTGTTATCTTCTAATTGTATTATTTTTCTTAATACTTTAATTCAGAAAATAAATCTAAACCACAAAATATCGAATTGATTATTATGCTTTAAGGAACATTCAAGATTAAGGCAATATTTTTTCAAATTTCCATCTAGTGATCTTAGTTTTTACTGCCAAATAGAAAACCAAAAATATTTTCATATGCTTCGAATTGTTCAAATCTGTTTTGAAGTGAAAAAATAGTCTTGTCTATTATGTACAAAAGTAATCAACTCTAAAGG
Source organism: Nicotiana tabacum (assembly GCF_000715075.1). Classification (NCBI taxonomy): domain Eukaryota; kingdom Viridiplantae; phylum Streptophyta; class Magnoliopsida; order Solanales; family Solanaceae; genus Nicotiana; species Nicotiana tabacum. Next base: position 83,109,370 of record NC_134087.1, read on the forward strand.
ACTCTTCAAATGATTTTGAGAATTCATTATCAACATTCGCATCAAATTGCCCCTATATATCACGCGTTTCTTACGAAATTCGTGTTCGATATCCATTTCAAGTGCAATTTCCTTGGTAGAAATCATAGCAGTTGCAAATTCTTCTTCTCTATATTTGTTAGAAAGAAATTAAACTTTTTCACTTTTGCAGAACACTTTTTTAAACTTATTTACATAGTCTATTAGACGTAACAAAAAATAGGGCCCCCACAAATATGGGGCCTAAAGCGGTTGCTTTACTTGCTTTATGGAAGGGCCGCCCCTGACGACCATCAAAATAATGACCAAGCGTATTTGGACGTGTTTTGTTCGGTAATTAGCCATAGTCGGTTTTTCAAATCGGTATCTATCGAATTTCTAGTAGTGATACGCAAAAAAATGAACTAAAACAAAAGCCAGTTCTTCAATCTCCGGTTTTGGGGGCGGAAGTGTTTGATTGTTGGGATTTCCTTTTGCTAAATCAATTCACTTGTATCAGCCCTGAGATTAGTCTAATTACGATCCCGGATGGAAAATAACCGATGGCTGCAATTTCCTTCCTTACCTGTCATTATTGGTCTGGTTAAATGAATCAACCCCCAAATTATTGCAATGTACCACTAGACGGGAACTATGCTCATCGAACCATACATTAGGGTTAACCCTAAACTTGAATCGCAACAACAAATCAAAAGCCACCTTCTTGTTTCTTTCAAATTCTCCTTTAATTCCTTTACTTGTCCAATCATCCTCATCATAAGTAGTTAGCCTTATTGTCACCAACGTTTTCGCGTTTGAACCTTGAATAATTAATGGTTCCATACGACCGATAGAAAATAATTCATCCTTGTGATAAAGCCTAGCTTGAGTTTCTTCATATGTGAACATTTTACCCTCATTAGGGCTCTTGATGGAGAGGGTGATGTTCCAATCTATAACATAGTTTGAATCACGAGAAAAAAGGATTATTAAAAGGAGAGAATGAGATGGAGACTACGTGAAACTGAGGTTCTTGGTATATTGTAGTGGTTATGATAGAAAAGAAGATGATGAGGTAGACGAAGAAGATAAATCCTATTAAGCAAAGAAAATGCAAAATATTGAAAGAATTTTTAAGCGACAGACAACGTTGTGGCTTAGAGATTGGTTTATCTAACAATGGGTTTTGGATGTTCTTAGACATTGTATTTGTGATGGAAGAAGAAAGAAGAACAAGAAAATCTCTATATGCCTCGCTGTCAAGAAGGAGAAGAAATGCTCCGCAGCGGTAAATTCAGAATCTACCTATCTATTACTAAATGTCGAACGACAAAAATATTCCCAAAATATTGATCGATTTTTATACCCTTAACTATATATTAATTTTGACAAGATCTCACAAGGAAAGGACACATTTGGAAATATTGCATGTTAGGAAGAAGAGTTGTAATAAAATAAGGACTCAGCCGTGAAAGAAATATAGTTATGAATGGAATAAGAATTACTTTTTGAGAAGGTATGAGAACTTGTCATCAATATATATTCAAGGCAACGAGATTAATTTCAAAACTAAGGACATTATATATATATATATATATATATATATATAAAAAAAAAAACGAGATTAATTTCAAAACCAAGGACATTATTGATGGATCAATATGAATTTACTTACGATGGTGCAGTGTTATAAAAGACGGGGATATGAGCCAGGACGTTTTACTTAATATGGGGCGAGGGGAAAGCCCCGAGACATGAGGCGTAAGCCCCAACGAATCTTTAATTTTTTAAATTTATGAATGAATGATATATCTTTTATCACAAAAAAAAATACGTTAAAAATTCAAGAAAACTAAAAAAATTAAAGAAATTATATAAATTAAAATATCTACCATGTTGTACTAGTATAAATAACCAATATTGTTGAAGTTACTTTGAAATATAATTAACTACAACATCTTAACTTTCAAACAATTCTATTATATTTTCTTATAAAATATTACCAAACTGCATATTTTACCTCGTTAAAAGTAAATACTCAATAAATTTAATAAATACTGTAATTTAAAATATTACTCTTCATGAGTAAATATAAAATTATTTTTCAATAATAAAATAATAAATATATGATAACTTTGAGAGACATAAAGCTAAGACATGAAGATCTATCAAGTAAAAATATAAATTTTGTTTATCTAATTTCAGAAGAAATATTCAAATGATCTTCTCCATCACGATTTTCTCAATTAGTAAATATGCAGTATTATGATTTGTTAGGTGCAATATTCACAATTTTCATATTCCTATAGAAAAATCATACTTTAACCATTCATTTATTAAAGAATTTTGAGAGCCAACGGTGCTAATTGGTGAATTCAACACATGATTTGTATAGGAATTGTTGGACGAGTCTTGAGCGTTAAGCGTTAGGCGTGTTTAGGGAACATAATCGGACGCTTGGGGGCATAAGCCTCACATATCTAAGCCTCATACATGAATCTCAAGGCCTTTTGATAGTGCCCCGCTCCGGGGCGAACCCCGAGGCGAGTCCCAATAAAGCCATTTAAAACATTACTGTGGTGCAGGTCACAATAATGCATGTCATCTAGAATTATTTTTTATAGTATAATATTGTTCTAATTTCTTCATATATATTCAATGCGCGTGTAATCTTTACCCTAAAGTTAAGAACACTACAGTTCAAACTATTTAATAAAGTCATTGTCTCTCCTTTTTTTTTCGATCAATATATTCAAGTTATTATCCCGCCCAATGGATCTTCTTGGCAACATTCTAACTCTTCAGCATCATTCAAAGGTAGCTAGCTAGGACAATACGCGAAGGATGTATTTAGGCTCTATAGCTGCTCATGACGGACATAATTTTGTAGGGTGTGATGGCGCCCGACACCGTTGTCAGGCAAGCCAACCCTAATTCAACTAATGGGTTCTCATTATTTTACCAAAACAACCCCAACATTTATCTTAACAGTTAAGATTTTAAATCAATCGATAATTAACAAGTTCATAAAAATATAAATACATCCCAAAATAATAGTCTACAAGTGTGTGCCAGGAATTAGTGTCACAAGTACTAGCGCAACTAGTAGAATGTACAAAAATACCACTATTCTACTGCCTGAAACAAAATAGACAGTACATAACAACAACAAAAAGAAGAGAACTCTGGTATGCTGTTGAACGACTCAGAAGGGCTAGCTCACCGTGAGACCTCGATTAGGTATCAGGAACGCGTGTCGGATGGGTAACTAGATGCACCTGCCTCATTTCCTGTACAGTTAAGTACAGAAGCGCAGTTTGAGTATATAAACAACATGTATCCAACAAGTATCCAGTCTAACCTCGAAGAAGTAGTGACGAGGGGTCGACTTGACATTCACTAAGGTCAATATCAGTAATATTTAAGGTTTACGCTAAGCGTGAATAGCACGGATATAATAACAGTCTCAGAACAAGGAGAAACAATATATTAATTTCAGTCATATCATATAATAATTTACATTTCAAAGTATTTAAATAGAGTAAATCATGGATGAATTCCACATAAATAACATGCGCCCATTATGTCGAGGTCATACGGCCTGGTCCAACATAATATTAAACTCTGCACTACCAGAGGGTCGAATGGCGCGAACCATAGATGCATCTATTTACTACCGAGGCGATCGGCCGATCCACAAATAGAAATTTATTATCAAGTAAGCACACATTGCTCATTTATAGTCAAATAATTCAAACAAGGTCTCAAGTAAGTGAGTATAACCGTCTATATTTGTTTACCACTATCTAGTATGTCCTAAGTGATCTTAATAGTAAGCAAAGACGCAAGAATTTGCAAGTATGGCATGATACGGGTCCTAAACTACCCGGCAGTTAGCATAATAGTTGCCACGTACGGACTCTCGTCACCGCTTACACACGTTGGCCCCACAGATAGACACATATACTTATTTAATTCATCTATGGGGTAAATTCCCTCTTACAAGGTTAGAAAGGAGATTTACCGTCCCAAAGCTTACTTCAAATTTTAGGAATGTGCTCAAACCCTCAAATCGGAGCCGAACGATCCAAAAACTATTCAAACGTTGTAAGAACTAGTCAATACATGCTCAAGAGTTCATATTCTAACTATTAAAATAATTTTCCGACCCTAAATGCAAGATTCCTAAAATTCATCCCCGGGCCTACGTGCCCTGATTCTGGAAATTTTTTAAGAAAGTTGTTACCCATTACCTAAGGATCAAGAATATATGATTTTTACTCTATTTCATAACAAGTTTCGTGGCTAGATCTTGTCTTTATCAAAACCCTAGATTTTACTCTTATCCCATGATTTTTACTAATCTTTGTGTGTTTATCTGCCCAAAAACCAAGTATTAAACTCGCATTAAGTAGAAATAACTTGCCTCACAATGCTAGGTTGAAATCTCCTCTTAGGAAGCTCCCAAATTGCCCAAGAAATGAATGAAAATGACCTCAAATGGTCTAAGTCCCGCATTTATTAAGCTGTGCACATGCCTCAGATGTCGCATTCGCAAAATGAGAAGGATGCAGTTGCGACAAAAGCATCACAAATGCGAATCTGGTCTCCCTCTGCAAGGGTCACAAATGTGACAAAAGAGTCGCAAATGAGATTCTGCTAGGCTCACAAATGTGATCGCTGCCCAGCTCAGGCTTCTTCGCAATTGTGAAGCCTTTCTCGCAAATGCAATTATCACAAATGCGAACAAATCCTTGCATTTGCGAGACCTGCAACAACTTTCAAGAGACACTAGAAAACTGGAGTGTTTTCACTCCTAACACACGTCCAAAACTCACCTGAGCCATCGAGGCTCTATACCGAATACTCATACAAGTCTAACAACAAATTTCAAACTTGCTCGCGAGATCGGAGCACCGAAATAACATCAAAAACTAAGAATCACCACCCAAAACCAATGAATCAAACTTAAGAACTTTAAGTTCTTCATTTTACTTCCAATGCGCCGAAACGTAATTAAGCTACTCGGAATAACACCAAATTTTGCGTGTAAGTCTTAACTGACATTACGAAACTATTCTCGGTCTCGGAATTTTTTTAGGACATCGATATCACCAAAACTCATTCCAAACTAAATTTATAGAACTTCTAAAACCTTCAACAACCAACATTTACTATTATGCGCTAAAACGCTCTCGGGTTATCCAAAACCCGATCCGGACATACGCCCAAGTCCGAAATAATCATACAAACCTATTGGAACCGTCAAATCCTGATTTCGAGGTCGTTTACTCAAAATATTGATCGAAGTCAAACTTGGCCTTTTAAGCAAACCTTAAGGAACCAAGTGCTCTGATTTCAACCCAAACTCTTCCAAATCCGAAACCAACCATCCCGCAAGTCATAAATCAGTTAAAGCAAGAACATAAAGTCTTATTTAGGGGAACGGGGTACTAGAAATCAAAACGACCAGTTACATTCTCCACCTCTTAAATAAACGTTCGTCCTCGAACGGGTTTAGATTCATACCTGAATAATGTTTGAATATGTCACGACCCCGATTCACCCTCCGTGAACCATCGTGATGGAACCTAGTCTCTACAACTAGGTAAGCCTAACAATGCGAAATATAAACAACAATTGCGGAAGAAATAATTAAAAACTGATATAGTGAAATAAAATAGAGTTAAAAGTGCCGCTCGGCATACACAATAACAACTCTCGGCACTAATAACATTTTCCAAAACCCGGTATCTAATGATCACAAGCCTTTGAATGTCTACAAACATCTAACTCTAGAATATTTAACAAAGAAACAAAAGTACAAAAGGGCTAATACAAAAAGGGAGAGTAGAAAGGGACTCTTCGGTCTGCGGATGCGACATATGTACCTCGGAGTCTCTACAAGCGCCTCGTCTCAAACGTGATAAGTTTGAGTCGAAGTACATTGATTTGGACATGAAAATCATGCGCAGAAAAGGCATGAGTACACCACAGCAGTACTTAGTAAGTGTCAAGCCTAACCTTGGTCAGGTAGTGACGAGGAAGGTCAGGGCCCTACTGAGGTTAAGTAAAATATAAGGTTTAACAGTATAGAACAAAAATAGTGTAAATAAGTACAACAATAAAAGTAACACAGGAGAATAAGGGAAGCAACAACTACCACAGAGGCCAAGTAAACACAGAAAGAAATGCAGCTCAACACAATGATAACAACCGGGGTTCTCCCAGGATACCTTCCTGTAGTCACAAATATAAATATCTAATGGATCTTTCGGGATACCATCCCGTAGTCCAACTCATAATGCGAGGGGAATCTCCCGAAATACCGATCTGTAGTCCCAAATGTAAATACTCAGTATAGGGGGGAATCTACCGGGTGCAGTCCCGTAGTTCCAATGTAAATGTGCAGAGGAATATCTCAGAATACCGTCCCGTAGTCCAACTCATAATGCGAGGTGATCTCCCGAAATACCGATCCATAGTCCCAAATGTAAAACTCATTACAAGGGGAATCTACCGGGTGCAGTCTCGTAGTTCCAATATAAATGTGCAGTGGGATCTCCCGGAATACCATTCCATAGTCCCACAGTAAACATACAGGGGGATCTCCCAGGATACCATCTTGTAGTCCCAAAGTCAACACACAATAGCGACAAGAAGAGTACACAGTTCAATTCAAGTTCCATACCAAGGTAAGATAGGTATTTCTAACCTAGCATGTTGCACGTAATCTAAATAAGGCAATTTGAGCAAGTAAGACAATTAAGTCAATTAGACATGCTTTCCTAAGCTAACAACAGGCTTAAATTGCAAGTAGTATAAACAGGAAGAGAAACATACTAGTTCTTACTTAATGAAAAACGGATTTTCAATAATTAGCAAAATTATGCACTTGTCACCTCACGTATAAGGCATTTCAATTATCAATAATACCAAATCCTAAGGGAAATGTCCCCACACAATGTTAGGCAAGCCACTTACCTCGAACAGGCTCAAAGTCAACCCGAAACCATGTTCTTGCCATGAGTACTCAACTCCAAATGGCCCAAATCTATTCAATCCAATTGCATAATGTAAATAACACATCAAGTAACCGATTCCAAGAAATTCTAAGCTAATACGCGAAATTAGGTAAAATGACCAAAATGCCACTCGGGCCCACATCTCGAAATCAGGTACAATTTACATTTTCAGAATCCTCACACTCTCACTAGTTCAATCATACCAAAAGTACCAAAATCGGACCTCAAATCATCACTCAAAGGTCTCCAATTAATCAAGCCCTAACCTCCAAATTACCACTGAGTTTTCTTAAATTTTCATGCTTACAATGATAAAAATCACCTCAATAACGAGTTTAAGGACCAAAGACCTTACCCCAATGAATTCCTCTGAAAATCTCCCTGGAAAATGCTCCCAAAGGCTTCTTCCCGTTTGAAAAGAGGTGAAAAATAACTCAAATTCGCGAAGTCAACTATTTATATGTTCTTCCTAGCTAACCTGCTTCTGCGGTCATGGGACCGCACTTGCGGTCCTCCTTTTGCGGAACAAATGTCGCATCTACGACAACTCACTAAACTCAGCTTTTCGCACTTGGGACTTCCCATACGCAGATGTGGTACCGCTTCTGCGGCTCCTGCTGATTCTCCCCTTTTTGCTTCTGCGATGATACCACTGCTTCTGCAGCTACGCACCTGCGGGACCCAACCGCAGGTACGGTTATGATAGAAGATGAGCAGCTGAAGCTGCTCAAACAACTCCCAATTCTTCTGACAACCTTCCGAAACCATCCCGAGGTCCCCCGGGACCTCAACCAAAAACACAAACAAGTCTAATACCACTGTCCAAACTTATACTAATCCTTAAAACACCTAAAACAACATCGAAATGACGAATCAAGCACGGATTTAAGCCTAAGAACTCCAAAAATATAAATTTACGCTTTCGATCAAAAAGTATATCAATCCTCGTTCGAATGACTTGAAATTTTGCACACACGTCACATTCAATACTACGAGCTACTCTAACTTCCAGATAACCATTCCAACCCTCGGATCAAAATCTCACTATCGAACCGGAAACTTCAAAATTTGACTTTCGTCATTCCAAGCCTAAATTAGCTACGGACCTCCAAAATACAATCCAAACACGCCCCTAAGCCTGAAATCACCCAACAGAGCTAACGAAACCATCAGAATTCCATTCCAAGGCCGTTTTCACATTGTTTCGACTATGGTCAAATTTCAAAAACATAAGCTCTCATTTAGGGACTAAGTATCCCAAAACTCTCCGGAACTCCAAATAATTTCTCCCAACAACTCACAATAGCCGAAACAAAGACGGGGAAAACAGTTAATAGGGGATCAGGGTGTTAATTCTTAATACGACCAGCCGGGTCGTTATATCCTCCCACACTTAAACATTCGTTCGTCCTCGAACGAGCATAGAGACATACCTGAAGTAGTGAAAGGATGAGGGTAACATTTGCGCATATCCTGCTCGGTCTCCCAGGTTGCCTCCTCGACTGGCTGACCCCGCCACTGAACCTTTAATGATGCAATTTTCTTTGACCTCAGCTTTCTAACCTGCATGTCCAATATTGCCATTGGCTCCTCAACATAAGATAGTTCCTTGTCCAACTGGACTGAACTGATATCCAACACGTGCGACAGATCACTGTGATACCTCCAGAGCATCGAAACATGAAGTACCGGATGAACTCCTGCCAAGCTGGGAGGTAAGGCAAGCTCATAAGCAACCTCCCCAACATGTGCGCAATATCTCAAAAGGGACAATAAACCTCAGACTCAACTTCCTTTTCTTCCCAATTCTCATAACGCCCTTCATAGGCGAAACACGAAGCAGAACCCGCTCTCCAACCATAGAGGAAACATCATGAATCTTCCGGTCTACATAACTTTTCTATCTGGACTGGGCTATACGGAGTCTATCCTGAATCACCTTAACCTTCTCCAAAGCATCTTGAACCAAGTGTGTGCCTAATAATCTAGCCTCACCCGACTCAAACAAACCTACCGGAGATCTACACCGCCTACCATATAAAGCCTCATACGGTGCCATCTAAATGCTGGACTGATAGATGTTGTAGGCAAACTCCGCTAGTGGCAAGAACTGACCCTAAGACCCTCCAAACTCAATCACACATGCACGGAGCATATCCTCAAGAATCTGAATAGTGCGCCTCCACCAATAGTGCTGTCTCAAATCCTGATACATCTTCGCGGCACCCGGATGAATGGAATACTACGAACTATGGGCCTCCTCTAGAATCAACTCCCGAAGCCCATCAACATTGGGTACACAAATCCGACCATGCATCCTTAATACCCCATCACCATCATTAGTCACATCTCTGGCATCACCATGCTGAACCTTGTCCTTGAGGACAAGCAAATGAGGGTCATCATACTGATGCTCCCTGATATGATCAAATAAGTAAAACCGAGAAACCACGCAAGCTAGGACCCGACTGGGCTCCGAAAGATTCAATCTCACAAACTGGTTGGCTAAGGCCTGAACATCCATCGCCATAGGTCTCTCCGATGCTGGTAAATAAGCCAAACTCCCTAAACTCTCTGCCCGGCGACTTAAGGCATCGGCCACCACATTGGCCTTGCCCAAGTGATAAAAAATAGTGATATGATAGTCCTTCAGCAACTCTAACCACCTTCTATGGCGCAAATTTAGATCCTTCTTCTTTAATAGATGATGCGAACTCCGGTGATTAGTATAAATCTCACAAGGCACACCGTACAAATAATGATGCCAGATCTTCAAGGTGTGAACAATGGCAGCTAATTCAAGGTCATAGACAGGGTAATTCTTCTCATATACCTTCAACTATCTGGACGCGTAGGCAATCACCCTACCGCCCTGCAATAATACCACTTCAAGGCCAATCCTCCAGGCATCACAATAGACAATATAAGACCCCGAACCTATAGGCAATATCAAAACTGGGGTTGTAGTCAAAGCTGTCTTGAGCTTCTGAAAGCTCGCCTCACACTCTTCTGTCCTCTGGAATGGAGCACCCTTCTAGATCAACCTAGTCATAGGGGCTACAATCGATAAAAACCCCTCAACAAAACGATGGTAATAACCCGCCAAGCCAAGAAAACTGTGGATCTCTATACCTGAGGATGGTTTGGGCCAACTCTGCACTGCCTCTACTTTCTTCGGATCCACCTGAGTACCCTCACTCGACACCACATGGCCTGAGAATGCCACGGAATCCAACAAAAACTCACATTTCAATAACTTAGCATATAACTTCTTTTCTTTCAAGGTCTAAAGCACTATCCTCAGGTGCTGCTCATGATCTTCCCTACTCCGGCAATACACTAGAATATCATCAATAAAGACAATGACGAACGAGTTAAGATACGGCCGGAACACACTGTGTATCAAATGCATAAAGGCTTCTGGGGAATTGGTCAGCCCAAATGACATAACAAGGAACTCGTAATGACCATATCGAGTCCTAAAAGGAGTCTTCGAGATATCTAGCTCCCGAATCTTCAACTGATGGTAACCTGAGCGCAAGTCAATCTTAGAAAACACTCGTGCACCCTGAAGCTGGTCAACCAGATCATTAATATGAGGCAAAGGATAACGATTATTCATTGTAACTTTATTCAACTGGCAATAATCAATGCACATACATATAGAACCATCCTTCTTCTTTATAAACAAGACAGGAGCACCCCAATGTGATACACTAGGCCTAATAAAACCCTTATCAAGTAATTCTTGTAACTGATCATTCAACTCCTTTAACTCAGGAGGAGCCATACGATACGGAGGAACAAAAATGGGCTGAGTACCCGGCAACAGATCAATGCGAAAATCAATATCTCTATCGGGCGGCATGCCCAGAAGATCGGCTGGAAATACATCAGGAAAATCCCGTACTACTGGGACTAAATCAACTGAAGGGGTATCAATACTGACATCTCTCACATAAGCTAGATACGCATCACACCCTTCTCAACCATACATTGAGCCTTAAGGAAAGAAATCACTCTACTGGGAGTGTGATCTAAAGTACCTCTCCCCTCAACACGCGGTACACCTGGCATAACTAGTGTCACGATTTTGGCATAACAATCAAAAATATCATAATGGGGAGACAACCAGTCCATGCCCAAGATAATATCAAAATCTACCATGCTGAGCAACAATAAATCGGCTCTGGTCTCAAAACCACTAAGAGCAACCAAACACGACCGATGAATGCGGTCCACAAAAAGAGAATCTCTCACAAGAGTAGAAACATAAACATGGGAACTCAAAGAATCCCGAGATACACCCAAATACGGAGCCAAATAAGAAGACACATAAGAGTAAGTGGAGCTTGGATCGAATAAAACCGATGCATCTTTGTGACAAACCAGTATAATACCTGTGATGACATAATCAGAGGCAACAACCTCGGTATGGGCAGGAAGGGCGTAGTATCTAGCCTGGCCTCCCCCTTTAGGGAAACCTCTACTTCCCTGACCACCACCTCTAGCTGGCTAAGCATGCGGGGTAGCAACTGGAGCTGTAACCATAGCCTGAGAACTCTGCGAGGCACGTTGTGGCTGATAAGTGTGTGGAGGTGCACCTCTCCTAAGTATAAGGCAATCCCTCACCATATGTCGTGTATCATCACACTCAAAACAAGCTCTGGGGGGACGTGGTGGCTGTGACTGGCTTGAGGCAGGTCTGCTGGACTGACCACTGAAAGCACCTAGCGCAGGAGGCTCACTAGATACTGGAGGTGCATAATAAGGCTCCTAGGCCTAGGAGGAGCTGGAATACCAATGGTTGCTGGAAGAGCTAAATGAACGGGGCAACTCATATAACCCCTACCATGACTACCTGCAGCTGGGGCACGGGCACCAGAATAATGGCCCGACTCTCGAGACCTCTTGGCCTCCCTCTCCTCTCTCTCCCTAGAATGCATACCCTCAATCCTCCTAGAAATGCTCACCACCTGCTGATAATAAATATCCATCTCCAACTCACGAGCCATGTGATCGGAGCCAATCCTACACCACTACGAAGTGGCAAGAGCGGTCGAAGCAGCTTTTATCCGAGATGGTCGGGATCGAATCCACAGGGAGCTAGAAGTGAGAATTGGATTCCTATCTACATTAGATATGTGTAATTGCGCTTAATTAATCTTCCAAACATCATTGGTTTAGATATTACTTCTAATTTTATGCTAATAAGATGCTAAAATAAGCTAAGAGTACGATACTTTAAAGGTTGTCTAAATAGTTAAGGAGGCATCAGGGAAGTGACTTTTTCCTAGGTGGATACTTGACGGGTTCTCCAGTCTAAGGCAAGATTGTCATGTTGGGGATTATGATATAACCAATGCACGAAATTTCTCACTCTATACCTCTCGGTAGTTTGAGTGATTTTACCCTAATTGACTTTCTCAAGACCAATTGGGTATGATAATTTGTGCAAGCAATTGAGGTTCAAGTCGGGTAAGACTGTCTCTAGGTTTAACACTTTAATTGGAGCTATCAATCTCTTGATACGCCCCAATTCATTGTTGGACTAATTTTCCTAGACTCAAGCTCTCTTTCTCCAGAAGAGCCCAAGTCAAAAAGGCACAAATTAGTGTTTGCAACTACTAATTCAACATGAAAAATAAATATTAGTCCAAATATCAAACACCCATAGACATTCAAGCCCGTAAACTCAAGACCCATCAAATACCCACACTAGGGTTGAGCCACAACCCTAGCTAATGGGTCTAGCTACTCATGATAATCGAAGAAAACAAAGAAATAGATGAAGAAAAACCCATAAGATATAATTACAAACTAAGATAAAGAAACTTCAGTGTTAAAGTAGCTACAAATTACTCAAAATGGTCAAAAACTATTGTTCACGAGCACAGGTCAAAGTTAGATTACAACTGATGACCTAAAAATGGGAAAAGAAAGAATTTATACTAGGCCAAATTTTATGGACAAAAATACTCTTGCAGGGGTAGTGCGGTCCGCACAAAATCGAGTGCGGCCGCGGTGAGGCTTCTTGGCTTTGGATCTCTGCTCTCTGAACGTGGCCACCGCGGGCCGCATAAAATGCACCGCGGCCACGGTGGCTTCTTCTGTGGTCCACACAAAAAGGACCGCGGAACGCATTGGCATTAATCTTCAAAACTCCAACTCTCTGAACCCCTTCTTTGTGGACAACACAATCTCGATTGCGGTCAAGGTGAGGCCATTGCGGTCCACACAAACTTCTTTGCGGCCACATTGCTTGAGTTTCCGAAATAAGCACCTCTCTGAATCTCCTCACTGCGGACCGCACTAAATGGAATGCGGCCGAAGTGGATTTGTTGCACTATGCTTGGACTTGTTCTTGGTACTTGTGCATGTTTCACTCCTTTTTAACTGGTTTTGACTAATTGTCACCTTTTTGACCAAACTCTGCAAACAAGTACAACATGTAAGCCTTTGGGACTATTTTGTACACATTATTAATCAATACTCAAGTAAGAAGGAGTGTAAAATGAATCATAATCCCTAGTTATCACCATGCTAGACCTGATACTGGGAATAAGACCCTCAATAAATCGGTGAACGCTCTTGCGAACAGTAGAAACCAAGGCTGGTGCATGTCTAGCAAAGCTAGTGTAACAGATAGCATACTCTGAGACAGTCATAGCACCCTGGCGCAAATGCTCAAACTCTGCGTGCCATGCATCTCTAAGGCTCTGAGGAACAAACTCTCTCAAGAACATATCTGAAAACTGAGTCCAAGTCAGTGAAGCAGCCTCGTCCGGACGGTCTAACTCGTAGGTGTGCCACCACTCATAGACAACTCCTTGAAGCTGGAAGGCAGTGAAAGAAACCCCACTCGATCCTGATATAGCTATAGTGCGGAGGATACGATGACACTCCTCCAGAAATCCCAAGGCATCATCTGATGCTAACCCACTGAATACCGGAGGATCATACTTCTTAAACCTCTCAACTCTCCGCTGTTCATCCTCTGAAGCTGCTACCCTGTCCTCGGGCTGATCTGGGACTACAAGCTGTATAGGAATAATCTCTAGGACCTGATCAACATGCACTCGTTGCTCAGGAGTGCGGGCGGTGGGAGTTTGTGATCCTCCCCCGGCCTGAGATGTGGCTGCAACAAGGGGAAGAAACCCGGACTGAGCCAAAGTGGTGTTTATGGTCATGAACTGCGCAAGAGTCTCCTATAGAGATAGAGTAATGGTAGCAGTAGGCGTATCAGGTGCCTGGACTCCGGCTAGAACTGCTGGTGGTACCTCGACGGCAGCTCGCGCATGTGCTCTAGCTGCACCATGTACGCGTCCTCGGCCTCTACCCCGGCCCTGACCTTTGATGGCTATAGTAGGGGGTGCGGGTGCATGATCATCTTGGGTAGCGCGTGTCTTTACCATCTGTGAGAGAATAGAAGACAAAATATTAGAATTGTGACATCAAAAATCTCGCACGACAAGGAAATAAAATAAAGTGCAATTTTCCTAACAGTTACATAGCCTCTCGTAGATAAGTGCAGACGTCTCCGTACCAATCAGCGAGACTCTAATAAACCGGCTTGTGATTCATAGAGCCGTCAAAATGGCTTAGCCCGTGAGGCTAGCCCAACCCAGCCCGCTAGTTGGGTAGGGTTGGGCTAGAAATTTTAGCCCATTTAAAACTGAGGCTTGTAACCCCGGCCCGAGTCAGCCCGCTGGCCCTTGAGGCTTGATCGAGGCTGGGCCTGGGCCGGCCCGTGGGCTAAAAATTAACAAATTAATTAACTATTAAATATTTAATATTGAAAAAAGTAAAAACTAAAAAATATATTAACTATAATCCCCATTCCCCAACCCTAGATTTCTCATTTATCCTTCCATATCAACTAGAATTTACATTTTTGACATGCATGTAATATGACTAAATTAGTTTTTCTTTTGCTTAATTAATAAGGAACTCGAAAAGTTTTAGCAATAATAATCAATTTTCAAAAGAAAATATTACTTTAAGTGGCTAATGATCAGTTTGGATTACTTTAATATACTATTAATATTTAAACTACTCTTTAATATAGAACAAGATCATTTTTGAAAAGGGAAAATTTCACGTAAGAACAACTGAGCTCCCTCCTTTTCAATTTTATAGCCCATATTTTAATTTACAACCAACTAGCCCAAAAATAATAGGCCAAGATTCAACATCCAACTCTAATAGGTTCTAGAAATTACTATTTAGTTTTTAAAAAAGATTGCTCAATCTTTTAAGTTAATTTTCGATTCAGTAAATGTGACTCAAATATTAGTTCAACAAACCAAATCCATTTGGATGGTGAAAATTAAGTTTTTAACAAGCGTAAACATGTGGGTTTAAATTTCGAATTTGATTTTATGAGAAATTTGGAGTGAGTGTTATTTAGACCTATTAGAAATAGTATAAGGAGGTTGTATATAAAATTTGAAATCATTTAATGGAGATTTGGACTGGTTTTGAACAAGAATTGCAACTGAAAATCGTGGAAGAAGTTCGTCTACGGACACTTGTATAAAGGTGTATAAAAGTATATAATAGTGTATAAGATGTGTTTATACACTCATATACACTATTATACAAGATTATTAATAATTATACAAAAAACTGACTTCGTCTTCTTCCTTGCGTCTTTTCTAAAATTTAACTCTAATCTTGCTCAAATCTACTCCAAATCACTTCAAATTTAAATTTTGAACCTCTTTTGATATTTTCAATCAATTGGAACAACAATCAATCCTAGAAACTAACAAACTCAAAAAATCTTATTTTCGAAAGCAAAGCTTTGAATAGCCTTCAATGGTGGACTTCTACTTTTCAATTTTCCTACATTGCAACTAGATGACACAGGGTAACAAGCATCAATGGAGGACGACCCTTTGAAGCATATGTATAAAATATAAGAAGAAGAGAGAGTGAAAGAAATGGTTGTGAGAACACATATTTAATTCCATAGCTTATAGAAGCAATGGTTGAAAGAACATAAGTTTTGAATTTGCTAGTTCTTTCAAAATATGTACAATATGGGCTACGTTGGGTAAAACTTAAAAACATGGGCCATTTTTTGTTATTGGTGTGAAGTCATGTGTATTTTCTTGTAATTCTTTCTTTTGAAAACACCAAAAAAAATAATTGACCACTAGCAAATTTCAGGAATTTTAAATATTTTAGGGTCTATAATGATGAAATCAGCAAATGATATTAATCCTAACTTAAAAAACCGCAGCATTTAAACTTATTGAAGCAATCCCTGAATCTGAGAAAAATCAAAGAAATTCTCTAAGCAAACAGAAGTTATTTACATGATTAATCGATTATGTCACGATAAAATATTTAAGGATTTATAGAAATTATTTTTTCTTAAAAAAAAAATTGAAGGGCCGGCCCGCCATAGCCTGCGGCCCTCTTAGGGCTGGGTTGGGCTGGCCATATTAAGGCTGTTCATGTGGCAGGTCGGCCCGTCCTGGCCCTCCAAATTTAAAAGCCCGCGAGGCTTGGGCTATGCTGGGCTAGGCTGGCCCGTTTTGACAGCTCTAGTGATTCATGACTCTTATGAACCTAGAGCTCTGATACCAATATGTCATGACCCCGGTTCGCCCTCCGTGAACCATAGTGACGGCACCTAGTCTCTATAACTAGGTAAGCCTAACAATGCGGAATATAAACAACAATTGCGGAAGAAATAATTAAAAACTAATATATTGAAATAAAACAGAGCTTAAAGCACTGCTCGGCATACACAATAACAACTCTCGACGCTAATAACATTTCCCAAAACCCGGAATCTCATGATCACAAGCCTTTGAATGTCTACAAACATCTAACTCCAGAATATGTAACAAAGATACAAAAGCATAGAAGGGCTAATACAAAAAGGGAAAGTAGAAAGGGACTCTTCTGTCTGCGGATGAGGCAGATGTACCTCGGAGTTTCTACAAGCACCTCGTCTCAAGCGTGATAAGTCTGAGTGGAAGTACCTGGATCTGCACATGATAAACATGCATAGAAAGGGCATGAGTACACCACAACGGTACTTAGTAAGTGCCAAGCCTAACCTTGGTCGGGTAGTGACGAGGAAGGTCAGGGCCCTACTGAGGTTAAATAAAATATAAGGTTTAACAGTATAGAACAAAAATAGTGTAAATAAGTACAAAAGTAAAAGTAACACAGGATAATAAGGATAGCAACAACTACCACAAAGGCCAAGTAAACACAGAAAGAAATGTATCTCAGCACAATGATAACAACAGGGGATCTGCCAGGATAACGTCCTTTAGTCCCAAATATAAATATCTAGTGGATCTACCGGGATACCTTCCTGTAGTCCAACTCATAATGCAATGGGGATCTCCTGGAATACCGATCCGTAGTCCCAAATGTAAATACTCAGTACAGGAGGAATCTACCAGGTGCAGTCCCATAGTTCCAATGTAAATGTACAGGGGGATCTCCCGGAATATTATCCCATAATCCAACTCATAATGTGAGGGGATCTCCCGGAATACCGATCTATAATCCCAAATGTAAATACTCAGTACAGGGGAAAACTACCGGGTGTAGTCCCATAGATACAATGTAAATATGCAGGGGGATCTCGCAGGATACCGTCCCGTAGTCCCAAAGTAAACACACAACAACAATAAGAAGAGTACACATTTCAATTCAAGTTCCATACCAAAGTAAGACAGGTATTTCTAACCTAGCATGCTGCACATAATCCAAATAAGGCAGTTTGAGCAACTAAGGTAATTAAGTCAATTAGACATGCTTTCCAAGCTAACAACAGGCTTAAATTGCAAGTAGTATAAATAGGAAGAGAAACATACTAGTACTTACTTAATGAAAACTGGATTTTCAACAATTAGCAAAAGTATGCACTCGTCACCTCACGTACAAGGCATTTCAATTATCAATACTACCAAATCCTAAGGGGAAGGTCCCCCACACAAGGTTAGGCAAGCCACTTACCTCGAACCGGCTCAAAGTCAACCCGAAACCACGTTCTTACCACGAGTACTAGACTCCAAAATGCCCAAATCTATTTAATTCAATTGAATAATGTAAATAACACTTCAAGTAACTGATTCCACAAAGAAATTCTAAGCTAATACGCGAAATTAGGTAAAATGACCAAAACGCTCCTCGAGCCCATATCTCGGAATCGGGTAAAATTTACATTTTCAGTATCCTCACACTCTCACGAGTTCTGTCATACCAAAAGTACCAAAATCGGACCTCAAATGGTCTCTCAAATCATCACTCAAAGGTCTATAATTAATCAAGCCCTAACCCCCAAATTACCACTAATTTTCCTTAAATTTTCATGATTACAATGATAAAAATTACCTCGATAACGAGTTTAAGGACCAAAGACCTTACCCCAATGAATTCCTTTGAAAATCTCCCTTGAAAATGCTCCCCAAGGCTTATTCCCGTTTGAAAAGAGGGGGAAAATAACTCAAATTCGCGAAGGCAACTATTTAGATGTTCTGCCCAGCTAATCTGCTTCTACGGTCATGGGACACCACCTGCGGTCCCGCTTTTTCAAAACAAAGGTCGCATCTGCGACAACTCACTAAACTCAGCTTTTCGCACCTGCGAATTCCCATACGCAGATGCGGTACCGCTTCTGCGGCTCCTGCTGGTTCTCCCCTTTTCACTTCTGCGATGATACCACCGCTTTTGCGGCTACGCACTTGCGGGACCCAACCGCAAGTGCGGTTATGACAGAAGATCAACAGCTGAAGCTACTAAAACAACTCCCAATTCTTCCGACAACCTTCCAAAACCGTCCCGAGGCCCCCAGGACCTCAACCAAAAACACAAACAAGTCTAATACCACTGTCCAAACTTATACCAATCTTTCAAACACCTAAACCAACATCAAACCGACGAATCAACCACGGATTCAAGAGTAAGAACTCCAAAACTCTAAATTTACGCTTTCGATCAAAAAGTCTATCAAACCTCATCCGAATGACCTGAAATTTTGCACACACATCACATTCAACACTACGGAGCTACGCCAACTTCCAAAATTCCATTCCGACCCTCGGAGAAAAATCTCACTATCGAACCGGAAACTTCAAAATTTGACTTTCGGCATTTCAAGCCTAAAGTAGCTACGGACCTCCAAAACACAATCTGAACATGACCCTAAGCTCTAAATCACCCAATGGAGCTAACAGAACCATTAGAATTCCATTCTAAGGCCGTCTTCACACTGTTCCAACTACGGTCAATTTTCAAAACATGAGCTCTCATTTAGGGACTAAGTGTCCAAAACTCCCCGAAACTCCAAATAATTTCTCCCGGGAGAACTCACAATAGTAGAAATAAACACTGGGAAAATAGGTAATAGGAGTTCGGGGTGTTAATTCTTAAAATGACCGGCCGGGTCATTACAGAA
Source organism: Nicotiana tabacum (assembly GCF_000715075.1). Lineage (NCBI taxonomy): Eukaryota > Viridiplantae > Streptophyta > Magnoliopsida > Solanales > Solanaceae > Nicotiana > Nicotiana tabacum. The sequence goes on from NC_134087.1 coordinate 83,128,822, forward strand.
TATGATGGTATCAGGCCCGTATGTTGGTTCCAGAAGCCCGGTATAGGTTTAAAATAATGTTTATGTCTAATTTGTGAAATTTGGTAGGAATCAGACTCGATTTGCTATAAATCTGACCCTTGGTTGTGAAAATAGTATTTTTTGGTGTTCTTGAGAATTTCGTTGTTTTTGAGGCAAAAATTATAGTTGTTGATGTTATTTTGATGATTTGAATGGATGAGCAAGTCCGTATTATATTTTTGGACTTGCGTGCATGTTTGGTTTGGAGGCCCGAGGGTTCGGGTGAGATTTGGATAGGCCGTAGAGTGTTTTGAACTTAGGAAAAAATGTTGGTGTGTTGCAGGTCTGCAGGCTTCGGAATTGTAAAGCCTGGCTTGCAAATGCGAGCTCGCATTTGTGAAGGACCATCGCAATTGCGATGATTAGGCTGGGCAGGGGACCTTCACATTTGCGATGTTCAGAGTCGCAAATGCGACAAGAGCAGAGCCCGCAATTGCGAACACTGGTTCGCATTTGCGAAGCGAGTAGGGCAGGCTTACCTTCGCATTTGCGAAGCCTGGGCCACATTTACGAACCTATCATCTCAAATACGATAACTGCGCCTGGGTAAATTCTAACTTAGATGGGATTTTCTTCATTTTTCAAACTCTCTCAAACCCTAATATCTCTTAGGCGATTTTCCAAAGAAAGGTTCTTCCCCAAATCTTAGGTAAACAACTTTTAACTCATTTCTTTCAATCTACTTCATCTTTTTACAAGATTTCATCACAAAATTTAGGGATTTTCATGGGAATTTGGGTGTTTTTGGGTGAAATTTGGGAATTTCAAAAAATGGGGATTTAGACCTCAATTGAGGTCGGATTTCAAAACCAATTGCATATCCGGGCTCGGGGGTGAATGGGTGATCGGATTTTTGTCCAAACTTCGGGTTTTGACCAAGCGATCCCGGGGTCGATTTTTTACTCTTTCGGGAAAATGTTGGTAAAACTATAATTAAGAATTGGGTGTGAGTTCTTTAGCATTTATTGATGTTATTAAGCTAATTATGACTAGATACAAGTGAATTGGAGGTGAAATCTAGAGGGAAAGTGATAGTTGAGGATTGATTCGTGGTCGTGAAATCGAGGAAGTGTTTGGTCTAACCTTAGCTTGAGAAAATAGAAGTTGTGTCTTATTTGCTATGTTCTCGTGTTGTGTACGGCGCATATGTGTGGTGACGAGTATCTATACGTTGGTTTCAAGCATTCCCGCGAATCTTAAATTTTGATCGTTGTGATTCTTATTAAGTACTATCAATGCCTAAATTGATGATTATCCATGTTGAGTAAGACTGATGATAATTTTCTTGGTATTTGTCCATTGTTGAGTGTTGGCTCCAATTGAGGTTCATTCTGTGAAGTTAATTGTTGGGACAAGATTGGTTATAGCTGATTCCCTTGCCGGGACATATTTATTTCTATCGTTGACTCCCTTGCCGGGATGTATTTATTCTTATTGTTAATTCCCTTGCCGGGATGTTGTTGTTACCACTATTTGGGTGAGAAAAGAGTGATAAAGCATGAAGGGTGATGTCGTGCACATTTTCACTATTGATTGCATGGTGAGGATTCAGAGTAAAAGCACGAAGGGTGATGTCGTGCATTCATTGTCTGTTGTTGTGATTACTTGTTGCTATTGGTTCAAGTGCCTTAATTGTTTCATTCCGTTATTTCTGTGTTTCCTTATGTTAGTATCTCCTATAGCATGTTGCCCCTTCCCATTAATCTCTGTTTATCTTCTATTGGTGTTATTTTGTGAGATATTGTTTAATTGAAAGTTATGTTGTTTGTTGTGTCCTAGTCTTGCCACTACTTCACCGAGGTTAGGCTCGATACTTACTCAGTACATGGGGTCGATAGTACTGATACTACACTCTGCACTCTTTTGTGCGGATCCCGGTACTAGAGCATACGGACCATAGTTAGAGGTTGTTGCCTTCAGTCCAGCGGAGACTGAGGTAGTCCTGCAGGCGTTCGTAAGTCTTGGCATCCCCTTCTATCTTATTTCTTTTTGTTCTTATTTATTTCAGAGACAGACATGTATTTTCTTTGTTCAACCACTATTTGTAGTACTCATAGATAGTCCATGATATTGTGGCACCAGTTCTTGGTGAAGTATTATTATAAGTTTGTATTGGTTAAACTGTTAAAATTCTGTTCTTCCATATTTCTATTTCCGCTATTTACTTGCATTAACTTGGTAAATTGTTAAAGATAAAGGTAAAAAGATAGAATAATTAGTAACGTTGGCTTGCCTAGCGGGTTCAATGTTACGCGCCATCACGGTCCCGACGGTGGGTAATTCGGTTCGTGACAAGTTAGTATTAGAGATCTAGGTTGCTTAGGTATCACAATTCACGGACAAGCTTAGTAGAGTCTGAGGGATCGGTACGGAGACGTCTGTGTTTATCCCCTAGAGGCTACAGAGTTCGGAACAGTGTCATTTCTATTCATCTCTGTCGTGTGGTTTGATTTCTAAATGCTAATTAAACTTCTACTCTATGCTTTCACAGATGGCGAGAATAAGTACTGCTTCATTAGCTGATCAGCAGCCCAAGGCCTCAGCAGCAACTCCTACGAGGGGCAGAGGATGAGGTCGTTCTAGAGGTCGAGGTAGGGGCAAAGCTCAGCCCAGAGCAGCAGCACTAGCGGTGAAGCCTCAAGTAGAGTTTGATGATGAGGTTCCGTCCCAAAAAGTTCCGGTGGACCCAACTCAGGTCCTAGAGGGGTTCATCGCGACCTCGGTACTCCAGGATGCTCTGGTCCGTCTAATGGGCCTTATGGAGAGTGTCACTCAAGCAGGCATACTTCTTGTGGCACCAACCATCTCTTAGTTAGGGGGAGGAGCACAGACTCCCACTACACGTACTCCAGAGTAGATGGCTCCCCAGTTCTCGCAGCTATTTCTCCCAGTTTGAGAGAGGATCTCTCAGTTTGGACAGTTGTCACGAGGTTCTTTGGAACATGGGGATATTGGAGACCAATGGGGTCGACTTTGCTGCTTTTTGTCTGTCAGGTTCCGCCAAGAAATGGTGGAGAGATTATTGTTTGGCCAGACCAGTTGGATCACCAGCTCTCACTTAGGACCAGTTCTCGTAGCTATTTCTCGAGAAGTTCTTCCCCTTCACTCAAAGAGAGGAGTACCGCAGGCAGTTCGAGCGTCTTCAGTAGGGTTCTATGACTGTCACCCGGTATGAGATGAGGTTTATTGATTTGGCTCATCATGCTCTTCTGATACTCCCCACCGAGAGGTAGAGGGTGAGGAGGTTTATTGAAGGACTCGCTTAGCCTATTAGATTGTAGATGGCTAAGGAGACATGGAGTGATATTTCTTTCCATGATATGGCCAATGTTGACAGGCAGGTTGAGATGGTTCTTAGCTCAGGGGAGCGGTCAGGGGTCTAATAAGAGGCCTCGTCATTCTGGCAGATTTAGTGGTGCCTTATCTGGAGGCAGGGATTCTTTTGGTGGAGGCCATCCTCCTAGGCCATTTCAGTCAGCACTTCAGACTTCTCACGGTGCTCCAGGTGGTCGTGGTTCTCATATGCAGTATTCTTATTAGTTTCCCTATAGTGCACCACCAGCTCCTATCAGTGCACCTCCCCTCTAGAGTTTTCAGGGTGGTTATTCAGGCCATCAGGGTTAGTTTCAGGGTCAGCAGTTTTAGTAGCCGAAGTCTTGCTATACTTTTGGCGATACGAGGCACATTTCTAGGTTTTCCCTCGATCCTCGAGTAGTTCTCAGCACCAGGGTTCTCGTGCTATGGTTGCAGTACCGAGTGTTCCACCGCCTGCTCAACCAGCTAGAGGTAGGGGTCAAGGTGTTAGAGGTGGAGGTCAGGCCGTTAGAGGTGGAGGCCAGGCAGCTAGAGGTGGAGGCCAGCCAGCTTGAGGTCGTCCTAGGGATATAGTTTAGAGTGATGGAGCCCAGCCCCGATGTTATGCTATTCCAGCCAGACCTGAGGCTAAGGCCTCCAATGCTGTTATCATAGGTACGGTTTCAGTTTGCAGTGGAGATGCCTCAGTTCTATTTGATCCAGGATCCATATATTCTTATGTATCATCTTATTTTACCCCTTATCTAGTTGTGCCTCGTGATTCTTTGAGTGCTCCTGTATATGTGTCTACACCTATGGGTGATTCTATTGTGGTAGATCGTGTTTATCGTGTCTGTGTGGTCTTTATATTAGGGGTCTTGAGACCTGTGTAGACCTCCTACTTCTCGACATGGTGGATTTTGATGTCATTTTAGGGATGGATTGGTTATCCCTTTATCATGCTATATTGGACTATCATGCCAAGACCATGACATTAGCATTGCTGGGGTTGCCTCTTTTGGAGTGGAGATGGACTCCTGGTCATTCTACCAGCAGGGTTATCTCATATATGAAGGCTCGGTGTATGGTTGCTAAGGGATGTTTGGCCTATTTGGCGTATGTTCGTGATTCTAGTGCTGAGGTCCCTTCTATGGATTCTATGTCCGTAGTTCATGAGTTTCCAGAGGTATTTTCTTCTGACTTGCCAGGGATTCCACCCGACAGAGATATTGACTTTTGCATTGATTTGGCTCCAGGCACTCAGCCCATTTCTATTCTTCCATATCGTATGGCCCCACCTGAGTTGAAAGAATTAGAAGAACAGTTGCATAACTTGCTGGATAAAGGCTTTATTAGACCTAGTGTCTCGCCATGCGGTGCGCTGGTGTTGTTCGTTAAGAAGAAGGATGGGTCGGTGAGGTTGTGCATAGATTATCGGCCGTTGAACAAAGTCACCATAAAAAACTAGTATCCATTGTTGAGGATTGATGATTTGTTTGATCAACTTCAGGGTGCCAAGGTATTTTCGAAGATTGATTTAAGATTTGGCTACCATCTGTTGAGGATTAGGGCATCTGATGTCCCTAAGACAGCTTTCTGCACTCGGTACGGGCATTATGAGTTCATTGTGATGTCGTTTAGGTTGACCAATGCCCCAGTAACTTTCATGGATTTGATGAACCGAGTGTTCAAGCCTTATTTAGATTCCTTCATGATTGTTTTCATTAGCGATATTTTGATCTATTCCCGCAGCCGAGAGGAGCACACGCAACATCTTCAAGTCGTTCTTAAGGCTCTAAGAGATAGTCAGTTGTATGAGAAGTTTTCGAAGTATGAGTTTTGGTTGAGTTCAGTAGCATTCCCGGGTCATATTGTATCAACAGAGGGTATTCAGGTGGATACTAAGAAGATTGCGGCAGTCAAGGACTGGCCTAGACCCACATCAGCTACAGAGATCTGGAGTTTCTTGGGTTTGGCGGGCTATTATCATCGGTTTGTGGAGGGGTTTTCATGTATTGCAGCCCCGATGACCAGGTTGACCCAGAAGGCTGCCTAATTTAGGTGGTAGGACGAGTGTGAGGCGAGCTTTCAGAAGCTTAAGACAGCTTTGACTACGGTGCCGGTGCTGGTATTGCTCATAGGTTCAGGGCCATATATAGTATATTGTGATGCATCTCGTATTAGACTTGGTGTGGTGTTGATGCAGCGTGGCAAGGTTATTGCAAATGCTTCGCAGCAATTGAAGATTCATGAGAAGAATTACCTAGTTCATGATTTAGAGCTAGTATCCATTATTCACAAGCTGATGATTTGGAGACATTATTTATATGGCGTGTCATGTGAGGTGTTCACGGATCATAAGAGTTTGCAATACTTGTTCAAGTAGAAAGAGCTAAATTTGAGGCAGAGGCGGCGGTTGGAGCTGTTGAAAGACTATGATATCACCATCTTGTATCATCCGGGGATGGCTAATGTATGGGCCGATGCTTTGAGTATGAAGTCAACTAGTATAGGCAGCCTTGCGTACATTTCGGTTGGTGAGAGGTTGCTTGCTTTGGATGTTCAGGCTTTAGCCAATCAGTTCGTGATGTTGGATGCTTCTGAGCCAGTCGTGTTCTAGATTGCATAGTTGCTCGTTCTGCACTATTGAGCGTATCCAAGATCGGCTATATGATGATCCTCATTTGTTTGTCCTTAGAGACACAGTGTGGCACGGAGGTGCCACGCAAGTTGCAGTTGTAGATGATGGAGTTTTGAGGATGCAGGGTCGTGTTTGTGTACCTAATGTAGATGGATTTCGTGAGTTGATTCTAGAGGAGGCCCATAGTTCCCGATACTCTATTCATCCGAGCACCGCTAAGATGTATCAGGACTTGCGGTAGCATTATTGGTGGAGAAGGATGAAGAAGGATATTGTTGCATATGTAGCTCGGTGTTTGAACTGTCAGCGGTCAAAGTACGATCATAGAGCCCTGGTGGTCTGTTTCAGAAGATTGAGATTCCTGAGTGGAAGTGGGAGCGTACCACTATGAACTTCGTTGTTAGACCCCTATGGACTCAGAGGAAGTTCGACGCAGTATGGGTTATTGTGGATAAGCTGACCAAGTCAGCGCATTTCATTCCTATGGCAGATTCCTACTATTCGGAGCGATTGGCAGAGATCTATATCCGGGAGATTGTTCGTCTTCATGGTGTTCCCGTGTCGATCATTTCTGATCGAGGTACGTAGTTTACCTCACATTTCTGGAGGACAGTACAATGTGAGTTGGGTATACGGGTCGAGTTTTGCACAGCGTTTCATTCTTAGACGGACGGGAAGTCTGAGCGTACTATTCATATTTTGGAGGACATGTTGTGAGCATGTGTTATTGACTTTGGAAGTTCTTGGGATCAGTTCTTGCCATTAACAGAGTTTTCTTACAAAAATAGTTATCAGTCGAGCATCCAGATGGCTCCCTATGAGGCATTGTATGGTAGGTAGTGTTGGTCGTTGGTTGGGTGGTTTGAGCTGGGAGAGGCTCGGTGGTTGGGTACAGATTTAGTTAAGGATGCCTTGGATAAGGTTAAGATCATTCAGGATAGGCTTCGTACACCTCATTCCAGGCATAAGAGTTATGCCTACCGTAAGGTTCGTGATGTGGCATTCATGGTCGGGGAGCGAGTGTTGCTTTGGGTGTTGCTCATGAAGAGCGTGATGAGATTTGGGAAGAAGGGAAAGCTAAGACCTAGTTTCATCGTTCCTTTTGAGATTCTTGACCGAGTGGGAGAGGTGGCTTACAGACTTGCGTTGCCGCCGAGTTTATCAGCTGTGCATCTAGTGTTTCATGTGACCATGCTTTGGAAGTATCATGGCGATCCATCCCACGTGTTAGACTTCAAAACTGTCCAGTTGGACAAGGACTTGACCTATAAGGAGGAGCCGACAGCTATTCCTGACCGGCAGGTTCGTCAGTTGAGATCGAAGAATTTCCTTTCAGTTCGAGTTGTCACACCTCCTTTTTCCGCACCCGAGGGGGTGCAGGGGAGTTTTTTTCCAATTAAAGGACAATCAAAACGGGATTTATTTGTTTATTTCAGAGTCGCCACTTGGGAGATTTAGGGTGTCCCAAGTCACCAATTTTAATCCCGAATCGAGGAAAAGAATGACTCCATATTACAGTCTGCGTACCAGAAATCCGGATAAGGAATTCTGTTAACCCGGGAGAAGGTGTTAGGCATTCCCGAGTTCCGTGGTTCTAGCACGGTCGCTCAACTGTTATATTCGGCTTATTTATCTGATTTTTAATACAATTATGAACCTATCTTTTACCGCTTTATTATCATTATTTTTTAGGAATGTGAACATCGCTTAAAACATATCTTTGGACTGTGTCACATGAAATGCACCCACAATCCGAAACATATTTTATTTGATGTTTTAGGATTTGGATTTGGGTCGCATGAAATGCACACCCGAATTTAAGAAAATAAAATATTAAACACGCGCCTAAAGAGACTATCGCGTTATTATTATGGGAAGACCGTGAAATTCGCTAAACGGTCCTTCCGAATTCTAATTAAACCATACATTTTGTGAGGGCCCCGCAATCTATACGTTTTATTTGGCGAGGCTCGTCTCATTTTTATTTTAAAGGGTAAACCTATAACGACTATATTTTCTATTAAGTTCGTTTCTAAAAAAGAAATCCTAATTTATTAATCGAACAATGGAAGCTAGTAGGGTACACGGCTAATGAAGAGTATCTCAAGCTTTGACGAATTACAATTAAACATGAACCTACATTTAGAACTAAACCATATGATGAACAACTGAATAATGACTAATAAAATTATAACAGAGCTTATTAAATCAATCCGACTACCCATTCGGCAAACTAGTCACGAACATGAAAACTTTTGTACAACTTTCGTCTAGCATGCCCATTCGAGATAGCAATAACAAAAGCATAAAACTAAAACTCGACGGATTTAAACAAAATCTTCAACATAACATATATTCAAGCTCGGACACGATAGTAACCGATAGCAACTCAAACAAAGATTAGAAAACGAACCTCTAATGATAAACACTGCTGGGGATTTACAACTCATTCATCAAACCGAAATGGAGCCATAGTCGGCGAAATGACGCAACGAGACCAACGAACTGGAACATCACCTCGGCACTCGAACGGACTTCAAACGGGAAACCATGGAAACAGTCATCACAGCTCAAACGGAATAGCTCGCACTAAAACTCGAACTCGAACGGACTGAGCATGAACCGTGGCTGCTACTGGTTTTTCACGGTGTGTTACTGGTGGACGTTCATCACTTTTAGGGGCTGGGTTCGACGGGGTGATGGGTGAAGAATGAGGTGGAACTGGTTGCGATAGAGTTCGGAAGGAGACGGGGTGGTCGTTTGGTGGTGGTTTGGGCAGTGGTGCAGCAGCAACGGTGGACTGCTGGTTGCGACGAAGCAACAACAGTCGCTGTTTGATGGAAGCGGGGTCGTGCTGGTTCAGCTGGTAGCGGGCAGCGTTGGTGGTCGACGACCGGACTGGGACAACGAACAGCTGAGGTCGTCGGGGTTGCAGCGATGGAGGTAGTTTAGTGGTCGTTCATGGTGGTTTTGGGCAGTGACGTTTGGGTGCGACGGGTCTGGATTTTTGGAGTTTTGGAGGGGACGGGTGGTCGTTTGGTGGTGGTTTGAGGCGGAGAGGGAGCTGGAGGTTGACGGTGGGTTTGGACAATGGTTTAGGGTTTCTGCTTCTTCTTCTCAAAGAAGAAGATGAACAGTATTTGTTTTTTTCAAAATCTTTCAAAGTCCTCTTGTCAAATGTGTTTGTCCGTGTTTTGTAATGTTTTGCCAAGAAAAATGAGCCCCACACGTGGTGGGATTCAAGGTTTATGTCCCCCACGCGTGGTGGGGTTCCCCATGTGTCCTGGACACGGTTTATTATGGGTTAGGTCCGAAATTAGGCCTAAAATCGGGTAGTTTGAACCCGAATATTATTCTTTTGCCCGGACCCGAGAAATAGGAACACGTTGCTTAACTAGTCCTATGTAAGCAAAATAACTACCAAAAATAAGACTAGTATTTAAACAAAACTATATCTTTTTTTAAATATTTTTTCAAGGTTTAAAATAGCTACAAAATATTAATAAAACTATTTTTTTAATTTTCGTTTTTTTTAAAATATTAAGATAAAATATGAAGTAATATTTTTTTTTCTATTTTTCAAAGTTAAAATGACTACAGAATATTAATAAAACTATTTTTTGTAATTTTCGTTCTTTAATAAAGACAAAAATATGAAGTAATATTTTTTGTATTTTTCAAAATTATAATGACCGCAAACATTAATAGAACTATATTTTTTTTGTAATTTTCGAATTTATATAAAGTACCAAAATAAAGTACAATTTTTGTATTTTTCAAGTTTATGAGAGATACATAAACTAAAATTTATATATATATTTTTTGAAATTTTCTTTTTGCAACGAAATAAAGTAAAAATAGTTAAAATAGCTATACTAGACCCAATTTCACATATTCACGCTAAAAATGTGAAAATTCTCGGGGAGGGTCAAAAATCACGTGCTTACAGCTGCCCCTCTTTGACTGGAAACACGAAGAGTTTTCCGACAAAGAACGACTAGACGTGTTTTTGACCCGACCATTACTTGGACGGACTACACTTAAGGAAAGGGAGGGAATGTGACCGAGCCCTGGTATCTGAGCTGCCTACATATCCTTGGTTTTACAGGAATCAGGCCACGTGTAGTTCGGGAATGGGAGAGATAGTGAAGTGTACCGAGGTGAAGAGCCGATCGAGGTGCCGTACCGTTGCGGTTCCGATCCGCGGTCCTGTCATTACAACAAAAAATGAAAACTGAAAAAGACTAACTAAGCCTATCAGCTATAGTTACAAGGATTCCTATCTTCAAGTCTTCTGAAACTTGGTCTTGAGTCTTGAATGGTGCTTCATACAGACTTTGGATTTGAACCTTGATACTTGCTAGTTGTAGGCGCTAGTTCTTGAGCAGATCACATCCGTTCTCCACTTCCGTGATTTGGGTTCTTTTTCTTTTTTCTTTTTTTCTCTTTTTTTTTTCTTCTTGTTTTTTGTTTTTTGGTGACCAGCTTCTGTTGATCATCCCAGACTATTGATTCGCGTTCTTGAGGCGAGCTTCTAACTTGGATTGAATGCTGGTGATTTCTTTTGTAATCCTTCTACTTTCCAGTGGGTCACTGCTTGATCTTTGACAGGCGGACTCCTGACTTCTTCGATCTTTGACATACCACAAACTCCGTTCTACAGGCGGGTCCCTGACAATCAAAACAAACAAAACAAACAAAATTTCCTAACCCAGTTTGCACTGGGGAGGTTTGTGAGTCGTTAGCAAAATCATAGCCCACTGATACTACTGATGCAGTGCTGAGAGTGAACTAAACACTAGATTAGGATGTATTCCCTTGTTATACAGGTGGGCGCCTAACTTCAATGCTTGAAATGTAAGGACTGAAATGTATTCCTCTGTTTTATGGGCGGGCTCCCAACTTCGACACTTAAAAAGTAAAGACTGAAATGTATGCCTCTGTTATCTGGGCGGGCTCCCAACTTCAACACTTGAAAGTAAAAACTGAATGTATGCCTCTGTTATTATGGGCGGGCTCCCAATTTCAACACTTGAAAAGTAAAAACTGAATGTATGCCTCTGTTATTATGGGCGGGCTCCCAATTTCAACACTTGAAAAGTAAAGACTGAAAAGTATTCCACTCATTATACAGGTGGGCGCCTGGTTTCAACACTTGAAATGAAAAAGACTAAAATGTGCCTCTGTTATTATGGGCGGGCTCCCAATTTCAACACTTGAAAGTAAAGACTGAAATGTATTCCTCTCGTTATACAGGTGGGTGCCTGGAACATGAAATGCAAATACTGAAATGTATTCCTCTCGTTATACAGGTGGGCGCCTGGGTTTAGGAAAATGACTCTTTTTTTTCAAAATGTTTTTTTTAGCATCTTAGGAGAAAGATTCATCGGACTAAGATTTTGATCCTAGGAGAAGGTTCGTCAGACTAGGTCTCTATCTTAGGAGAAAAATTCGTCAGACTAAGATTTTGATCCTAGGAGAAGGTTCATCAGACTAGGTCATTTTTTGTTTTTTGGTTATCTTAGGAGAAAGATTCATCAGACTAAGATTTGGATCCTAGGAGAAAGTTCGTCAGACTAGGTCTCTATCTTAGGAGAAAAATTCGTCAAACTAAGATTTTGATCCTAGGAGAAGGTTCATAAGACTAGGTTTTCCTTTTTGGTATCTTAGGAGAAAGATTCATCAGACTAAGATTTTGATCCTAGGAGAAAGTTCATCAGACTAGGTCATTTTTTTTGGTATCTTAGGAGAAAGATTCATCAGACTAAGATTTTGATCCTAGGAGAAGGTTCGTCAGGCTAGGTCTCTATCTTAGGAGAAAAATTCGTCAGACTAAGATTTTGATCCTAGGAGAAGGTTCATCAGACTAGGTCATTTTTTGTTTTTGGTTATCTTAGGAGAAAGATTCATCAGACTAAGATTTTGATCCTAGGAGAAGGTTCGTCAGACTAGGTCTCTATCTTAGGAGAAAAATTCGTCAGACTAAGATTTTGATCCTAGGAGAAGGTTCATCAGACTAGGTCATTTTTTGTTTTTGGTTATCTTAGGAGAAAGATTCATCAGACTAAGATTTTGATCATAGGAGAAGGTTCGTCAGACTAGGTCTCTATCTTAGGAGAAAAATTCGTCAGACTAAGATTTTGATCCTAGGAGAAGGTTCATCCAGACTAGGTCATTTTTTGTTTTTGGTTATCTTAGGAGAAAGATTCATCAGACTAAGATTTTGATCCTAGGAGAAGGTTCGTCAGACTAGGTCTCTATCTTAGGAGAAAAATTCGTCAGACTAAGATTTTGATCCTAGGAGAAGGTTCATCAGACTAGGTCTCTATCTTAGGAGAAAAATTCGTCAGACTAAGATTTTGATCCTAGGAGAAGGTTCATCAGACTAGGTCATTTTTTGTTTTTGGTTATCTTAGGAGAAAGATTCATCAGACTAAGATTTTGATCCTAGGAGAAGGTTCGTCAGACTAGGTCTCTATCTTAGGAGAAAAATTCGTCAGACTAAGATTTTGATCCTAGGAGAAGGTTCATCAGACTAGGTCATTTTTTGTTTTTGGTTATCTTAGGAGAAAGATTCATCAGACTAAGATTTTGATCCTAGGAGAAGGTTCGTCAGACTAGGTCTCTATCTTAGGAGAAAAATTCGTCAGACTAAGATTTTGATCCTAGGAGAAGGTTCATCAGACTAGGTCTCTATCTTAGGAGAAAAATTCGTCAGACTAAGATTTTGATCCTAGGAGAAGGTTCATCAGACTAGGTCATTTTTGTTTTTGGTATCTTAGGAGAAAGATTCATCAGACTAAGATTTTGATCCTAGGAGAAGGTTCGTCAGACTAGGTCTCTATCTTAGGAGAAAAATTCATCGGACTAAGATTTTGATCCTAGGAGAAGGTTCGTCAGACTAGGTCATTTTTTGTTTTTGGTTATCTTAGGTTGTTTTTTTTGTTTTTTTTTTGTTTTTATCTTTAACAACCACTTAGGAGGAAATGCATCTCCTACGGGTGAAACTAAAACAATCTTAGGAGGAAATGCATCTCCTATGGGTAAAACTAGACTTAGGAGGAGATGCGTCTCCTATGGGTAGAACATAAACTTAGGAGGAAATGCGTCTCCTATGGGTAAAACTAAAACAAACCTAGGAGGAAATGCATCTCCTATGGGGTGAAACTAAAACAATCTTAGGAGGAAATGCATCTCCTATGGGTAAAACTCAAACTTAGGAGGAAATGCATCTCCTATGGGCGAAACTAAAATGAACTTAGGAGGAAATGCATCTCCTATGGTAGAACTCTAATGATTTCAAACTAAGAAGTGCATCTCCTATTAATGAAACCTTCGCTTTCTTTTTTTCTTTTTTTTTGAATTATTTACTTACCTGTGTTGTCTTCCCTCGAAACTGTTGGGGATTATTTAGATGGGGATGACTTTTTACCCTTTTTTTTTCTTTTTTTTTTTATTATTCTTAATTATTATTCTTCTTTTTTTTTTGCATAGCTTCTTCCTTCGAAGACTACCTCCCTTGAGAGTCGTTTTGCCTTTCCCCGAAAGGAACCGCTGAGGATACCGACTTTCCAACCTTGTGTTGGACTCCTCGCAACTGCTAGGGATAACACTGTTGGGGGGATTATTTACTTACCTGTTGGGGGGTAAAATGTTATCAGCTGGGGGTACCTGACTTCCAGAAAATTTTCTAAATGGAAGGAAAATTTTCTGCCCCAGTTTGATAATATCCCTTGTGGCATTCGTTCCTGCATCAATGCCATTTCCTTTACTTGTTTCAAATCAAACAAAATTGTTAGTTTAAAACATGGTGGTTGGTTGTGATACGCCCAACGGGATGGCTTTTCCTTTTTTCCTTCCTTGCTTTGCGTTGCACAACTTGTTGGGGACGATTTTATTTGCTGGGTACAATCCCTTTCTGCTGGGGATATCCCTCTTCTTTTGTGGCATAGCTCGGAAACTGGCATTTCCCCAACCTTTTAGTCTAGTATGGATTTCGCCAAATCATGCTCACTGCTTTCCTTGCTTTGTCCATGGGCCTTGGCCTTGAGGTTTATAACTTTTGTTTTGGCAAGGATTTCCCTCTTGACGCTCGTCAATCCTTTTGTCAATTTCCTTTTGCTGGGGATATCTTTATTGACACTGGCCTCGCGCTTGTTCCTTGCTGACTATACCATTTGGATGTACTAGTCAGATCTCATCTTGAAAAGCTGATGGCATATTTGAAGTCATTTCATACTTGTTCTGACCAGACAGACTCTATTGGGGATTTTTCTATGAAAGGAAAAAGATAAAAGGGAACAAAATAAAAAGACAGGAAACGAATGACTCTTTTACAAAAGAAACTATAAATAAAAATCTATCAAACGCAGATACCGACTCTAATGGCCATGACATGCGTATGTGGCCTATCCTCTGCCGTCAATCATCTTTTATGATCTTCAATTGGCGATTCCCCCTCTGATTCTCAATCTTATTCGACTTGTAGTGCCCGAAGGGTTTTCACTATCAAGTCTCTCTCATCTTTGGGTTCTTCTCTCAGCTTTCATCGCCTTATGGTGCCTGTGAAGGTTTTCACCGATAAGACTCTCTCATTTGTATCACTTTCCAGCTGGGGATTTGGAGTGTCGCCGGTATGACTCTTTCTGCTGGAGATTAGAGTCCTTTCTGCTGTGGAACAGAATGTTATGTTCGCCGGTAAGACTCTTCATTTGTCTGACTTGGCATCTTTTGAAGACTGATCGGAAGGTCTTTCTTTGGACCGTAATGTGGGTTTTGGATAGGGCTAGAAAGAAAGGGTATTAAAGGCTCAAAAATGCATTAATTTTGGGTTATTAATTACAACCTTCAGAATTAGATTTATTTACATCAAACGCAACTTTTGCCCCAGTTTCTTGCTTGGGGATATATTAATTGATTTTTTCATTTTTCAAAACTATGACCGAGCCGTGAGGCGCCTACGTATCCTCTTTGAGGAATCAGGTCAAACGTAGTTCCCAATTCCTCTTCTCCATTTGACTTTCTTTTTTTTTCTTTTTTTCTTTGTTATCAATTTTCTTTTCTTTTCTATTTTCTTTTCTCATTTCTCCTTTCTTTTTGTCGTTTTTCTTTCTCTCTTTTTCTTTTATTCTTCTTTTTCCATTTTGTTGTTTTCTTTTCTTTCTTTTCTCTTACCCGCCATGCTTGCGTATTTTATTCGTTGCTGCTAATTCCGAACGAGGGGTATGAAAGAAAAATAAATAAGGCTCAAAAGGGGTAACGAAGGATAAAGTGTTTAGGTAGCAGAACAAAATGCCTTCGTCATTTCAGCCTTCAAAACATGCCAAGTGCAGACAACACACTTTAAATTTGTAGTCTCTTCTGATGGTGCTGGACTTGACAATTATGTTAAACATTTTATTTTCCTTTGTCATTTCTAAGCACCGTTGGGCGACACTCTCATTATCATGACCGACCCTCATGCCAATTTGGCGAATCTTGCTTTTAACGGTTTTCTTGGTGCTTAACTTGCCCCAGTTCCACATGACTCAAGCTCTGAATAATCTCAAACCGTCCTTATTTTCTTTAAATGGTCTGATCGCCTTTCCAGGGTTTTATGATTAACTTTAAAGACTAGGCCCAAAGTGTGTGCGCATGTCATGTCCCTAGAATCGGCATTGAACGAAATGATAAAAGGACTAAACAAAAGACGACTGGAACTAACAAAAGACCGGCTTTGTATTAGACTACCGGCGAAATGGTCTGAATAATAAAACAAACAAAACAACCAGAATAAAATCCTAACACAAACTGGACAAAATTTAAACAAACTGCTATGACAAAATGGAAAGATAAGAAGGTTTGACACAGGACAAAATCCCAATTACAACCTTAATAATCCGAACAACAGAAATGACCACAAAATAAGCCACCACAAGCTTCTCTCTTGCTGACCAAGGAACGAAGCGTCCTCCCACTTTATCAAAAAATTGGCATCTTAGCCACTGAGCTTTGCATCAATACTGCCAAGACCATTACCCGCTTCAACATCGTCACCCTCCGTCGGCCAGTTCTCGAGGGGGTTCGAGTGCTCCATGTCGCTGTTATTGATCACAATCCGCCCTTCTTGGATCATTTTTTCTATTTCTCTTTTCAAATCCCGATAGCTTTCAACATTGTGCCCCTGGGCATTGGAATGGTATTCACATCTTTTAGAAGGGTCAAAGCTTCTTGCACGTGGGTCCACACGATTTGGAGGAATAGGTGCAATCATGTCATGATTCTTTAATTTCTCAAATAAGCTTTCATAGGACTCTCCTATTGGTGTAAAATTATCTTTCAACCTTTGTTCCCCTTTATACCACTGGCTTGTCTGTGGGTTATAGGGCACCTGAAAATTTTGTGGAGACTTTTGGAGATTTTGTGATGCTCGTGCTCGCCTCCTAGGGTGTTTTGGTGGCTGGACAACATACTGAGGTGGAGCGACAGAGTATTGAGCGTCCTGAGGTGGATAATACTGCTCAGGGAAGCCATAGAAAATTTGAGGAGGCTGCTCATACCCTCGAGATGTTCTCCTGGGACCTCTTCTAGACCCTGATGTCATCATGATTTCTTCAATCTCCTCATTTGTGCTGCTAAGATTATCTGACCCAACCCGGACAGCCTGAGTTGCGGCCTTAAGAACAGCTTGACTTATAATTTTGCCTGTCTTAAGACCATTCTCTACCATTTCTCCAATTTTGATTGCTTCCGAGAAGGTTTTGCCAACTGCGGACACCATGTTTTGAAAGTAATCTGGCTCTTGCGCTTGAAGGAAGACAGTAATTAGCTCGTGGTCATCCATGGGTGGATTAACTCGAGCTGCTTGCTCTCTCCATTTTATGGCATATTCCCTGAAACTTTCACTTGGTTTCTTCTTCAGGTTTGAAAGGGAAAGGCGGTCTGGGGGAATGTCGATGTTGTATTGGAACTGTCTGACAAAGGCCTGTGCCATGTCATCCCAGACATACCAGCGAGACGTGTCTTGATCCATAAACCATTCGGAGGCTACTCCCGTAAGGCTTTCCACAAAATAAGCCATCAACATTTTTTCATTTCTTCCTGCACCTCTCAGTTGATTGCAATACCTTTTCAGGTGGGCTATGGGATCTCCATGTCCATCGTACTTTTCAAATTTTGGAGTCTTGAAACCAGGCGGCAAGTGGACATCGGGGAACATACATAGATCTTTGAAGGCAACGCACTTTTGGCCTGCCAACCCTTGCATGTTTTCCAACCATTGTTCTAAGCTTTTCACTCTTTGGGTCATTTCTTCCTGTACCATCTTTCGGGCAGGCTTTTCAGTTTTTGCAGCAAGATCAAACGAGTACGAGTGGTACTCAGGAGAGTGGTACTGCTCTTGTTGTGTCGCAAATTGTGACTCATGACGAGGAACCCTCCGACTCTGAGTCTCTGGAGCACTTGTAACAGCTTCGACGTTAGTTGTCATTTTTCTTTGAGGCACAAACCAACCACCTCAACTTTCTTCACAATTCAAAACCAAATATGTTAGAATGGACTCAGTCGGTCCTTATTATTATCAATATATATATATATATATATATATATTTATTTATTTATTTATTTATTTATTTTTTTACCTTTGTTTTTCTTTTTCTTTTTTTCTCTTTTTCATCATTTTTTGTGTGTGGTCGAATCTTATAAAGATTGCCTACGTATCATGACCCCGCATGAATCAGACCTTGCGTAGTTCGGCCCAATAAAAGATAAACAATAATGAACATTTTTTTTCAAATTTTCATATTGAAACAAACTGGGTTTCAAGGATTTACAGATGACCCGCAAACTTGAAAATCAAACAACCCGCATGTTCTAATCAAAAGATTGGTAGACTCAAAAACAAAATTCCAGCTCCCTTTCTCCGTTCGACAAATGCAACCAAATGGTTATTTTTTGCAAATGTGGCCCCTTCCAAATTTCACATGAATTTTGAGGCCGGGGAGGATTATTTATGACACTTTACAAACTTGTCCGTTCTTTTACAAAAATAACCTTTTGACAACTGAAAGATACTCTAAGGCTATTTCGGCAAGAACGGTTTAAGACGCGGCCGAAGCTGGCTCGGCTTATTATGACAAAATTCAAACGGTATTCACCTGACCGCTGACTCTTTGTTTTTTTTTTTCAAATTATAATGAAAACTTAGTGTTGCAAACACGGCTCTTCAGCGCCTCGGGGACGGAGATTTTTAAGGCTGTGTGGGTCCATATCTCAAAATGACCCAAAGGTGGCTGTTTACGCAAAGTCAGCCTTCCGGCGTCCCTTTCGGGAACATTCGGCTATTTATGACAAACAGCATCTCCTGACTTAGTTATGACTCTTTTATTGTTTTTCAAAAATAGGAAACTCAATATTGCAAACACAGCCTGTCAACATCTCGGGGACGAAGATTTTTAAGGCTGTGTGGGTCAACTGGACCAAATCTGAAAATGACCCAAATGTGGCTGTTTATGCAAAGTCAGCCTTCCGGCGTACCTTTCGGGAACATTCGGCTATGTCTTGATAAAACAGCGTCACCCGACTTCTTTATGACAAAAACTAAAATTTGACATGTATTTTTTTGTTATTATTATTATTATTTGTTTTTTTGGCTTTTTAGCAAAAGGTGGGGTTGGATCCGATGAGGGTTGCCTACGTATCTCACATCCGGTGAGAATCAAACCCGCGTAGTTCGGGCAAATAAACTATTTTGAGAAGACCCTTTTCCATTTTCTATTTTTATTATTATTCTTTTTTTTCACAACAATCAAATAGACTATTATTTTTCACTCATAACAAACAAACAAATTAACGAAAAACATAAAACATTCCTTCTTTTTTGAGAAGGTGGGGTTGGACCCGATTAGGGTTGCCTACGTATCTCACATCCGGTGAGAATCAAACCCGCGTAGTTCGGTCAAAAGAACTACTTTAAAAGAAGAAATGAAGCATTTTTTGATTGATTTTCTTTTTACAAGAAACACTTCTAAGATATATTTTGAATTTCATTTGCTCTTTTTTTTTTCTTTATTCTAAAGAAGAAGAAGAAAATATTTTTTCGGAATTTTGCTTTTAATAAAAGAAATGCTTCTCAAAATGTTTTTTTTTTGGATTTTGAATTTTCTTTTCAATTTTGAAAAAGAATCAAAATATTTTCGGATTTGTTTTTTTTTATTTTATATTATATTATTTTTTTTGAAAACAATTAGAAAGACTTCCTAGAGAAGCCAATAATGGAGAAAATATTTTTGTATTATTTTAATTTTGTCATTTTCATAAACAAATAAATAACACATATTTTAAAAACAAGACTCTTTTTTTCATTTTTATGGCAAGACAAACAATTTTCTTTTCTATTAATGCTTTTTTTTAATAAAACAAACTAATAAGACATATATTTTTTATTTTATATTCTCAAAATTTCGGCAGAGTTTCGACACTACTTGGACATTTGTTTTTTTTCTTTCTAAAAATAAGTAGTTATATCTCTACACTGCCATTTCCTCATCTTTTCACGATTTTCTAATTTGTGGAAAATGATGACAACATACAAAATCTTTTGAATTTTCATGCCTTGTTTTTATATGTATTTTTATTTTTTTATATTTATTGTTATTTTCAAAATGTGGCATGGGAAACATAAGGATTTCCAAGACATCTTGGATTTCGCAAATGTTCCCCATGCGCTTTTTCCAACATATGAAGCGTGGGGGACATATGGGAATTCCAAGACTTCTTGAATTCCACAAATGTTCCCCATGTGTTTTCCCAAAAAGCAAGCGTGGGGGACATAAGGAATTCCAAGGCTCCTTGGATTCCACAAATGTTCCCCATGCTTTGATTAAAATAAGACCATGCTGGAAATGACCAAATGACCCATTCGCCCTTGACTAAATACAACATGTAGCACATAGGATGCCAAAAGCTGGTCTATTATTCTCAGGTTGCTTGTCCTAGATGGACCCAACCCCTGTGTTGAGTCCCCTAAGTCAAATGCACATGATGCAAATAAACGTTCCTACTAGGGATCCGGCATGTGGCTTTGTTATACTAGGTTCAGACCTGGGTGTTTGTTCTAGACCTGGCTTACCCGAGCGGACAGCTCGAGCCGAGGGGGGGCAGCGTACCGGGAATACAGAAGCTTCACCGGCTTAGCAACTTGTCCGAACCTCGTTCTAAATTGGGATGTGACACTATACAGAAAAGAAGTCGTACGAAGTACACCCATTTTCATGATTTAGAAAAGTCAGAAAGGATATGGGTTTCAGCACAGTTTATATACAGTTCAAATAATATCAAAGCGGTAAAAGCAGCATTTAACACATTAGGCTCAAACATGTAAAAATCAGATAATAGATAAAGCCAAATAATAACAATTATTTTAAGCTCGAATTCGTAACCCTGAACCAGTGGTTCTGGGCCAAATCCCCAGCGGAGTCGCCAGAGCTGTCACACCTCCTTTTTCCGCACCCGAGGGGGCGCAGGGGAGTTTTTTCCAATTAAAGGACAATCGAAACGGGATTTATTTGTTTATTTCAGAGTCGCCACTTGGGAGATTTAGGGTGTCCCAAGTCACCAATTTTAATCCCGAATCGAGGAAAAGAATGACTCCATATTACAGTCTGCGTACCAGAAATCCGGATAAGGAATTCTGTTAACCCGGGAGAAGGTGTTAGGCATTCCCGAGTTCCGTGGTTCTAGCACGGTCGCTCAACTGTTATATTCGGCTTATTTATCTGATTTTTAATACAATTATGAACCTATCTTTTACCGCTTTATTATCATTATTTTTTAGGAATCTGAACATCGCTTAAAACATATCTTTGGACTGTGTCACATGAAATGCACCCACAATCCGAAACATATTTTATTTGATGTTTTAGGATTTAGATTTGGGTCGCATGAAATGCACACCCGAATTTAAGAAAATAAAATATTAAACACGCGCCTAAAGAGACTATCGCGTTATTATTATGGGAAGACCGTGAAATTCGCTAAACGGTCCTTCCGAATTCTAATTAAACCATACATTTTGTGAGGGCCCCGCAATCTATACGTTTTATTTGGCGAGGCTCGTCTCATTTTTATTTTAAAGGGTAAACCTACAACGACTATATTTTCTATTAAGTTCGTTTCTAAAAAAGAAATCCTAATTTATTAATCGAACAATGGAAGCTAGTAGGGTACACGGCTAATGAAGAGTATCTCAAGCTTTGACGAATTACAATTAAACATGAACCTACATTTAGAACTAAACCATATGATGAACAACTGAATAATGACTAATAAAATTATAACAGAGCTTATTAAATCAATCCGACTACCCATTCGGCAAACTAGTCACGAACATGAAAACTTTTGTACAACTTTCGTCTAGCATGCCCATTCGAGATAGCAATAACATAAGCATAAAACTAAAACTCGACGGATTTAAACAAAATCTTCAACATAACATGTATTCAAGCTCGGACACGATAGTAACCGATAGCAACTCAAACAAAGATTAGAAAACGAACCTCTAATGATAAACACTGCTGGGGATTTACAACTCATTCATCAAACCGAAATGGAGCCATAGTCGGCGAAATGACGCAACGAGACCAACGAACTGGAACCTCACCTCGGCACTCGAACGGACTTCAAACGGGAAACCATGGAAACAGTCATCACAGCTCAAACGGAATAGCTCGCGCTAAAACTCAAACTCGAACGGACTGAGCATGAACCGTGGCTGCTACTGGTTTTTCACGGTGTGTTACTGGTGGACGTTCATCACTTTTAGGGGCTGGGTTCGACGGGGTGATGGGTGAAGAATGAGTTGGAACTGGTTGCGATGGAGTTCGAAAGGAGACGGGGTGGTCATTTGGTGGTGGTTTGGGCAGTGGTGCAGCAGCAACGGTGGACTGCTGGTTGCGACGAAGCAACAACAGTCGCTGTTTGATGGAAGCGGGGTCGTGATGGTTCAGCTGGTAGCGGGCAGCGTTGGTGGTCGATGACCGGACTGGGACGACGAACAGCTGAGGTCGTCGGGGTTGCAGCGATGGAGGTAGTTTAGTGGTCGTTCATGGTGGTTTTGGGCAATGACATTTGGGTGCGACGGGTCTGGATTTTTGGAGTTTTGGAGGGGACGGGTGGTCGTTTGGTGGTGGTTTGAGGCGGAGAGGGAGCTGGAGGTTGACGGTGGGTTTGGACAATGGTTTAGGGTTTCTGCTTCTTCTTCTCAAAGAAGAAGATGAACAGTATTTGTTTTTTTCAAAATCTTTCAAAGTCCTCTTGTCAAATGTGTTTGTCCGTGTTTTGTAATGTTTTGCCAAGAAAAATGAGCCCCACACGTGGTGGGATTCAAGGTTTATGTCCCCCACGCGTGGTGGGGTTCCCCATGTGTCCTGGACACGGTTTATTATGGGTTAGGTCCGAAATTAGACCTAAAACCGGGTAGTTTGAACCCGAATATTATTCTTTTGCCCGGACCCGAGAAATAGGAACACGTTGCTTAACTAGTCCTATGTAAGCAAAATAACTACCAAAAATAAGACTAGTATTTAAACAAAACTATATCTTTTTTTTAAATATTTTTTCAAGGTTTAAAATAGCTACAAAATATTAATAAAACTATTTTTTTAATTTTCGTTTTTTTTAAAATATTAAGATAAAATATGAAGTAATATTTTTTGTATTTTTCAAAGTTAAAATGACTATAGAATATTAATAAAACTATTTTTTGTAATTTTCGTTCTTTAATAAAGACAAAAATATGAAGTAATATTTTTTGTATTTTTCAAAATTATAATGACTGCAAACATTAATAGAACTATATATTTTTTTTGTAATTTTCGAATTTATATAAAGTACCAAAATAAAGTGCAATTTTTGTATTTTTCAAGTTTATGAGAGATACATAAACTAAAATTTATATATATATTTTTGAAATTTTCTTTTTGCGGTGAAATAAAGTAAAAATAGTTAAAATAGCTATACTAGACCCAATTTCACATATTTACGCTAAAAATGTGAAAATTCTCGGGGAGGGTCAAAAATCACGTGCTTACACGTGTGTAGTGGAGAGGTCAGCCTGTCGAGGCAGCAACCTGGGAGTCCGAGTCCGATATGCAGAGTCGATATCCACATCTTTTCCCCGAGTCAGGTACTTTTCTATGTCCGTTCGAGGACGAACGGTTGTTTTAGAGGTGGATAACGTGTTGACCCAAAATATCATCTCGTGTTTTAGAACCCAATCCGGGGTTCCGAGGCCTTCAAGACCTCATTTTCCTTCTCATCAATTTGCGTTCGTAGTCCGGGCACTTTTTCGAAAAGCCCTTGTGTGAAAATTTGAGGAAACAATGCCAATTTTGCCTTTAAATTTGAATTTAAATTGAATTCGGTCAACATTTTGGGAAACCGGACCTAGATACATGATTGGAGGGTCCGTAGAAAAATATGAAACTTGGGCATATGCCCGGAATTGAATTCCAAGGTCCCTAGCCTGAGAAATGAGATTTTGAAGAAAATTGTTTAACTGGAAAATATAAGAAGTTTGGAAATTGAATAATGTTTGAATATGATGATATCGGGCTCGTATGTTGGTTTTGGATCCAGGCACAGGTTTAAAATAATGTTTAAGTCTAATATGTGAAATTTGGTAGGAATCAAACTTGATTTGCTATAAATCGGACCCTTGGTTGTGAAAATAGTAACTTTAGGTGTTCTTGAGAATTTCATTGATTTTGAGTCTAAATTCATAGTTGTTGATGTTATTTTGATGATTTGATCGCACGAGCAAGTCCGTATGATATTTTTGGACTTTCGTGCATGTTTGGTTTTGAGCCCCGAGGGCTCGGGTGAGTTTTGGATAGGCCGCAGAGTGTTTTGAACTTAGGAAAAACTGCTGGTGTGTTGCAGGTCTACAGGCTTCGCAATTGCGAAGCCTGGCTCGCAAATGCGTGCTTGCATTTGCGAAGGACCATCACAATTGCAATGATTGGGCTGTGTAGGGGACGTTCGCATTTGCGAAGTTCAGAGTCGCAAATGCGACAAGAGCAGAGCCTGCAATTGCGAACACTAGTTTGCATTTGCGAAGAGAGCAGGGCAGGCCTACTTTTGCATTTGCGAAGCCTGGCCACATTTGCAAACATGTCATCGCAAATGTGATAACTATGCCTGGGTTAATTCTAACTTAGGCGGAATTTTCTTCATTTTTCAAACTCTCTCAAACCCTAAGCTCTCTTAGGCGATTTTCCAAAGAAATGTTCTTCCCCAAATCATAGGTACACAATATTTAACTCATTTCTTTCAATCTACTTCATCTTTTTACAAGATTTCATCATAAAATTTAGGGATTTTCATGGGAATTTGGGTGTTTTTTTGGTGAAATTTGGGAATTCAAAAAATGGGGATTTAGACCTCAATTGAGGTCAGATTCCAAAACCAATTGCATATCCGAGCTCAAGGGTGAATGGGTAATCGGGTTTTTCATCACGAAGGGTGTGCCATGCATTCATTATCTGTTGTTGTGATTACTTGTTGCTATCAGTTCAAGTGCCTTAATTGTTTCATTATGTTATTTTTGTGTTTCCTTATGTTAGTATCCACTATAACATGTTGCCCCTTCCTATTAATCTCTGTTTAGCTTCTGTTGCTGTTATTCTGTTAGATATTGTTTAACTGCATGTTGGTAATTCGGGTCGTGAAACCTTTTCCAAGGCATCTTTTACCAAGTCTGTACCATACAACTTAGCCTCACTAGGCTCAAACCACCCAATTGGAGAACGACATCTTCGACCATATAGAGCCTCAAATGGAGCCATTTCGATGTTGGACTGCTATTTGTTGTTGTAAGCAAACTCGGCCAAAGGCAAGAACTGATCCCACTTCCCTCCAAAGTCAATCGCACATGCTCTAAGCATGTCCTCCAAAATCTGAACTGTCTGCTCCGAGTGTCCATCGGTCTGAGGATGGAATGTTGTGCTGAGCTCCACACGGGTCCCCAACTCACTCTGAACAGCTCTCCAGAGATGTGAAGTAAACTGATGGCCTCTATCTGATATGATGGAAACAGGCACACCATGCAACCGAACTATCTCCCGAATATTAATCTGGGCTAACCTATCTGAAGTATAGGTAGTCACAACTGGAATAAAGTGTGCTAACTTGGTCAACCTGTCGACAATGACCCAAACTACATCAAACTTCTGCAATATTTGTGGCAACCTAACTACGAAGTCTATAATGTGCTCCCATTTCCACTCAGGTATAGGCATTTGCTGAAGTATGCCACTAACCTATGTTGCTCATACTTAACATGCTGGCAATTCAAGCACCTAACCACATACTCAACGATGTCTTTCTTCATCCGCCGCCACCAATAATGCTGCCTCAGGTCTCGATACATATTTGTGGCACCTGGATAATGGAATACCGTGAACTGTGTGCCTCTTCTAGAATCCTCTACCTCAAACCATCGACATTAGGAACACATAGGCGACCGTGAGTCGCAGAACACCATCCTCGTCAATAGAAACCTCCTTGGCACTACCTTGTAGCACTGTCTCTCTAAGAACTACCAAATGTGGATCACCGAACTGCCAATACTTGATATTCCCCGATAATAAAGGCTAAGCAACAACACACACAAGGACCTGGCTAGGCTCTGAAATATCCAACCTCACAAGTCTATTAGCCAAGGACTGAATGTTAAAAGCTAGTGGTCTCTCCTCTGCTGAAATGAATGCCAAACTAACCATACTCTCTGCTTTCCTGCTTAAGGCATCCGCGACCACATTTGCCTTGCCCAGATGATAAAGAATGGTAATGTCATAATCCTTCAGTAACTCAAGCCATCTACGCTGCCTCAAATTGAGTCCTCTGCTTAAACAAATGCTACAAGCTGCGATGATAAGTATAAACCTCACATGACACCCCATATAGATAGTGCCTCCATATCTTAAGAGCATGAACAATCGCTTCTAACTCTAGGTCATGCACAGGGTAATTCTTCTCATGAATCTTCATCTGACATGAAGCATATGAAATAACTCGCCCTCCTACATCAATACACATTCCAAGCCGACGTGTGAAGTGTTGCAATATACTGTATACATCCCTGAACCGGAAGGCAATAGTAAAATCGGTGCTGAGTCAAAGCCATCTTGAGCTCCTGAAAGCTCGCCTCACAATCATCAGGATAATAGAATGTATCACCCTTCTAGGTCAATCTAGTCAAAGGTGATGCAATGGATGAAAAGCCCTGCACGAATCAGCGATAATAACCTGCTAACCCCAGGAAACTCCCGATCTAAGTCACTGAAGTAGGATTGGCCAACTCTGAACCGCCTCAATATTCTTGGGATCCACCTTAATACCCTCTCCTAATACAACAGGCCCTAAGAATGCTACTGACTCAAGCCAAAAGTCACACTTGGAGAACTTAGCATATAGCTTCTGCTCTCGCAATGTCTGAAGCACTACTCTTAAATGATGCTCGTGCTGCCCCAGGCTACGTGAGTATATCAAGATGTCATTAATGAAGACAATAGTAAAGGAATCAATATAAGGCCTGAACACCCTGTTCATCCAGTCCATAAATGCCGTTGGAGCATTAATCAAGCCGAAGGACATCACCAGAAACTCATAATGGCCATATATAGGAAAATAGTCTTCGGGACATATGAGTCCCGAATATTCAGCCGATGATACCCTGAGTCGATCTTAGAAAACTCCCTAGCACCCTGCAACTAGTCGAACAAATCATCAATGTGCGGCAATGGGTACTTGTTCTTAATGGTAACCTTGTTTAACTGGTGGTAATCAATGCACATCCGCATGTCCATCCTTCCTCTTCACAAATAACACTGGTGCACCCTAAGGTGATACACTAGGTCTCACAAACCCCTTTGCTAACAACTCCTCAAGTTGCTCCTTCAATTCCTTCAACTCTTTCAAAGCCATATGGTACGATGGGATAGATATAGGCTGGGTATCTAGATCCAAATCAATACAGAAATCAATGTCATGATCTGGCGACATGCCTGGAAGGTCAAAAGGAAACCCATCGACGAACTTTCAGACTACTAGCACCGAATCAATCATCGGAGATTCTGCGGTGGTGTCCCGAACATATGCTAGATAAGCCAAACAACCCTTCTCGACTAGATGTCGAGCCTTTAGAAAAGAGATAAACCGACTAGCTATACTAACTGAGGGACCCTTCCACTCCATTCTCGGCATCTCTAGAATCGCTAACGTAACAGTTTTGGCATGGAAATCTACGACGGTGTGATAGGGGGATAACCAATCCATGCCCAGAATGACCTCAAAGTCAGTCATATCAAGCAACATGAGGTCTACTCTAGTCTCCAAACCACAAAATGTGACCACACAAGACCGATAGATCCGATCTACCATCAAAGAATCGCCCATAAGAGTGGACACATGAACAGGAGTACCCAAGGACTCACGAGGAATATCAAGAAAATGAACAAACTGAGATGATACATATAGACGGAAGCATCCCTACCATAGACGGAAATATTACCTGTGATAATGGGATTTGATGCCAATACATCTGGTCTGGCCGGAAAAGCATAGAATGCGGCCGGACGCCAGTTGGCTGACCTCTCCTTGCCTAGCCTCCACCTCTAGGATGGCCCCTACCGACCTGCACTCCGCCTCTAGGCAGTCGGGCAGTCAGTGCTGAAATCATGGGCTACTGACCCTGCTGTACTACCTTGCCGCGAAGTCTAGGGTAGTATCTCCACATGTGACTAAGATCTCCGCACTCAAAACAACCTCTCAGTGTGGTGACCAGCTGCCCTGATGCTTGACCCTGATGGACTGTAGACCTACTTGAAGAAGCCTGAATAGCCGGTGGATAGTATGAACTCTCCAGTATAGAATTGAAGTAGGAGCCGGAAGAACCCTGAGGACCGGAATACCCATTGGAAGAACCCTGGATAGCTGGCGGGCCGTAAGAACTCTCGGGTATAGCGCTGAAATACAAGCGTGCTGGAGTACCTCGAGGAGGTGGTGGTGCTAAATATGGGGGCCTGCTGGGTAGACCCCTCCCAAACTGACCTCTGCCCTTAGTCGGGGCACCTCTAAACTCTCCAAAGAATCGACCCCTCTATTCTTGCTACATCTACTCTCTACCTCTCAGACGGTAGCCCTTAATCCTTCGAGCAATCTCCACTACCAGCTGATAAGGAGTCCCCATCTCAACCTCTCTGGCCATGTTGACACTAATACCCGAATGCAACCCTGCAAAAAACCTCCGCACTCTCTCTGCATCAGTAGGAAGTATTATCAGTGCATGGCGGGACAACTCAAAAAACCTCACCTCATAGTCGGTCACTGACATCTGACCCTACTCAAGCTGCTCAAACTGATACCGCAACTCTTCCCTCTCGGAGGGTGTGGGAATATACCTATTCAAGAAAAGCTATGCGAACTGACCCCAAGTAATGGGAGGAGAACCCGCTGGCCTACCGAGAACATACGAATGCCACCATCTACAGGTCCTGCCCTCCAGCTGGAAAGTAGTGAAGTCAACCCCATGAGACTCCAATATCCTCATGTTGTGCAGTCTGTCCCTGCATCTATCAATGTAATCTTGGACATCCTCATGACACTTGCCTCCGAAGATAGAAGGGTGTAGCATCGTCCATCTATCAAATAGCTTTTGTGGATCACCGTCTGCAGCCAGTCTATGCTCGGGTACCACTGCGGTAATTGGTTGAACCCCATCCGCGGGTAGTGCACCCGGAGTTTGATACATTGTAGTTGCACAACTAGGAGCTTGAGTAGTAGGGGTCTGTGCTTCCCCTCCCGCCTGAGATATGGCTGGGTCTGTTGCAAGTAAACAAGCCTGAGTCATGGAATCCATGAACTGCAATATACGGACTATGATCTCCTGAAAACCCGGTTTTGTCATAAAGTCCGCCATGGTAGGCTCAGCTACGGGAGCCTCGCCATACTCCTCAATGATAGGATCCCTTACAGGATTCGCCGGTGGTGCAACTAGGGCAGCTCTAGGACGCCCTTATCCCCTACCTCGGGCCGGTGCCCTCCCCCGGCCTCTGCCTTGGCCTCTAGCAATGGGGGGAGCAGCTCCTCCCGGTTTTGGAATGTCTGTCGTGCGCGTCCTCACCATCTGTAAGATAATAAAAAAAGGAAATTTAGTATACCATCGACTGCACGATAGAAGATGAATAAAGAGTAGTTTCCTAATACATTATAGCTTCTCGAAGATAAATACAGACGTCTCCCTACTGATCTGCAAGACTCTATTAGATTTTCCCATGACTTTTGAGATCTGCCACGACCCAAATTTCATTGTAGGTCGTGATGGCGCCCTACACCGTTGTTAGGCAAGGTTTGTTTGACCTAATGGGTTCTCATAATTTTACCAAAACAACCCTAACATTTATCCTAAAATTTAAGCTTTTAAATCAATCGATAATTAACAAGTTCATAAAAATATAAATACATCCCAAAATAATAGTCTACAAGTGTGTGCCAGGAAATAGTGTCACAAGTACTAGCGCAACTAGTAGAATGTACAAAAATACCACTATTCTTCTGCCTGAAACAAAATAGATAGTACATAACAACAACAAAAGAAGAGAACTCCAGTATGCTGCTGAACGGCTTAGAAGGGGCAGCTTACTGTGAGATCTCGATCAGGAATCAAGAACGGGTGCCAGACAGATAACTAGATGCACCTGCCTCAAATCCTATACAGTAAAGTAGAGAAGTATAGTTTGAGTACATAAATAACATGTACCCAGCAAGTATCCAGTCTAACCTCGAAAAAGTAGTGACGAGGGGTCGATTTGACACTCGCTAAGGTCAATATCAATAATATTTAAGGTTTACGCTAAGCATGGATAGCATAGATATAATGACAGTCTCAGAACAAGGAGAAACAATATATCAATTTCAGTCATGTCATATAATAATTTACATTTCAAAGCATTCAAACAGAGTAAATCATGGATGAATTCCACATAAATAACATGCTTACATTATGTCGCAGTCGTACGACCCCTTCCAACATAATATAAAACTGTGCATTACTAGAGGGATGAATGGCGCGAACCATAGCTGCATCTATTTACTATCGAGGTGATCGGTTCGATCCACAAATAGAAATTTATTATCAAGTAAGCACACATTGCTCATTTATAGTCAAATAATTCAAACAAGGTCTCAAGGAAGTGAGTATAACCGTCTATATTTGTTTACCAATATCTAGCATGTCCTAAGTGATCTTAATAGTAATCAAAGACGCAAGCATTTGCAAGTATGGCATGATACGGGTCCTAAACTACCTGGGCAGGTAGCATAATAGTTGCCACGTACGGTCTCTCATCACCGCGTACGCATGTAGCCCCTTACAGATAGTCACATACACTTATTTAATTCACATATGGGGTAAATTCCCTCTTACAAGGTTAGAAAGGAGACTTACCTCATCCCAATACTTAATTCAAATTTTAGGAATGCGCTTAAACCCTCAAATCGGAGCCGAACGATCCAAAAACTATTCCAATGGGGTAAGAACTAGTCAATACATGCTCAAGAGTTCATATTCTGGCTATTAAACTAATTTTCCAACCATAAATGCAAGGTTCCTAAAATTCATCCTTGTGCCAACGTGCCCCGATTCCAAAAATATTTGAAGAAAGTTGTTACGCATAACTAAGGATAAAGAATATATGATTTGTACTCTATTCCATAACAAGTTTCGTGGTTAGATGTTATTTTTATCAATACCCTAGGTTTTTTACTCTAATCTCATGATTTTTACTAATCTTTGTGTGTTAATCTACCCAAAAACAAAGTATTAAACTCACATTAAGTATAATTAACTTACCTCACAATGCTAGGTTGAAATCCCTTCTTTGTAAGCTCCCAAATCACCCAATAAATGAATGAAAATGACCCCAAATGGTCTATGTCCCGCATTTATTAAGTTGTGCACATGCCTCAGATGTCGCATTTGCGACATCTGGTTCGCAAATGCGAAGGTCACAATTGCGGAAAAAGCATCGTAAATGCGAATCTGTGCTCCCTCTGCAAGGGTCGCGAATGCGACAAAAGGATCACAAATGCAGACTCTGCTGGGCTCCCAAATGCGATAAAAAATGTCGCAAATGCGATCGCTGCCCAACTCAACCTTCTTTGCAATTACGAAGCCTTTATCGCAAATGTGATTATCACAAATGCGAACAAATTCTTGCATTTGCGAGACCTGCAACAGCATACAAGAGACACCAGAAAACTAGAGTGTTTTCACTCCTAACACACGTTCGAAACTCACCGAGCCCTCGGGGCTCCATACCGAAAAATCACACAAGTCTAACAACATCATACAAATTTGCTCGTGCGATCAGAACACCGAAATAACATCAAAAGATAAGAATTGCCACCCAAAACCAATGAATGAAACATAAGAACTTTAAGTTCTTCATTCCCCTTCCAATGAGCCGAAACGTACTTAAGCTACTCGGAATAACACCAAATTTTGCGTGCAAGTCTTAAATGACATTATGAATGTATTACCGATCTCGAAATTTCATTTGGACCTCGATATTACCAAAGCACATTCCAAACCAAATTTATAGAACTTCTAAAACCTTCAAGAACCAACTTTTACTATTATGCGCTAAAACTCTCCCGGGTTATCCAAATCCCGATACAGACATACGCCCAAGTCCAAAATCATCATACGAACCTACTGAAACCGTCAAATACCAATTCTAAGGCCGTTTACTCAAAATATTGACCGAAGTCAAACTTTGCCTTTTAAGCCAACCTTAAGGAACCAAATGCTCCAATTTCAACCCAAACTCTTCCAATTCCCGAACCAACTATCCCTGCAAGTCATAGATCAACTAAAGCAAGTATGGGAAGTCTTATTTAGGGAAACATAGCTCTAGAAAGTAAAACGACTAGTCGGGTCGTTACAACGTCAATGTTGTCTATAGTTCATCTCTTGTGACGACCCGACCAGTCGTCTCATGAGTTACCGCTCTGTTTTCCTTATTTCTGCTTCTTATTGCTTTGTATAATGGTTCTATATGTGATCGGGTTGATTGGTTAGGGTTCAAAAAGGAATTGGTAAGGTTTGAAATACTTAGTCTCTTTTGAGGAAGGTTAAGTTGGAAAAGTCAACCAGATGTTGACTTATGTGTTAGAGGGATCGGATGTGAGTTCCGATGGTTTAGTTAGCTTTGTGAGGTGATATGGGACTTAGGCACGTGATCGGAATGAGTTTTAGAGGTTCGGAGTAGATTTAGGCTTGAATTGGCGAAGTTGAGATTTTGGCGATTTCCAGTTGGTAGGCGAGATTTTGATATAGGGGTTGGAATAGAATTCTTAGAGTTGTAGTAGTTCCATTGTGTCATTTGGGATGTGTGTACAAAATTTTAGGTCATTCAGACGTGGTTAGGTTGGGTTTTGATCAAAAGCGTAATTCGGATGATTTTTGGGAACTTAGGCTTGAGTCCGATGTGTTTTGGTTGTTTTGATATTTTTGAGGTGTTTTGAAGATTGGTACATGTTTGAATAAGGGTTTGGGATATGTTGGTGCTTTTGGTTGAGGTCCTGAGGGCCTCGGGGTGATTTCGGATGGTTGACGAAGGAGTTTGAGACTTGGTGAATTGCAAATATTTGTTGCTTCTGGTATTTTCGCACCTGCGGATTAGGAACCACAGGTGTGATGCCACATATGTGGGTGATTGGTCGCAAAAGTGAAAAGGGGGCTTGAAGAGCAGGAACGGTAGAAGCGGTGAGGAGGACCGCATCTACGATGTCGCAGATGCAGGTATGGGACCGTAGATGCAGATAATGGGAAGCTTAAGTTATTTACGCAGAAGCGGATCAAGAACCGCAAATGCGGTACCGCAAAAGCGGTAAATAGAGTTGCAGATGCGAAAATGCCTGGGCAGAAGGTATAAATTGTGTCCTTCCCGATTTTTAGCCATTTTTACCATTTCTAAATTGGCTTGGGAGCTTTTTGGACGATTTTGAAGAGGGATTTCAAGGGAACTTCATCAAGGTAAGGAATTTGGACGTAAGACTCATTCCTATGGTATTATTTCATGGATTTGAGCTATAATTAATGAAATTTAAGAGCAAAAATTGGGAAAACTGCGGCTTGAAAACTTAGACCTTTGCTTGAGGATTTGAAGGACCATTTGAGGTCGGATTTCAGAACTTTGATATGTATGAACTCGTGGAGAGAAAAGGAATCTATTGATGTAAAAATTATTGAATTCCAAGACGTGGGCCCGGGGTTGAGTTTTGGTAATTTCGGGATTTGTGTTGTAAATTCGTTATTTTTGCTTGGGCTTCGTTCCCTTAGCATGTTTTGACGCCGTGATTCTGATTTTGGATAGATTTGACACGAGTGGAGGACGATTCGAGGGGCAAAGGCGTCGCGGGCTAGAGATTTGACCGGATTGAGGTGAGTAATGATTGTAAATGTTGTTCTGAGGGTATAAAACCCCGAATTGCAAACCGTTGTGCTATATTGATGTGACACACACACTAGATGACGAGCGTGGGGTCGTGCACTGTTGGGGATTATGACTTAGTCCGTCCCGAATGACTATTTTGCCGCGTATTTGACTGAAGTCTATTTGCTATCATCATTATTTGGGCTGAATGCCATATTTGGGCTTCGTGTCAACTATCTGAACCCTTAGGGGACTTTTATTTATATTTCCTCATTGTTTTGACTTTATACTTGAACTCGGTCATATTATATTTCATTGTTTTCATACTCAGCCATGTTTACTCTATTTTAACACTTAAATGATCTTTTAAATGATATTTTGGGCTGAGAATCATGTTTTTACTATTGCCCGAGTGGTTTGTGAGGATTTTGACTGAGTAAGGACAAGGGCCTATGTTGTGAGGAAACATTTGATATGATTATGAGGTCGAGGGCCTGAGATATATACGCCACGAGGTAGCTTGTTGATATGAGGCCGAGGGCCTAGTGATGATGCCACGAGATGGCTTGATATTGCGCTTGGGCCGTAAGGAGCCCCTCCAGGAGTCTGCACACCCCCAGTGAGCGCGGGTACCCATCGTGATGTGAGATATAGCCCGATGAGCTGGTATTATTCTGATATATTACCCGAGGGGCGGATTTGTGGATACTGTGCCCTAGGGGCGAACCTTTATGTGTTTATTTTCCTTAATTGCCTGTCATTTACCTGCTTAAATTGTTGAAAAAGGTTTTCGTGAAGTTTAATTCGAGTTAAATGACTTTCACATATCTTTTGCTGGTTTTACTACTTCATTATAGTCTGCAAATGTGCTTTACGTGATTTCCTGCTTTCAGACCTTATTTATGATAATTACTCACTGAGTTGGAGTACTTACTTTACTCCCTGTACCCCGTGTGCAGATTCAGGAGCATCTGGTCCCACTCTCGAGTGCTGATCAGTTCCAGCTCAGGCGGATCCGAGGAATCTCTAGGTAGCTGTGGGCATTCGCAGCCCGGAGCTCTTCCCTATCATATTTCTTCATGTTTTTAGTGTCTGTATTAAACCTTGTAGTTTCCTCTGAGTATTCCGGATTGTTTTGATGCTCATGACTAGTGACACCCCCGTATCGGGTTGTGTTGGGTTGTATTCCGCAAATTGCGTTATTATCTGCTTAAACTTTGGATTATTTTATCATGTTTTAGACTGTTTCTTACTGTTTAACTGTTAAATACTGAAATGGGAAGTGTCGACTGGCCTTGTTTTCACCAAAGGTGCCATCACGATCGGGTCCGGATTTAGGATCGTGACATTTTTTTTAGTGTTGTTGGCCATCTCATTAAAGAACAATTATGATATGAGTTTAATGATATATTTATTTTTATGGCGCTTGCAGTTGTTGACTCTTTTTTATATGTAATTGGTTTACAATTTTCAAGATTTCTTTGGACGTGGCATATTTAGAATATGTTAAAGGCGAGCTCTTGGCGCTATCCTAGCGCTACTTGACAATCTAATCTAATTCGTGTGATGAAGGTAAAATATTTATACAGAGAGAGAGAGAGTTGATTGCGTAAATTATATATGTATTGGTTTTTGTTTTTGTTTTGGTTTATATATTTAGAAATCTATTGTTTGTTGTTGTTGTTATATTTTTGAGATACAATATCCTACCTATTATTTAATCTCCAAGACACGACATACTTTAACGTTACTAATATTATTACTTTTAGAGATGTGAATCAGGATGTTGAGAAATGTTTAAGGTAAGGTATGTAGCGGTACATGCATAATATTAGAATTGTATTTTTATTTTAATATTATTTTATGCTAAATGATGAATTAAGCTATCTAATTTCGACCTACAATCAAAATATGCACATAATTAAGCACTCCATCTATATCTGATTTCAAATTTCAACTTTGCACGAGAGTTGATTATTTACACAAGTAAACATAATTCACTTTGATAACAGTTGTGCATGCGTCTTATAGGAAAATTGATGAGGCAACTGGGTAATTATCACGATTTGACAATATACTATGTATATTATATTATTCAGGTCAAATAAAAGCATGTTAAAGTCGTAGGTAAGATACGATCACATTTAAATTTCTAAAATTAAAGTATCATATATCTAACTAACTTAACTAAATTAATAAATTTTAGTTTCAGATATTATTTTTTCAGGTTGAGATGATGTTTTTCAGGTTCAGAGATGACGTCCAATTATTTTTTTCAAGTATTATGATAATATAATAATATTAGTTTTTTCGCATTTAAATGATTGTTATATTTTTTTTTATTGTTTCATTTTTTTCATGTCAATTGCTTTAAAATAATTTGTTCTCGTGTATATAAACAAAATTGACTAAATATCTATATGTCATTATTTACGTGCAACGCACGTTTATAGAAACTATTATATTAAAAACACGAAGGCCCATAGCGAAATGTTGTTCGCCTTTTTTACCCTTTAAAAATAGATTTTGCATTGGATAAAATTGTAATTCAATATCTTTATAATATTTAGAACCTGAAAGTTCACTGAAATTTTGGTTATTAAGTATTTCCTTATTTGAAGTATATACCTAAAATTTATGACTTACAGACCATTATTATTTTACCATTAATAAATCATTAAAAAATTCAAATATTTGGAAGGTCAGTACACAATTTTACGTCCATTTGAAGTAGTCAACAACTACAGTAATTTTATTGAAGAACAATTCTACTAACATTTAGTATTTTCAACAAATTACATTGATTTAGTCTCATTAAGTTGTAAGACGATGTAAGAATAAAATTAAAACTATTAAATATATAGAAAAATAATATTTCACTCTTTTAATCTTGTCTTGTTTAATCTATACAAACACTATTATTATATCGCGAAACTCCAACTGAAAATTGATCGATCATTTTATCATTTAAAAATAAATATCATATTGAACAAAAAAGTCATTTAATTAGTATTTTCTACGAGTAGTATTTAGAACGATAAAGTTAATTAAAATTTTGACTATTATATCTTTTCTTATTTGAAAATATTTGACCTTATAATATTTATTAATAATTTAATACCACTAAGATTTTACTTATATTAGTTAAATAAGTAAATTACGAGAATTTATTTTAGGAATTATTATTTTATCAAAAACAACAATAATCCATATGATATTAGGAATCTTTCATTTCAAGATGCAAAGAGACTCTTAAAATAATCCTTTTTTTTTCTATCCAAGTGCAAAAAACGACAAGAGGAAGAGGCGAAAACTCTAAAATCAAATTCTACAAAAATCTAACTCAAGAGCTCAAGATATTGTTGGATTGCTAAAATTTTGAAGATCTAAGACTTGGGTTAGCTTTAGAATTGTAAGTTTGATATCGTGTTAATTTGTCAATATTTTTATTGGATTGGGAGCTTTTGGTTAATCTTTTTATAGAAGATTTAAAAAGAGATAACAATATGAAAAATATAACATGCTAAGTAATTCAAACAGATAGATCAAAGAAATGATCTAAAATGACCTGACATTTTAACAGTTTGAATACATTCACTATGCCTCAAAGTGTCTTATTATACGTATGAGTTTGTCAATATGATCATATTCAAGTGAAGTACATGTTATTTTTAAAAATGAAATTGAAATGTTCAGACATTATACAATAGAAATTATTATATTTTAAAACTATCTACAAAGTATATTAAATTAGTTTGATCAAAATAATAGGTTTTTTATTTCAAGATCACAAAGAGGAGGCAATTAATGTGTAAATTAAAAAATTTAGTAGATGCCTTATTTACTCTTTTTGGACTAACCATGGAAAAATATATTCTTTTATCTAGCAACTAGGAATCGTGTGTCTCAATTAAAAGCCATGGTGTTAATGACTATGCCAGAGCGTATTTGTTATTTAGGTTTCTCGCTAATGTAAAAAATATTAATAGCTATTGTCAACTCAAGTAATTCCTTTTTAAGAAAATATTTTATAAAAAATATTATCTTGAAGTTTCGTAGTTCTGGTATCGATAAATCTGTTTACTTTGAAAATGGTAATTACAATTAAATTTGATTTTGTGGTTCTAAAAATACCTGATTTATTTTTACGCTAGTTGTTATACAGTAGATGCTAAGTGTGAGACTAGAAAATGAGATGAGATCTTGAAATCAATATGTTTAAGCAAACCGAATGGTTGAGAATCGGGGCCTCGAGCCAGGTTATACGGGGCCTCGAGGTCGAGCTAGATGCTAAGCTGTGGACAACCGATGAACGACTAGCAGTTTTGAGAGCTTTGATGAAGGCTGTTTATGATCAATAATGAGTAATAAACGAAGAACAATTAATGAAATACAATAAATGTAAGCAATAAATGTGAGTAATAGAATCAAGGGAGAATGTGTTTTAGTTAGAGAGCAGAGAATATTCTTGTTCTTCTATTGAATGTTGTGTGTTGTATCATGTGTGTAAAAAATAACAAGGGTCCCCTTTATATAGGAGGGAGGAATCCCAACATAGTACATATGCATTTATTACAAAAATATGCGGCTGGTACAACCATTTAATGCCACGATACAGGCTTGTACTGTCCTTATGGACTTGGTCAGCTTCAATCAGTCGCCTTGGGAATCTCTCACTCGTTCATCATAGCTACCGATTTGCTCTGCCTCGAGGTCGAGCATAGGGAACTCTCAGGGTCGAGCCTCGAACTTGGCCTCGGGCTTCCTGAAGACTGGCTATGGGATACAATAATGAGCATAAAATCGGGCTCTCCGATTTTAGCCGTATACAGATAGTCCCCGCATTTCTTAGAATAGAATGATATGAAACGATTTTGACATCGACTTGCTCGAGCCTCTCATGATGACGTCGCGCCTATGACGTAAGCTTTTATGATAACTGAAACGTCCCACTATCGCGCCTCCTTTTTCTCGCGAAATCAGTTTTATGACAGTTTTGGTTGGGACAACTATTTCCTTTTGGAAAGAGAGTTTGCATTTTGAAGAGTCGCCACCTAATGATTTATGGTGCATTAGGGGCATCTATAGGGTTCATTTATAACTACGTTTGATAACCAGAGACAAGGTAAGGGCTTGAAATTATCCTAATGGGAAGGTGTTAGACACCCTTTAGGATCCACTAGTGTGGTTCCTTGCCAAACAGTTTTTGTGAATTTGTACAAGTAGCAAATAAATAAGTATGACTCAAATAGTAGGGGATTTAAGTTTAAGTACACAGATGTTTGGAAATCGGTTAATGAAAAGCAAAATTTTGAAAAGAATTACAATATAAGCATATTTGGAAATGTAATGGGGGTATTCTAGGTTTGTTTATAATATGGATCACATCAATGCAATACCTGGTATGACACTCCTCAAAGAGGGGCTACACGTGGTATTAGCGCACCAGTCATCATATTCATATCTACCCTTTTTCGCCCCGTAAAAGTAATTAAAGCCAGGGTTGATATCGACCCCTATTGCATGCTGTTACCCATTCCTTCCTATCAGTCCCGGAAGAATTTAGGACTCCTATCCTATAAAAGGGGGTTCTAGGCAGTCCCTTAAGTTTAAAGGTAAAATACTAAGGCGACATAAAATAAACAAGTAGGACTTCAATTAAGGGGAGCATGGAAGACCAGTGAAAGGCTCAGATATACCTCCACATACAGTACACATATACAACATGACTCATACACAATTAAGGTCTAAATTCAGATCCTAAATATGGTATCTAAGTGATAATAATAGGCTCAGATTTATGACATAACTCAAATAGGAAGTCCTAATCAGGCTTGCCTACTAATTTTAACATGCTGACGATCAAACAATAATCGCAAAGACGGTTCTGATTTTATTTTAAGCTATATTACCTAAGGCTTGCCTAGGTGTAAAAATAATATGCAGTAGTTACCAGAATTATAAAACAGTTATTTTACCTAAAGCATGTTGTTCTAAAGGTTGCAAAGACATGAAGGATTATGACCACTTTTACTTAAACAGGATAATCAAACGTGAGACTGTTTTATATCCTTTTTCATGCATCAGTAGTTTAACTAGGTATG
This sequence comes from Nicotiana tabacum, assembly GCF_000715075.1. Lineage (NCBI taxonomy): Eukaryota > Viridiplantae > Streptophyta > Magnoliopsida > Solanales > Solanaceae > Nicotiana > Nicotiana tabacum. The sequence goes on from NC_134087.1 coordinate 83,168,394, forward strand.
ACTGAGGGAGTGTGAACGAGATCCTAAAATAGGGTATCTAACGTGCACATATGAAAAATGCAGAATGATTGCAGAATTTGCAGAATTCCTAGAGCATGGTTTCTAAATGCCCAAAGAATTACAATATGGTTTCAAGGTGTGCAGGAGCAACAGTTTCAAGGTTGATGTTGTTCTTTAGCCTAAAACAGGATTTCTAAGTGGTAAAGTGATGCCAAATGAGATGCTGAAACAGTAAACCTAAGAACATGGTGTCTAATGCATGATATGCTTTGAATTGATTGATCTTACGCATGGATTCTAATGCACATATAGGAAATGTAAACCTAAGACATGGGTTCTATCCATTGATGTTGATAGCATATATAACTACCCTCCCTTTTCACTAACCAGCCCCAATACCTGTTCACAACAGATTATTATAGACCAATACTGAAATGAATTAACATAAGTAGAAAAGAAAAATAAAAATTAAAAAGTTACACTATAGAGAGCATGAAGACAGACCCAGATTCTCAACACCTGATTAGGACTTCATCTCTGAGTTATGTAATAAATCACCTCAAATGTCAAGATTGTTCCATAGCCTTTCTCATATCTGGATGTGTTAGAGATCCCTTAGGACCTTAAGGGATCCCGGGCAGTGTTCACAACAAGACTTCATAGCAAAGACAGAGTAAGTGCAATATGGAAAGGCCAGCTTTTGTGTGTCCAATTTCAAAGGGAGCTCAAGGGTCCCAAGGCAAGGCTCACACAAAATGGGCAGAACTTAGTGGTCTAAGGGTAGAATGAGAGTGCTTGACATAGGTTTAAAAGAGTTGAGTTGGAAACAGTTTTGACAATGATTAGTTTGAAAATAAGTTTTGGAAAGCAATAGAAGAGTTTGCCTTAGTGAAAGCAAGTTTAAAGAAGAAAAGAATCATGACAATCCACAACTCAAAACCAAATCAACATACATAGTTCAAACACAAACAGGGAAAGGAGGAATTGGGGATAAGTAGTTTATATATGAAAGCATATTTAAACACAAGTTAACACCAGAGAAGTACTATAGAACTTTAAATAGTCACAACAATAGTCTATCACAAAGTGTCCATGCTAGGAGCTTACCAACATTAGATTAAGGGGTGCTACACAGAGTTAAACATTAGGTTTCGGGGGAAGGGTTCAGGATCACATAATAACTAGGTGTCACGAACACATGCTTATAATGTATTGGGGGTTAGGGGGTAGGACAGAATTGTAGTAGAAAATATAAGAAAGCAATAGGCATGCTAAATTACAGGGAAGGGGTAATCACATGGAAAAATAGGCATGCTAATTGCAAGGGAGACAGCAGAACCACAAGTAGAAACATAAGAGAAACAAAAGGAAGTGCAATACAAATAGAGACATATTGTTTTGGATGCTGTAAGTTAAACTGAAACATACCAGTAAAAATGTGAGAATAAGTGTAGAGTGAGGAGTGAAGAGCAGTGTAATGAAGGGAAGTAGAGCAGTAGTGTGTAGAGCAGTAGAGCAGTAGAGCAGTAGAGCAATGTAATCACTTAGTTTTGGCTTGCAGCCGACTGAGTATCAAGTAAACAACAAGAGAAGCAAGAGAGTATGTATGTGTGTAAGAGAGAGTTCAGAATAGTGGAATTGTTCATCTGTTATGCTAAAGAGAGGGTAGAGTATGTATAGTATGAGAATAGGCAGGAAAATAAGGTAATAAGTACTGACTTAGCACAATTATAGAAATAATACAAATGAGAATCAATTAAAGACCCGGACTCCCTTCAATTAGGGAGTCATAGTTCAAACTGGTACAAGTTGTATCAAATAAGGAAAAGAATTACTTATAAGACTGATTTTACCATAATATGAGTATTAAAAGCATGTAGCATGTAATAAGGACTAAGTACAAAATATTTTCAAGTAAGGAAAGTACACGTTAAATAAGCAACAACATATTTGTGCACATAAATAAGGTAGAGTACAATTTTAATTCTGAAAGTTAATTCAAAGAATCACGAATGAGATTGAAAATCACAGGGAATCAGCACTAACTAAGGAAAGTATCACAAAAATAAGGAAGTAATTCGAAAATATTAGTACATAATTACAAGGAAAATACACAAAACCATAGATTCAGGGAAGATATCGCAGGTCTAAAGAGATTACACAAAAATTAATATATTATTATGTGAACAATCAATAAAACAAATAGTCGGACCTATTAAACGATAAATAACATGTGTTGAACAAAATCAGAGAAACCCTAAGAACAAATTAGAGCAGGAAGCCCAAGAGCAAATAGAACATACATGAAACCTAGAATGTTTGTGAGAGACATGCAAACACATCGCAAACAGACTCAAACTTCAAATCGAACCCAGAAGTATTAGAATTTCTTAACAGAAATGAATTGAGCAAAAGGAAACACTCAGGTGATGTTTAAACATGCTAAAAATTAGAAAGAAATCGTTTTTGCAAAAGGGTTTTGAAACACTAGTCTGGAAAATGAGGAAACCATTTGAAATCAAGGAAATCTTTTGAGGAAAACAGGTGAGAACCTTAAAAGACACATAGATCCATCACAAATCTAAAAGGATGGGAGGATTTAAAGCTAGGGTTTCCAGAGAAAACCCAAAGGAGGAGAAGAGAGCTTAAAATATCACTGGCCCTTGGCCGAAAAATGTATAGATCTTACTCGAACGGCCATAGGTGGCCGAAAAATATGGCATGAGACCGGAGATGGGAGTGGACCGCCTCAGGGTCACTAGAGAGCCTCCACCGGTGACACAGGTGTAAAAGACGGATCCATAAGGTCGATAAGAGATGGAAACTTCATAGCTTCCGGCGAGGAGATGGCCGGAGAGGGGAGAGACAGAGCTTAGGATATGAAGGGTTTAGAGAGAGTTGAGAGGATTCCGAGAGATGGTTGAGAAGTGAGATGGGGAAAAATGAGAAAGGGGGGTAGTCATTTAGGGGATAATATGGTAAGTATTAATCTAGGCCATTGATTTGAATTAATCAACGGCTCAGATCGAACGAGGGTTGGGCCGGGTAAGATTTTAAGTTTGGGTTGAGTAACTGGGCTAGTTTATTGGGTTAGGGGTCTGGGTTAATTAGGTTAGAATTGAAATTTAAAAATGGCTAGTTGTTAAATACAACATAAAAATAGATAAATAATTTATAAAAATGGCTAATAATTATAAAAAATAAAATTGATGCTTAATAAGCATAAAAATAGATAAATGACTAATTATTGAGTAAAAACATAGCACAAAATATATAATTAGACCATAATTGCAAAGTCATTGCAATTATAACCAGATAGTGCCAATTTGGCTAATTTGTGAAATACATTTGGTCTTAATAGGACCAAAAATGATATATTAAATCAAGGAGTGCTTTTGAAATCATCTGTAATACAATTTATAATTAATTATTAGAGATAAAAATACTGGATAAATAAAAAATAAATTAGTAAAATATGAGGAAAATTATAGAAAAATACCAATTGTTATGAAAACCTAATTTTTATGGCCTATATGCAAATTTAAAATAATTTGAGAAAAAAATTGGGTATCAACAACTGCTCCTCTTTACCCGGGAAGGATGAAAGAATTGTCGGGTAAAGATATGATGGCCAATTTTGACCGAGCGAAATGGTTTGAAGAGATTTAGGTTGCACCCTAGTTTCTGAGTTGCCTACATATCCCTGGCTTTACAGGAATCAGGTCGTATATAGTTCAGGATCCATCGACGGAGTATACCGATGAAGCCATTTCAAGAGCGGACGCAACATCAAGGGCTGGGTGAGTGGACTTACGGGAATGGTTAGGTTTGATATATCTCGAGGAAACTGGAGCGGGATCGCTCCTACTAGGATAGTCGTTGCTCACCATCTTACTTGCAAATAGAAGCAATACAAGCGTATATTGTGCATAAATTTACACATGATGCAAATTCTCGTCGGACCATGCTTGTCTTCGGAGGTTAGGAATGGTATCCTCAGACCATGATGTCCTTGGCCATGGGTTGTTTGATGCAGGATTCGCAGGTCATGAAATGATGTTCTCGGGCTATGAGGATGGTGCCTCCGAACCATGACGCCTTTGAATAATGATATACAAAAGATTGAAAGAGATCCCCAGGCCATGACATGGTGTTCTCGGGCTCTGAAGATGGTGCCTCTGAATGATGACGCCTTTGGATAAGTTAGCAATATTTCAGCCCATGAAGGATGAAGTAGTATGATGCGAACAAGACAGAGCTTAGTCTTGCGAATTGAAGGGCAGAGCTTAGCCCGTAAGAGAAACAAGATAAATAGTGCTTGGGATAGTGCTTACTTCCGAAGAAAATTGGAGGCAGATCTTAGCCTCAAAAGGCAGAAAAGTAGCCTTATGCAAAGATGCGAACGAAGATGGAGGTAGAGCTTAACCTCAGAAGGCAGAATGGTAGCCTTATGCGAGAATGCAGATAGAGAGGGAGACAGCGTTTAGTCTCGGAAGGCAGAATGGTAGACTTATGCAAATTGGAAGGCAGAATGGTAGCCTTAAGAATGCTGATGGAGAGGGAAACATCGTTTAGTCTCGGAAGGTAGAATGGTAGCCTTATGCAAATTGGAAGTCAGAATAGTAACCTTATGCAATGTAAATGTAGATGGAGACATTGTTTAGTCTCGGAAGGCAGAATGATAGCCTTATGCAATACAGATGCAGATGGAGGTAGAGCTTAACCTCGGAAGTCAGAATGATAACCTTATGCAAGAAATAAGGTAACAAATGACAGTAGAGTTTTCTTAGCTGATAGCATATTGCGGCGTTGTGATTACTTGGAGCATTGTGACATACGAAACATCACTGGTGTGTGCTGATAGCAAATGTTGGCAGGTGCAATGGTTCTTAGAATTGTATTCTTGACCAATGTTTGTCACATGGGTGTACAGTATGTTTAATGTTTTCGCAATCCTAATGCCTGCATTCAAAGAAAAATCATGAGTTTTGTAAGGGGGGAGGTTAGTTCGTATCCCCGCGGGCTTTGCTTGACTCGTTCGACTTTGATCTGGTGATACTGTCTATATCATTGGGGTAGCATTGCTAAACAAAGCAGTCTCAATAAATATGTGTGATTTTGTAAAAGTATGACATAAATGTATAAAAAACAGCTTTTAGATGAACTAGCGACTACGACGCAGTTCAGGACATTGCAACCTCCTTTGCTATGGAATTTGAGGGTCCTCCTCAAAATTCTGCCACATTTTGATGGGTTGACGTTTCTAACTATTGCTCGTGTGGCGATCGGCTGAAATTACTTCGGAATTTTGAAGGTCCTCCTCAAAGTTCTGCCCCAGTTTCCAATTACAGGGGGGGGATGAAATTTTTATTGAATTGTGACCGAACCCATAGGGCTGCCTACGTATCCCCTCTTAAATGGGAATCAGGTTAGGCGTAGTTCAATTTACATCATATAAGGAAAGCATAAAGATTACACATAGTAACGCTTGACTACATCTAAATTGATCGGCTTTGGCCAAACTTCTCCGTCCATTTCTGCAAGTATGAGGGCTCCTCCTGTCAAAACCCGGTGAACCATGTATGGACCCTGCCAGTTGGGAGAGAACTTCCCTTTGGCTTCATCTTGTTGCAGAACATTTTTCTTTAATACCAGCTGCCCCAGTGTGAATTATCTTAGCTTGACTCTTTTGTTGAAGACTCTGGACATTCTGTTCTGATAGAGTTGGCCATGATAGACTGCATTCATTCTCTTTCCATCTATAACGGCTAGTTTCTCATAACGACTTTTTACCCACTCTGCATCGTCGAGCTCAACTTCTTGTATGATCCATAGGGAAGGAATTTCTACCTCAACGGGAATGACAGTTTATGTACCGTAAACCAGCATATAGGGGGTTGCCCCGGTTAATGTGTGGACTACGGTGCAATACCCCAGTAGAGAAAATAATAACTTCTCATGCCACTGTCTGTGATTCTTTATCATTTTCATCAATATCTTCTTGATATTTTTATTGGCGGCTCCTACAGCTCGATTCATCTCCTGTAGGCTGTGGAATTCTTGTGTTTGATCTTGAAAGTTTCGCACCTAGCTTTCATTAAGTCGTTGTTGAGGTTGGAGCCATTATTAGTAATAATTGACTTTGGAATTCAGAATCGACAAACAATGCAGTCGCGGACAAAGTCTGCCACGACTTTCTTAGTCACTACTTTGTAAGATGCTGCTTCTACCCATTTGGTGAAATAGTCGATGGCTACTAGGATAAACCTATGTCCATTGGAAGCAGCAGGCTCGATTGGTCCAATAACGTCCATTCCCCATGCGGTGAACGACCACGATGAGCTTATTTTTTTTAAGATCACTTGGAGGTACCTTTATCATTTGTGCATGTATCTGACAACGGTGGCATTTCCGGACATACTGGATGAAGTCCGTTTCCATAGTCATCCAAAAGTAACCTACCCCGAGTATCTTCTTTGCTAAGACAAAACCGTTCATTTGTGGGTCGCAGGTCCCAGCATGAATTTCCTCTAGTAGCCTGGATGCTTCCTTTGCATCGACACATCTTAATAATCCTACATCGGGAGTCCTCTTATGCAGGATTCCTCCACTGTGAAAGAAGTTATTGGACAATCTCTGAAGTGTGCGTTTCTGAGTAGGATTAGCAAGATCCGGGTACTCTTCTTTTGCCAAATATTCCTTGATATCATGAAACCAAGGCTTTCCGTCTGCTTCCTCTTCAACATGGGCACAATAAGCTGGCTAATTATGGATTTTTACCGGAATGGAATCAATGAAATTCTTGTCGTGATGATGTATCATAGATAATAGGGTAGCCAACGAATCGGCAAACTCATTCTTGATTCTAGGAACATGCTGGAATTCCGTCCTCGTGAACCTCTTTCTCAATTCCTGTACGTGATGCAGATACGGGAGTATCTTTGAGTTCTTGGTTGTCCATTAAAATCCTCGTACCTGATGTATAAGCAAGTTTGAATCTCCAATCACTAGTAGTTCTTGAACGTTCATGTCAATGGCCATTTTGAGTCCTAAGATGCAGGTTTCATACTCGGCCATATTATTGGTGCAGGGGAACCTAAGTTTGGCAGGCACCGGATAATGATGACCGGTTTCTAATATTAGGATTACTCATATGCCAACTCCTTTGAAGTTTGTTGCTCCATCGAAGAACATTCTCCAACCGTCATAGGATTCCGCAATGTCCTCTCCTATATACCTCTTCATCAGAAAAATACATTTTCAGGGGTTCATATCCTCCATCCACGGGGTTTTCAGCAAGGTGGTCTGCTAGTGCCTGTCCTTTGACCGCTTTCTGAGTTATGTAAACAATGTCGAACTCACTCAACAGGATTTGCCACTTGGCTAGCTTGCCGGTGGGCATGGGCTTCTGAAAGATGTACTTCAAGGGATCCATTCTCGATATGAGATATGTAGTATAGGTGTAGAAGTAATGTCTCAGCTTCTGAGCTACCCATGTCAAAGCATAACAGGTACGTTCCAATAGAGAATACTGGGCCTCGTACGGGGTGAACTTCTTACTGAGATAATAAATGGCTTGTTCCTTCCTCCCTGTTTCATTATTCTACCCCAGAACGCAGCCGAAAGCTCTATCTAACACTGCAAGGTAAAGTAATAAGGGTCTACCTAGCTCGGGTGGGACTAAGACTGGTGGTGTTGACATGCACTCCTTGATTTTGTAGAAGGCCTTTTGGAAGTCATTGGTCCATTTGGTGGCGGCATCCTTCTTAAACATCTTAAAGATTGGCTCACAGATAACTGTAGACTATGCTATGAATCGGCTGATGTAGTTAAGCCTTCCCAAAAAACTCATCACATCTTTGTTGTTCCTTGGTGGTGGTAGTTGTTGAATGGCTTTGACCTTCGATGGGTCTAGTTCTATTACTTGGTGGCTCACAATAAACCCAAGCAATTTCCCAGCAAGAACCCCAAATGCATACTTTGCGGGGTTTAGTTCCAGGTTGTATCTCCGCAGTCTATTGAAGAACCTCCTTAGATCTTCTATGTGATCAGTGGCCTTCTTGGATTTGATAATAACATCATCCACATATACCTCTATCTCTTTGTGTATCATATCATGAAAGATGGTAGTCATGGCCCTCACGTAGGTGGCCACTGCATTCTTCAAGCCGAATGGCATCATCTTGTAATAGTACACTTCCCACGGCGTAATGAAAGCTGTTTTCTCAGCATCTTCCTCATCCATCCAGATGTGATGATAACCAGCGAAGCAATCTATGAATGACTGTAGCTCATGCTTGCCGAAATTATCAATCAGGATGTGTATATTTGGCAGAGGTAAGTCGTCTTTCGGACTAGCCCGGTTGAGATCCCGGTAGTCAACACAGACTCTGACCTTCCCCTCCTTCTTTGGCACTAGCACAATATTGGCTAACCATGTCGGGTATTCTACTACCCTGAGAACCTTATCATTGATCTGCTTGGTAACTTCTTTCTTGATTTTCAAACTCATACCAGGCTTGAACTTTCTGAGATTTTTCTTTACTGGTGGACACAATGGATCGGTTGGCAGTTTGTGAGCCACAATAGATGTACTCAGACTAGTCATGTCGTCATATGACCAGGCGAATATTTCCTCATACTCCTTTAGAAATTTTGTGTATTCTTTCTTCTCCGATGGCGATAGGTGAATGGTGATTCGCGTTTCCTTGACGTTTTCTACATCTCTCAGATTGACAATTTCGGTCTTGTCTAGGTTGGACTTAGGTCTGTTCTCGAAGTTCTCAACTTCTTTGACAATCTTGTCAGGCATGTCATCTTCCTCTGAATCCATGTTTGTTTGTTGCATTGTCTTATTGCATGTCACAGTCATTGGTTTATCAAGACAAGTAATATTAATGTTGTATTGGTAATGCAAAGAGAGAAAAGAATTGCAATGAATATTAATTTATAAGAAAAATCAAAAAATGCTTTTGATAAATTGAATAACTGTGTTGAACAGCAAAGATCTTATTGTAGGAATTGAAAAATGCAAAAAAATCATTTAGTGAATAATGCTTGTTTTAGCCTGTATGGAAGGGCCTTCCTCCCCCTCCTCCTCGAGAATTACGTAACAGTCCATATCATTGTCCTCTAGAAACAAGTTCTTCACTGCTGCAAGTGCTTCTTCTTCATCTGTCCTATAAATAATGTTGGCCTGTTGGAAGGTCTGCTATAGATGCGGTATTGGCTGCTCTAGTGGGTAGTAAGGACCGCGCCATGGTGGCGACCAACTATTGAATTCTTCCCAGGTGTATTCATATCCCAAACCGAAGGTAGTGCCATGTTTCTTGAGTTTTATGGGTTTAGAGATTCCTTGGAGGTTATTGCCGAGCTCTTTGCCAGGTTCGTACCCACTCCAACTCAGTATAATCTCGATTTTTCTATCCCACCATTTGTCTTTGTCGATAGTATTGACTCGCTCAATGTGGTGGTAAGTTTCTCCACCCAGCTCCCTTCTTCCCTCAATCGCCAAAATGGTCTGGCGACTGTATATAAGGTTGCTACCGTCGCCATGAATGATCACTTCCTGGTGATTCCATTCGAACTCTACTGCCTGATGCAACGTTGAAGCTACGACCCCAGCAGCATGAATCCATGGCCGTCCCAGTAGCAAGTTGTAAGACGCTAGTACATCTATTACCTGGAAATTTACCTCGAACCAGGTTGGTCCCATCTGCAGGCATAGACTAATCTCACCAATGGTGGACCTCTGAAAACCATCGAAGGCTTTCACATTGATTGCTCCATCCTTTATCTCATGCAACGCTTTACCCAACTTCTTGAGTGTTACCAGCGGATAATTGTTAAGACTGGAACCTCCGTCGATCAGGATTCTGGTGATGAAATAATCTTCGCATTGCACGGTGATGTGCAGTGCTTTGTTATGCCCTAGCCCTTCAGGTGGCAGCTCGTTCTCATAAAAGGTGATCTTATGGCTTTCCAGCACTTGTCCTACCATATTAGCCACTTTCCCGCTGGTGATGTTACTCGGTACGTATGCTTTATTTAGCACCTTTAACAAAGCATTCTTGTGCATCTCAGAATTTTGCAGCACAGAGAGAATGGATATTTGTGCTGGTGTCTTGTTTAACTGGTCGATGACCGAATATTCCTTGGCTTGTATTTTTCTCCATAGGTCGTTCGGACCTGTCTCAATGAGGGGTGTCCGATTGGAGGCCTGCTTGCTTGATTCAGCCAGATGTTCAGAGGTATCGACTCTACCAGTTCTTGTCATACCCTGTGCTGCGAGAGTTTCTCCAATCTTGACCTTGCCCTTCCTTCTCGCCTCGGCTATATAGTACCAGGGTACAACATTTGTATAGAATGGTGGCATGGTTGACATCGCTACTAGGATCAACACGATTATCCTCACTTCGAATGGAACATGTGCCTTGGGTGGCAAGACTACAACCTCAAGTGGTACAGGTGTATTTGTTGGAGACACGAAGTCAACCTCAATTGGTGTCGGTGTCTTTGTGGATGGCTCTGCTTCATACTCAAGAGGAATAGACGTATTCACCTTAGTGTCCTCAGACGGTTGGATATGGACTATGATTGGATTGAGAGTAATTGTCGGTTTCTTTGGGTCATCATCTTCTACGATCAACCCGATTTATCCCTTGGGATCCCAGTCGTCTTCTACTTCAATCATGTGGATAACTCCACCGTTATGGCCTGGCAAAGGGTTGTTGCAGACATTTGGAGCATGTTCCTTTGCCACAATGATCTTGTTATCAATCAAAGACTATATCTTATCTTTCAAGGAGCGACATTCATCAATGGTGTGCCCTTTCATGCCGGAGTGGTATGCACAGGACTTGTTTGGGTTAACCCACTGAGAAGGATTCTCAGGGGTCGCAGCAGGGATATGGGTGACATAACCAGTAGCTTTGAGCCTCTCATACAGCTGGTCGATGGGTTCAGCGATGGCTGTATATTGTTTTGGAGGTTTGCGATGAAAATTAGGTCGGGGTCTAGGAACATTTTGGCATGCAGCGGGTGATTGATAATGGGATTGTTGAGCATTATAAGTTTGGTAGACATGAGTGGGTTGGGAGTATCTGGGTGAAGTAGGTTGATATGCAGGAGATGGAGATAACTGATAAGTTGGTGGCGGAGCTTGGTATGAGGGTGCTTGGTAATTTTGGGTTGGCTGTTATGGTAGTGAAAGTGTTGGGTAAGCTTGGTATTTAAAGGGAGACTTGGTCCTTTGTGCAACCATCACGGCCCCTACGCCTATTTTCTTGGACATACCACCGGACTATAAAGCCTTATTCATAGCTTGCAAGGCTTCGAAATTTGTAACCATACCACTTTTAATGCCTTCTTCAATTCTTTCTCCTAATTTGATAATGTCGGAGAACTTGTGGTTCTCAATCATCATCAGCCGTTCATAGTATTGCGGGTTCTGAGCCCCGACAAAGAACTTGTTCATTTGCTCCTCTCCTAAGGCGGGTCTGACCTTAGCAGCTTCGGACCTCCAGTGAGTAGCATACTCGTGAAATGTCTCCATGGGCTTCTTCTTCAAATTCTGGATATAGAACACATCTGGTGCGCTCTCTGTATTAAACCTGAATCTGTCCATAAAGTTAGATGCCATGCCTACCCAGCTTGACCACTTCTTGGGATCTTGGCTGATGTACCAAGATAATGCATCCCCTTTCAAACTCCTCATGAACAGCTTCATGCAGATCCTTTCATCCTTCCCTACTCTAACCAGCTTGTTGCAATATGTTCTCAAATGGACCCTTAGATCACCCGTACCATCGAAAATTTCGATCTTAGGAGGTTTGTACCTATCAAGCAGTTCGACATCAGGCTGTATGCAAAGGTCCTCATAGTTCAGCCCTTCGATTCCTTTGCTTCCCTCAATGCCCTGAATACGGCTGGTCAAATCCTTAAGTTCCTCGGCCAAGTTACTGATAAGCAGATCCTTTTCATCATACTCAGATATGCATAAGATAGGTTCGGTGGAGTGTGGCTTGGTCTTCATATAGATAAGATTGTTATGGTGGCCTGGTGTATGGGTGTGGAAATGGTCGTTTGTGGAGTTCTGAGGTTCTAGGATGAGTAGTGGAGTGTTGTTTGGGGTATGGCATGTGTTACATCGGTTCTTTGGTAGAGCAACGTGATGGTGAGGCACGAGATGATTTTGTTGTTTTGGGATATTTTGAGGAGGTGCAGTGTTTTGAGCGTTGGGGAATTTGATATCTGGGGTGTTGAGGGAAAATGACAGGTTTGCCAAATTTCGAACCTGATCGAGCTCTTCCTGAAATTTCAACAATTTCTTTTCAAGTTGTGACACATTCTCGTTAGGAACCCGAATACCCTGGCCATCAGTGGCCTCTACCCGTTAAGTTTTGTTCTCCTTCCTGATGTTTTTTAAATCTTCCATTTTGCCTTTGTTCTTGTCTTTAGAGGGACTAAGAGGAGGAGTGGGTGGAGGGCCCTTGGATCTTGTGAAATAAGTTGATGATGCCAGAGTGCATGAACTAACCTTTGGGAAGGGGGATAATACAAACAAAAATAAAACAAAAGGTAATCAAGTTAGTGAGGATTATAAAAAGTATTGCAATATTTAACCACATAGTGCGGGAATGTAAAGCGTGTCTTAATTTGGGAACCTCTTTGTGCCCGAGGTAGGCCTAGAAAAAAATAGATTTGGAGAACTTCGAATGCCAATAAATGCCTCATTTTATTGATAAAGATAGGTGAATCCCAAAACGACACTAAATAAGCAAGAAATAAAAGTCACTAATGGTCATTGGCCTTATTACATTCATAAAGCGAAAAAGTAAATTCCTATCTATTTGGTCCTAGAAGGACCTTACCCAGATTCGACATCCTTGGCTCCATCGAACAACCTCCACAATTCGCGAAGTCCCAGCAACAGGTATGCTCTGGCTAGATGTCCACCTTCGGTCCCTTCAGCCTTTTGACAGTCTTCAACCCTTTTGAGAAATTTTCCCTCTAGTTTTACTATGCCTCGCTCCAAGTATCCTAGCCTTTTGTTGGCACTGATAGCAATGTCTTTCCATTCCTCAATCAACTTCTTGTTGGACTCTTGTATCTCGCGGTGTTCACTCTCGCATTCACAGATCCTTTTGCGCAGCTGGTTGTACTTGACTTGCGCCTTGGCCTTTTCACCTATAATTTTGTGACCTCAAATGAACCCAGCTGGCCCAGACCATCCCAATTGTCTTCCAACCAGAATAGAAAGGGGTACAACCGACATGATGTCTATCTTTCTCGATGGTGTCTTTCTCCATTACGATCTTGCAGTGCCACATGTGGTGGGCTTGGCACTTGTGGGGACTATCATCATTTTGGAAGTCAGCTCGAAGATGGCTCATCTTGTTGACCCTGGGAATGACTTGCTTCCTACCTGCTTGCCTCTTAACTCGAAGAGGGGCATAAGGGTACATTCCTCTTAGACCAATCAGTATCAGGAAAGGTGCATCTCTGGATCGGAGACTAGTCGAACATCCATTGAACCTATTCTTCAGTCAGATTATCAAAGAGCTCAACCCATTATTTGGCATTCTCAGGCTGAGTGAACATGTCGGGGATGTAATTCATTCGCTCTGGATGGTGGAAAGCAATGTGATCATCCCAGGGCCTTTGCTGAATTTCTTGTCTGTATTCGCCCTTTTGGAGATATTCCATGAGCCAAAGTTGAAGTAATAGACTACAGCCTTCGAAGTGTCTCGCTCCTCGTTGACACTTTTCCAAGGCTCGGTATATGTCTGCAATGATCATGGGTACAATGCTGAATGTCTGCCCACTAATCCCCTCTATTAGGGTCTTGGTTACCATAGCTAGCCTAGTATGGATTCTCCCTTTCTTCATTGGAAACATGATCAAACCCAGGAACCAAAACATGAAGACGAATACCCTACGATGGATATGCCCCAAGGACATGATGGCAAACTCGTCATGGTAGGTACAATATGATTTTCTGTGACCGTACCTTTCATACAGGTAGTCAAAAGGGATGTACAACTCCTTTAGGCATACCAATTCTGCATTCTTCTTCAAACCCATCATTTTTAGGAAACCCTTGCCTGTGCGATTCTCAAGCATTAGCAAACCTGGTGTTTCCCACACTAGACCAGCCAGTCCTCCAATCTCTTCTAGTAAAGGCATCATTTCGATGTCCCCAAAGCGGAACACGGCCCTTTCACAATCCCAAAATAAGATAGTAGCTTCTATTATCATGTTGTTAGGCTGAATCTCTAAGAGGGATAGTAGATTACCCAGATATTTTCTAACGAGGGTTTTGTCACTAGAATGTAAATCTTCCAACCAACTTAGCAATCTTGGGTGGATATTGGCGACCATGCCGAATCTGGAGACTTCGTGCCTCATATTTCTGCAAGGCAAACAAGGTCGGGCCCTTACCCCCACCAGAATCAATTATTTAACATCAATAATTATCATGAAGCATTTAGTTCTCCAAATAAATGCACAAAACATGTTGATGTTCGTTTGGGTTTATGGAAACCAAGTGGACTTTTGGACAAGGCTATCTTAAAGGATCATTACGTGGACAACATAACTGACCCGGCTAGGTTTGACCATGATGCATGCACAATTTAAACAGAGAAAGGCTTCTATGGGGTTTTAGACTGGTACCCTTGAGCAGACAACTCAAGGGGGAAGACACAGAACTGTCGACTGCACCGCTGATCGACTAGTTTTACCGCAAATAAGCATTTCCCAATTTATGGGGGTAATGATATTAGAAGGGCACAACCACTCATCAAGCGTTGCTATAGTATTTGTTTTGCACGAGTGGTGTATGACGTTGAGCATGATTATGCAATAATTAAGAGCATGTTGACATGTATTTGCACGTTAACAAAGCGATAAATACAACAATTTTATAAAGCAGTTATAAAGGATGGAAACAAGAAAGATATGTCAGTTTTGCTTTTGAAGAAGAAATTAAATGTTTAAAAGAATTAAACAAATAATTTCACATAAGGGGGGTGGGGCTAAAAATTCACAAAAACGGTATGAAATGGTAAAAGCCTAAATATTCCCAGTAGAGTCGCCATGCTATCGCGCCCCCTTTTTTCTCGTGAAATCGGGTTTATGACATTTTTGGTTGGGACAACTCTTTCCTTTTGGAAAGGGGATTTGCATTTTGAAGAGTCGCCACCTAACAATTTAAGGTGCGTTAGGGCACCTATAAGGTTCATTTATAATTACGTTTGGTAACCAGAGACAGGGTAAGTGCTTGAAATTATCCTAAGCGGAAGGTGTTAGGCACCCCTCAAGATCCACTAGTGTGGTTCCTGGCCAAACAATTTTTGTGAATTTGTACAAGTAGCAAATAAACAAGTATGGCTCAAATAGTAGGGGATTTAAGTTTAAGTACACAGATATTTGGAAAGCAGTTATTGAAAAGAAAGATTTTGAAAAGAATTACAATCTAAGCATATTTGGGAATGTAAAGGGGGTATCTTAGGTTTGTTTATAATATGGATCACATCAATGCAATACCCGGTATGACACTCCTCAAAGAGGGGATACACGTGGTATTAACACACCGATTATCATATCCATATCTACCCTTTCCCGCCATGTAAAGGTAATTAAAGCGAGGGTTGGTCTCAACTCCTATCGCATGCTGTTACCCGTCCCTTCCTATCAGTCCCGGAGGAATTTAGGACTCTTATCCTATAAAAAGGGGTTCTAGGTAGACCCTCACGTTTAAAGGTAAAATACTAAGGCGACATATAATAAACAAGCAGGACATCAATTAAGGGGAGCATGGAAGACCAGTGAAAGGCTTAGATATACCTCCACATACAGTACACATAAACAGCATGACTCATACACAATTAAGGTCTAAATTCAGATCCTAAACATGGTATCTAAGTGATAACAACAGAGTCAGATTTATGACATAACTCAAATAGGAAGTCCTAATCAGGCTTGCCTGCTGATTTTGACATGCTGACAGTCAAACAATAATCACAAAGACGGTTCTGATTTAATTTTATGTTTTATTACCTAAGGCTTGCCTAGGCGTAAAAATAATATGCAGCAGTTACCAGAATTATAAAATAGTTATTTTACCTAAAGCATGTTGTTCTAAAGGTTGCAAAGACATGCATGATTATGAGCAGTTTTACTTAAATAGGACAATCAAACGTGAGACTGTTTTATGTCCTTTTTCATCCATCAATAGTTTAACTAGGTATGACTGAGTGAGTGTGAACGAGATCCTAAAATAGGGTATCTAACGTGCACATATGAAAAATGCAAAATGATTGTAGAATATGCAGAATTCCTAGATCATGGTTTCTAAATGCCCAAAGAATTACAGCATGGTTTCAAGGTGTGCAGGAGCAACAATTTCAAGTTGATGTTGTTCTTTAGCCTAAACCAGGATTTTTAAGTGTTAATGTGATTCTAAATAAGATGTTGAAACAGAAAACCTAAGAACATGTTGTCTAATGTATGATATGCTTTGAATGGATTGGTCTTACGCATGGATTCTAATGCATAGGAAATGTAAACCTAAGACATGGTTTTACCCATTGATGTTGATAGCATATATAACTACCTCTCCCTTTTCACTAGCCACCCCAATACTTGTTCACAACAGATTATTACAGACCACTACTGAAATGAATTAACATAAGTAGAAAAGAAAAATAAAAAGTAAACAGTTACACTATAGAGAGCCTGAAGACAGGCCCAGTTTCTCAACACCTGATTAGGACTTCCTCTTTAATTTATATAATAATTCACCTCAAATGTCAAGATTGTTCCATAGCCTTTCTCATATCTGGGTGTGTCAGGGTTCCCTAAGGACCTCAAGGGATCACGGGCAGTGCTCACACCCAGATTTCATAGCCAAGACAGAGGAAGTGTAGTGTGGAAAGGCCAGCTTTTGTGTGTCCAAGTTCAGAGGGAGCTCAAGGGTCCCAAGGCAAAGCTCACACAAAAGGGGCAGAACTTAGTGGTCTAAGAGTAGAGTGAGAGTGCCTAACATAGGTTTAAAAGATTTAAGTTGGAAACAATTGTGACAATGATTAGTTTGAAAATAAGTTTTGGAAAGCAGTTTGAAGAAGAAACGAAACAGGACAATCAACAACTCAAAACCAAATCAACATACATAGTTCAAACACAAACAGGGAAAGGAGGAATTGGGGACAAGTAGTTCATATATGAAAGCATATTTGCACACAAGTTAACACCAGAGAAGTACTACAGAACTTTAAATAGTCATAGCAATAGTCTATCACAAAGTGTCTATGCCAGGAGCTTAACAACATTAGATTAAGGGGTGCTAAACAGAGTTACACATTAGGTTTATGGGGAGGGTTCAGGATCATATAGTAATTAGGTGTATTGAGGGTTAGGGTGTAGAGCAGAATAGTAGTAGAAAATGTAAGAAAACAGTAGACATGCTGAATTACAGGGAAGGGGTAATCACATGGCAAAATATGCATGCTAATTGCAAGGGAGACCTCAGAACCACAAGTAGAAGCATAAGAGAAACAAAAGGAAGTGCAATACAAATAGAGACATATTGTTTTGGATGCTGTAAGTTAAACTGAAAACATACCAGTAAAAATGAGAGAATAAGTGCACAGTGAGGAGTGAAGAGCAGTACAATGAAGGGAAGTAGAGCAGTAGTGTGTAGAGCAGTAGAGTAGTAGAGCAATGTAATCACTTAGTTTTGGCTTGCAACCGACTGAGTATCAAGTAAACAATAAGAGAAGCAAGAGAGTATGTATGTATATAAGAGAGAGTTCAGAACAGTGGAATTGTTCATCTGTTATGATAAAGAAAGGGTAGAGTATTTATAGTTTGAGAACAGGCAGGAAAATAAGGTAATAAGTACTGACTTAGCACAATTATAGAAATAATACAAATCAGAATCAATTAAAGACCCGGACTCCCTTCAATTAGGGAGTCATAGTTCAAACGGGTACAAGTTGTATCAAATAAGGAAAAGAATTACTTATAAGACTGATTTTACCATAATAGGAATAGTAAAAGCATGTAGCATGTAATAAGGACTATGTACAATTTTTTTTCAAGTAAGGAAAGTACACGTTAAATAACTAACAATATATTTGTGCACATAAATAAGGTAGAGTACAATTTTAATTGTGAAAGTTAATTCAAAGAATCTCGAATGAGATTGAAAATCACAGGGAATCAGCGCTAACTAAGGAAAGCATCACAAAAATAAGGAAGCAATTGGAAAATTAGTATAGAATTACAAGGAAAATACACAAAATCACAGATTCAGGGAAGACATCGTCGGTCTAAGGAGATTACACAAAAATAAATATATTATTATGTGAGCAATAAAACAAATAGTCGGACCTATTAAACGATAAATAACAAGTGTTGAACAAAATCAGAGAAACCCTAGAATAAATTAGAGAAGGAAGCACAAGAGCATATAGAACATACATGAAACCTATAATGTTCATGAGAGGCATGCAAACACATCGCAAACAGACTCAAACTTCAAATCGAAACCCAAAAGTATTAGGGTTTTTTAACAAAAATGAATCGAGCAAGTTGGTCTCCTAGTTGGTCTTCCTCGACCTTGATCTTTGATTGGTATCGGTTGTGAACATCCGACCAAGTCACGCCGGGATATTCGACAAAATTCTACTTCAGCTGCTTTGAAGCCACCGAGCTTCGTTGGTTTAAACCTTGGGTGAAGGCCTGCACTACCCAGTCATTGGAGACCGGTGGTAACTCCATTCGCTCCATTTGGAAGTGAGAGATGAACTCCCGCAACATCTCATTTTCCTTTTTTTATTTTTTATTTTTAAGATGTCGGATTTCCTTGTGGCAACCTTAATGGCACGGGCATGTGCCTTTATAAAACAATCTGCTAGCATGGCAAATGAGTCTATCGAGTTCGGAGCTAGGTTGTGATACCACATCATGGCCCTTTTTAGCAAGACAGATTCGATCTCGTCGTCTCTCAAGTCGTTGCCATTCACCGCACAAGTTTAAGACGTGCTCATTGGGGTTCGAGGTTCCGTTGTACTTCAAAATATCAGGCATTCTGAAGTTCTTCGGGGTGGGCTTTGGAGCGGCATTTTCTGGGAAAGGCTTTTGCATGAACTTCTTTGAATCTACACCCTTCAGGATTGGGGCGCGCCCGGAATCTGATTGACCCTTGAATTGTAGATCTCCACCTTCTTGTCATTAACTTCTATCATCTTTTCGCCCGACTCGATCCTCTCTGTGAGGTCATCGAGCATCTTCATAAGAGCGGGGTCAGCTGCCGACCCGTTGTTGCTTGTTCTTTCCGGTAACTGTTCGGCTCGAGGAGCCGTTTCTGAAGCTGCAGTGCTCGAAGTCTTTTGGTGACTTTGCAGTTGAGCAATTGTATTCGGCTAAAATCGGAGAGCCTGATTTTATGATCATTATTATATCCCATATCCCATCATTAAGAAACCCAAGGCCAAGTTCAAGGCTTGACCCCGAGGGTTCCCTATTCTCGACCTCGAGGCAGAGCAAATCGGTGGCAATGATGAATGAGTAGGAGATTCCCAAGGCTAGTGATTGAAGCTGACCAAGTCAATACAGACAGTATAAGCCCATACTGTGGCATTAAATGGTTGTACCAGCCGCATATCTTTGTAATAAATGCATATGTACTATGTTGGGATTCCCCCTCCTATATAAAGGGGACCCTTGTTATTTTTTACACACATGATACAACACATAACATTCAATACAAAAACAAGAACATTCTCTTCTCTCTAACTTAAAAACATTCTCCTTGATTCTATTGCTTACATTTATTGTATTTCATTAATTGTTATTCATTTATTACTCATTATTGATCATAAAGAACCTTCATCAAAGCTCTCAAAACTATTAGTCGTTCATCGGCTCTCCACAGCTGAGCATCTAGCTCAACCTCGAGGCCTCATATAACCTGGCTAGAGGCCCCGGTTTGCTTAAACATACTGCTTTCAAGTTCTTATCTTATTTTCTATTCTCACACTTAGCATCTACTGCCTAACAACTAGCATAAAAATAAATCACATGTTTTTATAACCACAAAATCAAATTTAATTGTAATTACCATTTTCAAGGTAAATAGTTTGGCGCCCACCGTGGGGTTAAAAATAATAGTGATTGTTTTCTTGCTGGTTTACTACATAACTCAAGTTATCTTTCACACTTTTTCTTATCCAAGAATCTTTAATTTTTAGGAGTGGTTCGTGCGAGGCAAAAATCACGTGCTCATATTGAGGACCATGGGGAGAATGGTGTAGTTGTTCCAGGTATTGGTGTACCACCACGAACCCCTTAGGACGCACCAGAACAAATTCCCGTAGATGTGGTCTCGCGCAACGCCCATCACGTCGACATAAGCTCGCACACCAACAAGAGTATACGCCAAGAAGACCAACAAGAGGTTCAGAAAACCCCAGTACGGGAGGAACGGGAGGAACAAGAGGTTCAAAGAGTCACCAAAAGACTTCGAGCACTACAGCTTCAGAAATGGCTCCTCGAGCCGAACAGTTACCGGAAAGATCAAGTAACAACGGGTCGGCAGCTGACCCCACTATTATAAAGATGCTCGAGGACCTCACAAAGAGGATCGAGTCGGGTGAAAAGATGATAGAAATTAATGACAAGAAGGTGGAGACCTACAATTCAAGCGTCAATCAGATTTCGGGTGCTCCCCCAATCCTGAAGGATGTAGATTCAAAGAAGTTCGTGCAAAATCCATTCCCACAAAATGCCACTCCAAAGCCCATCCTGAAGAAATTCAGAATGACTGATCATTCGAATTACAACGGAGCCTCGAACCCCAACGAGCACGTCACTTCTTACACTTGTGCGGTGAAGGGAAAAGACCCGAGGGACGACGAGATCGAATTTGTCCTGCTAAAAAAGTTCGAGGGAAAAACTTTCAAAAGGGGCCATGATGTGGTATCACAACCTTGCTCCGAATTCAATAGACTTGTTTGCCATGCTATTAGAATCTTTTATAAAGGCACATGTCGGTGCCATCAAGGTTTCCATAAAGAAATTCGACGTTTTCAAAATAAAACAAAGGGAAAACAAGATGCTGCGGGAGTTTGTCTCTCACTTCAAAATGGAGCGAATGCAGTTACCATCGTTCTCCGATGATTGGGCAGTCCAGGCCTTCACCCAAGGTTTGAACGAACGAAGCTCGGTGGCTTCGATGCAGCTGAAGCTAAATTTGGTCGAATATCCCGCCGTGACTTGGTCGGATGTCCACAACGATACCAATCAAAGACCAGGGTCTAGGACGACCAAATAGGAGCCCCCTCGGGTATAGTATATCCTAGAAGGCTTCCGGCAAAGGAACCAAAGCCAAATAAAGAAAGGTACCAACCATACACCGAAGATAGGAGAAACGCCCAAGGCGTAACATACACCAAAATGATCGAAGGACAGATCGAGGCCAGAATCCTCGGGGACTCGTATGCAGAGCCATATTCGACAGACACACAGGACCGACGGAGGCACCTCGATTATTTGAATACAACTTCAATGTTGACATTTCGGACATAGTATCTGCCATCAGTAAAATCAGAGACACCAGGTGGCCCAGACCCGTACTATCAAATCTGTCGTAGAGGAACCCTAATTTAGTGTGCGAATTTCATGGCACACACGGTCATAGGACCGAAAATTGCAGACAGCTCCGAGAAGAAGTAGCCCAGCTACTCATCAAAGGGTACATCCGAGAGTTCCTTAGTGACCGAGCCAACAATACGTTCCGGGAATGAGAGGCGAGCAGGAAAAGTGAAACGGATAAGCCGCAACATGTCGTACACATGCTTGTTGGAGGAATTGACATCCCACAGGAACCCATTTTCAAAAGAATAAAAATATCCATCACCAGAAAAAAGCGAACTAGGGGACACATACCCGAATATGCTCTCTCAATCAGTGACAAGGACATCGAGACCCTGTCTCAAATTTATAACGATGCCTTGGTAATTTCTTTTCTTGTGTACATTTCAAATTAAGCGTGTCCTTGTAGATCCAGGTAGCTCGGCCAACATTTTTAGGTCGAGAGTGGTGGAGTAGCTCAGACTGCTCGACCTGGTCATGCCTGCCTCTCGAGTCCTCAATGGATTCAACATGGCAAGCGAGACAACAAATGGGGAAATCACCCTCCCAATCAACGTGGCCGGCACGACCCAAAATGTCAAATTTCATGTCATCAAAGGGGACATGAGGTACAACGCCTTGCTCGGAAGCCCGTGGATACACTGCATGAGAGCAGTACCGTCAACCCTTCACCAAATGATGAAGTTTCCGACAAAGGACAGAATAAAAACTATGTACAGAAAACAGCACGCAACAAGATAGATGTTTGAGGTGCACGACATGGCACCAGCATCAACGCCTTCAACATCGAGGGAACCAAAGGATAAGCAAACGGTGATATAGCAATCACGAGACACATTCTTAGCTACACTCGAATAAAACAAGCAAAGGACTGTGCCGCGTCTTCCGAGCAAAATATTGAAGCATATCGAGGCTCAAAGCGCCATCACCACTAAGGTATAACTGTCTCCCTTTTTGTTTACATTTTACACTA
This sequence comes from Nicotiana tabacum, assembly GCF_000715075.1. Lineage (NCBI taxonomy): Eukaryota > Viridiplantae > Streptophyta > Magnoliopsida > Solanales > Solanaceae > Nicotiana > Nicotiana tabacum. The sequence goes on from NC_134087.1 coordinate 83,191,027, forward strand.
ACCTTTGTGCAGGTGTCTGATCAAAACTGTCAAAAGCACTGCCCAGCTCGAAGACGTTAGGTTTCAAAGCATGCGTTGCACTATTTTCCTTCGATCGGGTTTCATACCAAGAAGGGTTTTACCAGCAAGGTTTTTGACGAGGCAACATCTATATGCTACCTAAAGAAAACTTAACAAGTATTCAAGGCTTCTCTTCAATCAACCTCGAACACTCGAGGGCATCCGCCCCGGAAAATCACCTTCTCGAAGAAGTCTAGATGAGCCAAAATGGGTCTCGGTGGAATATGATGTATCAGGCCAAATGGTCGAATGAACCGTGTCCGCATAGAATAACCAAACCCTTGACAACAAAAACATGTATACTTTTACCATGTAATCGAAGAATATTTTTTCCTCCATCAAAACGCTTTGCGCTTCAAAGAAGTCTGATACTTTTTCAAGAAATGGCTCCAAATCCAAAAATTTCCTAAACACTCGGGGATTGTCATCAAAAACTCGAAGACATATGACCTCCGGGTCGGAAAATTCGAACTCAAAGCCCTCAATGAGGCAACACCAAATTTACAAAGAATGGCTCCAGAGCCAAAAAACTTTTGTTATCGAAATGAGGACATGACTATATGGCCTATGCTCTTTTGTTATCCTAAGGCTTGTCACCCCTCGTCTCTTCCTTCACTTGACTATAGATTTTGTAATATTGTCATCTTTTGATCTACCATTGTCATCCATGTACCACATCTTACTCATAATGCTTCATTAACTCCTTTCTTATTTCCCGCTAACATTTATGCCTATCACTTTATTCTGAAAACTCGAACAAGACATTCTTTTTCTTTTAGTTTCCTTTGCTCCCTTCCGTGGCTCTTCAAGATGCTTAACGTTCTCGCTTTACTAGGGATGCGAGCCACACTAAGGTAATATGTATCCCTTCAAGGCTTATAGTGTATGTCTTTGTAGTACTCATATCTGGCTACACTATTTTAAAGTGTATTACCTGGGTGTCTCACAAGGAAATCTATTAGCACATTTGCAATATCCTTGGAAAATGTCAACTGTCACAAACAATTTATCCGTCATATCTTCTTATACTACTTCTTTTAACCCCAATAGGGCATATTTGGAATGGGTATGACCAATTGTATATACCTCAGTTACTATTGAATATAACTTAAAAAGTTTATGTTCTTGTGCCTCAATTATAAATATTGTTAACCTTTATTAACTGGGTACCTTGTACCCTTTTTCACCTTGCTCCTTTTACTTACTGAAACTTGTACTTATCTTCTTAATCTCTTATTGTCCTTTACCATAAAGATGGATAGGCATACTTGCCTTAAGGCTTCTTGTCAAGAAGCTTACACCTTTCAGTATACCCATGATCTGCTAAAGACATCAAATTTATCTATCGTAGGCATCATACAAAAATCCAGTCCCTCTTACTCGGCTCTTTCACAACTATCTCTCTTTCCAACCTTCCTTTCGGATGTAGACATCGTTTTATTACGAATAAAATAGAATTTTGGAATTTGAATTCTTATAAGTAAGCTCTACCACACGATCTAGAGTATGAAGAAAGAGTGACAATCTTAAATATCTTGTAGCCTCCTGCTTATAAGTGTGGTGCATGACACACCCATAAACAAGACTCTACTAGACATGGCTTGTAGACTTCCTAGGACAGAACTGCTCTGATACCACTTTTGTCACGCCCCGAACCTGGGGCGAGACTGGAACCCAGTGCCTCACCTATCCTTGCGTATTAACTTGCAACTAAGGAACTCTGAACATATGATGTCATACTTTGGCCATGGGCCACATTGCAAGACGGCTGCGAATGCTGACTAAATGTCAATATAAAACTAGGCCAACAAGGCCATCATAATTATTACAGCTGACAAACCAACCAAATATACATACAAGGACTGAAAGCCCAACATACTACACTTGCTGACAGGATGTGTCTACAAGCCTCTACTAATGGATATACTGTGATTGGAATAGCTCTCCGACCTACCCATAACATATATACGTATATATACAAGATGTACATAAGGCTTGAGACCCGGAAACTTCGAAAGGCATGGAGCTTACTGATCAAGTTGAACTCGGGCAACACTTATTGAGGAGGCCTACCCGTCTGTCTGTCTGACTTGCACGCATGAAATCCACCGCCCCTAGAAAAGGGACATCAGTACAGAATAATGTACCGAGTATATAAGGCAACAAAATAACTGAAAGCTGAAACTGAACTGATAATATAATAACTGAAAGTAACAAAGAGTCAAAGATAATCTAAAGATATGCTTACCTGTTGATACTGACTCAACTCTTTCAATATAGTTAGTAAAATAGATGTTCGGCCTTATAAGGCTCGGTATGTGTATCTGTTCTGCCGTAGTAGGCTCACTCATAGGCGCTCGGCCATACTAGGCTTTGTATTTCGGTCATTCTGGCCATACTAGGCTCTGTATCTCGACCAACTGGGTTCGCTTATAAGCGCTCGGCCACAGTAGACTCGGTATATATATAACTATTTTGCCGTAGTAGGCTCGCTCATAGGCTCTCTACCATACTAGGCTCTGTATCTCGACCAACTAGGTTCGCTTATAAGCGCTCGGCCACAGTAGACTCGGTATATATATAACTATTTTGCCGTAGTAGGCTCGCTCATAGGCTCTCTACCATACTAGGCTCTGTATCTTGACCAACTGGGCTCACTCATAAATGCTCAGCCATTGTAGGCTCGGTATATAACTTACCATTTGATCAGAGGTTGCCCAATAGAGGCCTGCCCATCGATTATAGCTCGATGGTAATGAAAATACTTTTAATACTGTATATATATAAACCCTCTGCTCTATTGACTAGAAGAAGGAAATACTCAACTGAATATGAAGTCCCCATAAGGAGAATATTGTAACTTACAAAACTAGAAAAATATACGTAATTTGTGAGACTAGAAAAATATACGTAAATTCCAGGATATGAATTTTTCTTTATGCCTCGATATGAAACTTGTGTAATGACGAGATCATGCAAAATGAAGGAAGAGCTTAGCCTTAACATACCTGGAATAATTCTCCTGACAATCACTCTAGAACATGTCTTTTGCGAAGTCATCATATCCTGTTCTACCAAAGTCCCTCCCCTTGGTCATAGCCTAAAGCATTCTAGTAACCTTAACAATGTCCTATGCGTGCACTACTCGTCCCTTCCTCGTGGCCCTGGAGATATTTTAGGACCTCTAAATCTAGGTAGTTCTAGACAACCCCTAAGGTGTTTGAAAAGGGAAAAATTCTAGGCAACAAGCAAAAACACATAAGACTTAACAGATAAATGCAGAAATAAGCAATTAATAGGGCCAGGTTTACCTCCACAAGTGATACACATAAGCAGCACGTCTCAAACACAAACAAGAGCAGTTTTATTAAAGAAAAGACCTAAACAGGATATCTAAGTGGATGTCAATGAACAAAAATATGAAACTTTGTTTTTTAGAAACTCGACAGTAAGGTCCTAATGTTTGCCTACTGATTTTAAACCTGTAAGTCGTTAAGCAGTAAACAGAAACGAAAACAGTTCTCCAGTTTTTATTAGATTGATTACCTAAGGCTTGCCTAGGCGTGGTATCATGAATAATAGTTACATAATCATAACAGTTCAAGAGTTGTTTCTTGCCTAAAGCATGCTGAGAATATAGGAATTGTTACCAGTTTTATTTGAAACAAGACAATCAATATGTGAGACTGTTTTTACATCCTTTCATGATCAGTAGTTTAACTAGGCATGGCTAAGCAAATGCAAACAGAGTGCCTAATACATGATTTCTAAATTCAAAGAAACGACAGCTTTTATGACAATGATCTTTAAATTAACAGAATCGAAAGCATGATCTCTAAATGCACAAAAGAGATACAGAATTGTTAAAATATGATTTCAGGATGTGCAGGAGTAACAACTTTTATGTTAATGTTGTTTATTAACCTAGGAGTAGGATTTCTAAGTGATAAACATGTATTAGTGTCAAATGAGATGTTGAAGCAATATACATGAAACCTAAGAGCATGATATCTAGTGCATGACATGATTTGAATGTATTGGTCCTAAAGCAGGGATTCTAATGCAAGCATAAATAAGGTAAAGCCTATAACATGCTTTCTACCCCAACGATAGAAATATATAACTACCCTCCCCATTTCACTAGTCATCCCCAATATTCGTTTACAAATAATTATTACAGACCAACTGAATAAATTAAATAAATAGATAAAATAAAAGAAGAAGTTACACTATAGGGAGCTTGACGTAGGCCCAAATAACTTTTTCAAACCTCCAATAGCCTCAAATGTCAAATTCCATAGACAATATCATTGTCTAGGTGCGTCAGACTTCCCTAAGGATCTCAAGGATCCCAGGAAGTGCTCACACCTAGACTTTATAACCGGAACTGAGTAAGTGCAGTGTGGAAGAGCCAACTCCAATGCATCAGAGTTCAGAGGGATCTCATAGGGATCCCAAGGCAGTCACACACTGGAGGGGTAGGACTTAAGGACCTAAGAGCAGAGTGGGAGTGCTTGACATGGTTTTTAAAATGGTTTTATAGAAAGCAGTATTTGAAAAGACTCAGTTGAAGTAGTTTATAAATAGGAGAATTGTTCAGTACAACAGTTTTTTAACAAGAGTTGCGTAACAACAGATCAAACATAAAGCCAAAACAGATTCAGCAACACTCAAATAATAAGCCTTCATACTGGGGTGATTGGGGTTGGGAACACATAGTACAAGTAAACAACATTCTTTGCAATTAAGGGGGTAGCTAATAATGCAAACAACAAGACATGGATTCAGGGGTGCTAATTAGAATATAGTGACAGAATTAGAGATGATTTAGGGGGGTCATGGGATTAGGGATAGCTAATGATACAACATAGTAAGAGTTTCAGAACCAGCATAGAATCAAACAACTTAGAGTAACAAAATTACATTGCAAAGAAAGGTTCATGCTAGGAACTAACTAGCAGGTAAACTAGCATTCAACGACAAGGTAGAGTCAAATTTAAACAGACAACTAGTTCATAAGACATGCTGATTCTAGAAGTCATAAGACATAGCTAGGTGAAGTAATAGGTCGATTACATGTTGAACAGCAAAACAGTAGATAAAAACATATTAGGAATATGATAAACTGAAGCAATATGAAACACATTGGTTTGAGAGCTTGAATTTAAAATTAGAACATACCAGTAAAGAGAGAAAACAAAAGGTAAAGAATAGGAGAGTGTAATAATTAGCCTTGGCTTGCAGCCGGCAAATTCGGTAACAATAGTAAGTAACAAAGAAAGCAAAAGAGCCTTTGAGTATAAGAGAGATATGGACTAATGTCTGTGTGTGTGTGTGTCCTTAAGACTATAGAAGAGATCCATATATAGTAGTTTGAAAGATAGGTAAAATAATGTAAGAATCAAATTGTTCAGTTATTATAGAACTCAGAATAAAATTAGTTCGAGTCCTCCCTTAATTAAGGGAATTAATTCAAACGGTAAAGAACTGGTGACAAATAAGGAAAGAAATCATACATAGCTGGAGTATAACAAAAAAGGAAAGACTTCGAATAGTGCAAATATAGAATAGGTAATAAGGGCTAGGTTCAGAAAATTCTAGTTAAGGAAATAATCAGTAAGAATCAAGTAACAATGCAGACAAGGTAAGGGAAAATTAACTAAGGCAAGCAAATCAATCAAATTGAGTATAAAGGTAAGAATCGAAAGTTTAAGGGAAAGTGTTTAAATCAACCCAAGAAATAAGGAATTCAGAATATTACATAGCTCAATCAAAGAGAATGTCATGAAAAGAGTCAGTATATTTAGCATATAAATAAGGTAAAACATGGATAGTCAAGAATCGACACCTAAAAGTTTAAACAATACTTATTCGATGAGAAAGATGCAAGTCTTGATGTGAACAGTCAAGATGAACACAAGCACATAGAATCGGTGAGAGTTTAGAGTAAGAAACTGAGTAGAAGCACATCAAGGCGAGACAGTCACGAGAAATCACAAAAACTCAAAACGAGAACCGGTCAGTCATGCTAATACTCAAAAATCAAACGAAGAACCTTAAAAAATTAAGGCTTTAAGCATAGGCGAGTTAAGGTTGTAGCAGACTCATAGAATCAATTAAAATGTGTGAGAAATAGAAGTTTAAACACAAAGAATCATTTAAGCAAAGTTTTTAAAAGAAATTCCGAAAACCCTAGTTTTAGAAAAGGTGAAGAAACACTTGAAATCATATGATTTTCGTGAAAAAACTCAAGGATAATGTAAAACACTTAAGAAACAAACTCATATCGTCCTAGATCTGTACAGATCTAGGAGGTATAGAAAAGAAATTAGGGTTTCGAAAGAGACTCATACAGAGATGAAGAGACCTGTCTAGAAACCCATAGATCATAGCAAATATAGAATGACTTCGCTTGAAATCACACAGGAATAGCCAGGAACAGGCAGGAGATGAACCCTAGATGTAAGTCGGCAAGGACCTGGGCCCTTGAGGGCCTTAGAGAAGGCAAGAATGGCATGAGAGAAACCATTGGAGGCCTGAGAGATGATGAGAGGTCACTAGAGAAGACCGGAGATGGGAGGTCGGCATTTAAAGATTAGGGTTTAGGTTGAGAGTGTATGAGAGCAGAGAGGATTTTAGGGCCGCGGGTGTATAAAAATGATTTAGGGTTGGGGTGGTTAGGAATAAAAAAGAAGATTTTAACGGGGGCAGTTGCTCTTTTAGATCAACGACCATGATCTGATGGGGTTTTGGGTCGGGTAGGTGTATTTGGGGCCTGGGTCGGGTAATTTAATTAGAAATTGGGTTGGGTATTGGGTTGAATTTAGGCTGAAATTGAAATAAATTTGGCTATGGTTTAAATATCTATGTTCAGCACTATACAATTTATAAAAATAATAAAATGATTTCTAAAAATATTTCATGTACTGAAAATGATTAAAAAACTAATTGTTTAATATTTTAAAATATAAAAGACCCTTTTATGCATTAATAACGTAATTATACCTTAATAGGGCTAGTGTTACAATTATATGCAAATTGACTTTTAAAAAATGCACTAAAAATATTTTAATAATATTTTGGCATAAATATTGAATTTAGATGGCTAAATCACCACAAAAATAATTTGAAGGATAATTATTGGAGATTTTATGAGTAAAAAGGGAGGAAATAAATCAGTTTGAAGCCTTTAAAATTATAGAAAAAATTATTAAAATGCTTATGTATGCTTTTATATGCACATATACTATTTAAAGAGTATATATGTGATTTAAAAAATATATAGGGAAAAATTGGGTATCAACACCATTAGCATATATAAGAAATTAATAGTGGCCACGAAACATGATGTGATTCTAGAACCGCCCGGACATAACATGAATAGTAGCTACATACGGACCATCGACGCCTCTTGCGTACGTAGCCTTCACAATTAATCATATATTAATTAAGTTCACCTATGAGGACATTTCCCCCTACAAGGTTAGAAAAGAGACTTACCTCGTTTCGAGCCTACTTCCAACTCAATAATGCATCCAAACTCTCAAATCGGAGCTGCACAATCCGAAACTATTTGTCACGACCCAATTTCCGATTTAGGCCGCGATGGAGCCCAACACCAAGGTTAGGCAAGCCAAACTTAACCAACTAGTTGGTTCCATTCATGTTACCAAAACATTTCCAACATTTACTTAGATTAAATTTAAAACATTCAACAATAATGAATAGTTTAGGCCATTTAAAAACTGAAGTGACCAAATGATGTCATAATTAAGTGATTACATTCCAAAAGAATAGTATATTAATGTGTGTGTCAAGACCTGGAGTCACAAGTATATGGGCATCTAGTAGAATATACAAAAGAATATATCTATCCTACTGCCTGGAATAGAATATACAGTCAAAGAAAAATAAAAGAGAGACTCCATCATGCTGTTGCACGGAGGAGCAGCTCACCGTGGAATCTCAGCCAAATATCAAGATTGCGCACCAGATGGGTAGCTAGATGAACCTGCCTCAGATCCTGTAAAATTAAGTACAGAAGAGTAGTATGAGTATATAAATAATATGTACCCAATAACTATCCAGCCTCGAATAAGTAGTGACAAGGGGTCGACTTGACACTTACTAGGATCAATAAATTTAATTATAAGAAGCTCAATACTTCAATTCACATTGTACATAGATAGTAACAAGTTTAAATAAGAAATAATACTGAAAATCCTCTAATCAAATTAATAAATCTAGGCATTTCCTTCATTTAAAACAAGTGGTCTTTCAAGGAATAAATCATATGGATTCTAAGAGGTTTCGATTCTACTATCACACAATTATCACCGAGGACGTTCGGCCCGTTCCAACATAAAAGTAAACTGTGCATTGCCGATGGTCGAACGGCCCGAACCATATATATATAATTACCAACCTGCCAAGGCGAACAACCCGCTCCCATGAGAGTAGTGGAAATAATCACCCCGCTCGCGGAATATACTTCCTACGTGGTTAGGTATAAATACAACTTAAATATTTCCTTAATTCTTTTCAAAATTATTTACTTGAAATCATGACATTCTCAACGAATTTTCAATCAATGAAATTCAACAATTTATAATCATATAACAATACCCTCAAAGCATGGTATAAGCCTAGAGCTACCGGGACATAACAGGAATAGTAGCTACGTACGGACTCTCACCACTTCGTGCGTGCGTAGCCCCCCACAATCAAATCACATATTAATTAATTTCACCTATGGGGATATATCCCTCATACAAGGTTAGAAGCGAGACTTACCTCGCTTTAAGCCCATACCCTCAATTTGGTGCCACACACTCCAATATTATCCAAATTTCATAGAAACTAATCAATATTGGCTTAAAAGTTTCTATCCCAACCATTAGAGTGATTCACCAATCCAAATTACAAGATTCTTAAACTTCACCCCCGGGCCCACGTGTACGGATTCTTGAAATTTTTGAAGGAAGTTGTTACCCATAACCTAAGGATCAAAATATATATGATTTTTACTCCATTCCATAACAAATTTCGTGGTTAGATCTTGTTTTTATCAAAAGCCTAGGTTTTTCTCTATTCTCATGATTTTCACTAATTTTTATGTGTTAATCTACCCAAAACCCAAGCATTAAACTCACATTAAGTGGAAATAACTTATCTCACAATGCTAGGTTGAAATCCCCTCTTTGGAAGCTCCCAAATTGCCCAAGTGTAGAAGTGAAATGAAATAAATGGCCTAACTCCCGTTTTTAAAAGTTGTGTCCAGGTCAATGCGACATCAGGTTCGCAAATGAGCCAAAACCATCACAAATGCAAAACTAGGCATCCCTCTGCAAAGGTCGCAAATGCGACAAAACGGGTCACACGCATTTGCGTGACCTACAACACTGCCAAGAAATACCAGAAAAACTGGAGTGTTTTCACTCCCAACATACATCCGAAACTAACACAAGCCCTCGGGCTTCACACCAAATACTCACACAAGTCTAACAACATCATACAAACTTGCTCGTGCGATCAAGTTGCCGAAATAACATCTAAACCTACTAATTTAATACCAAAATACATGAAATTCTTAAGAACATTTGAAATTCCTTTTTTTTACAACGAGACGTTCGAATCATATCAAATCAGTTCCGTTTCTCACCAAATTTCATAAACATGACTTATATGTTATATTGGACTTGTATCGGCCTCCGGAACTAACATACAGGTCTGATACCAACATGATCAAACATTATTCATTTTCTACAAAAACTTAGATTTTTTAGTTTAATAAGTTTTAATAAAAATTCATTACTCGGGCTAAGGACCTCGGAATTCGATTCCGGACATATTCCCAAGGTCCTTATTTTACTACAGACCCTTCGGGACCGTCAAAATACAATTCTGGGTTCGTTCACTAAATATGTTGACCGAAGACAAACTTAGCCTTTTAAGCCAACCTTAGGGAACCAAGTCTTCCGATTTCAACCCAAACTCTTACAAATCCCGAACCAACCATCCCCGTAGTTCATAAATCAGTTAAAGTAAGTACAAGAAGTCTTATTTATGTGAACAAGATTCTAGAAAGAAAAACGACCAATCGGGTCGTTACATTCTCCACCTCTTAAACAAATGTTCGTTCTCGAACGGACATAGAAAAGTATCCAAGCTAGGGAAAAAATGGGGATATCTACTCCGCATGTCCTCCTCGGAATCCCAAGTCACCTCTTCGACTGGTTGGCCCCTCCACTGGACCTTTACCGTAGAAATCCTCTTGGATCTCAACTGGCGATCATGTCTTTCAACAATGGAAATTAGTTCCTCCTCATAAGCCAAACTCTCATCTAGCTGGATAGTACTGAAGTCTAACACATGGGACAAGTCGGCGTGATACCTTCGAATCATAGACACGTGGAAAACTGGATGAACTCCAGATAGGATGAGAGGTAAAGCAAGCTCATAAGCAACCTCCCAACTTGCCTCAATAACTTAAATAGGCCTATAAAACTTTGGCTCAACTTTCCCTTCTTTCCGAATCTCATAATACCCTTCATCGGCGAGTTTTTCAAGAGGACCCTTTCACCGACCATGAATGATATATCACGCGCCTTCTGATCCGCGTAACTCTTCTGTCTGGACTGTGCTTTGCGAAGTCTTTCGTGAATCAACTTTACCTTCTCTGAGGCATCTTTCACCAAATCTGTACCATACAACTTAGCCTAACCAAGCTTGAACCACCCAATAGGAGAACGACATTGTCGACCATATAAAGCTCAAATGGAGCCATCTCGATGCTGGACTGGTAACTATTATTGTAAGAAAATTCGGCCAAAGGCAAGAACTAATCCCACTGACATCCAATGTCAATCACACATGCTCTAAGCATGTCCTTCAAAATCTGAACTGTCCGCTCCGATTGCCCGTCAGTCTGCAGGTGAAATGTTCTGCTGAGTTCTACCCGGGTCCCCAAACACTCTGCATAGCTCCCCAAAAATGGGAAGTGAACTGAGGGCCTCTATTTGATATGATGGAAACAAGCACACCGTGCAACCGAACTATCTTCTGGATGTATATCTGAGCCAACCTCTCTGAAGTATAAGTAGTCATGACCAGAATGAAGTGTGCCGACTTGGTCAACATGTCAACAATGACCCAAACTGCATCATACTTCCACAATGTCCGCGACAACCTAACTACGAAGTCCATAGCAATGCGCTCCCACTTTCACTCAGGTATAGGCATCTACTGAAGTAGGCCAACTGGCCTCTGGTGCTCATACTTAACCTGCTGGGAATTCAAACACCTAGACACATACACAACTATGTCTTTCTTCATCCGCCACCACCAATAATGCTACTTCAGATCACGATACATCTTCGTAGCACCTGGATGAATCAATACCGTGAACTGTGTGCCTCCTCTAGAATACTCTCCCTCGAGCCATAGACATTAGGAACACATAGGCGACCCTGGAGTCGCAAAACACCATCCTAGCCAAGAGAAATCTCCTTGGGACAACCCTGTAGCACTGTCTCCCTAAGAACTACCAAATGCGGATCATCGAACTGTCGAGCCTTGATCTACCCCAATAGTAAAGACTGAGCGACAACACATGCAAGGACGCGGCTGGGCTCTGAAATATCCAACCTCACAAGTCTGTTAGCCAAGGATTGAATGTCCAATGCTAGTGGCCTCCCCTCCACTGAAATGAATGCCAAGCTACCCATACTCTTTGCCTTCCTAATCAAGGCATCCGCGACCACGTTTTCCTTGCCCGGATGATAAAGAATGGTGATGTCACAATCCTTTAGTAACTCAAGCCTTCTACGCTGCCTCAAATTGAGATCCCTCTACTTAAACAAATGCTGTAAGCTGTGATGATCAGTATAAACCTCACACGATACCCCATACAGATAATGCCTCCATATCTTAAGAGTATGAACAATTGCCTCTAACTTTAGGTCATGCACAAGGTAATTCTTCTCATGAATCTTCAGCTGACGTGAAGCATATGCAATAACTCTCCCCTCCTGCATCAATACATATACCAAGCCAACGCGTGAAGCATCGCAATATACTATATACATCCCTGAATCTGGAGGCAACACTAAAACTAGTGCTATAGTCAAAGTTGTTTTGAGCTTATGAAAGCTTGTCTCACAATCGTCGGACCAACAGAAAGGAGCATCCTTCTGGGTCAGTCTATTCAAAGGCAATGGAATATATGAAAAGCCCTGCACGAATCGGCAATAATAACCTGCTAACCCCTGGAAGCTCCTGATCTCAGTCACTGAAGTAGGACTTGGCTGACTCTGAACTGCCTCAATCTTATTGGGATCTACCTTAATACCCTCTCCTGATATAATATGACCCAAGAATGATACTTACTCTAGCCAAAACTCACACTTGGAGAACATAGCATATAGCTTCTGCTCTCGCAAGGTCTGAAGCACTACTCTCAAATGCTCTTCCTGCTCCCCCAGGCTATATGAGTATATCAAGATGTCATCAATGAAGACGATAACAAAGGAATCAATATAAGGCTTGAACACCCAGTTCATCAAGTCCATAAGTGTTGTTGGGGCATTAGTCAAACCAAAGGACATCACCAGAAACTCATAATGGTCATATCTAGTACGGAATAGGACATCTGAGTCCCAAATCTTCAGCTGATGATACCTTGATCTCAAGTCGATCTTAGAGAACACCCTAGCACCCTGCAACTGGTCGAACAAATCATCAATGTATGGCAATGGGTACTTGTTTTTTATGGTGACCTTGTTCAGCAATCTTGGCATGACAATCAAGAATAACATGATATGGAGATAGCCAATACATGCCCAAGATGACCTCAAAGTCGATCATGTCAAGTAATAGGAGGTCCGCTCTAGTCTCATAACCACAAACGGTAACCACACAGGACCGGTAGATCCAATCCACAACCACAGAATCGCCCACAATAGTGGACATATAGAAAAGAGCACCTAAGGATTCACGAGAAATATCTAGGAAATGAGCAAATAGAGATGACACATATGAATATATAGACCTTAGATCAAACAATACCTAAGTATCCGTACCATAGATAGAAATAGTACCTGTGATCACGGCATTTGAGGCCACTGTATCTGGTCTGGACAGGAAATAATAGAACCTGGCTAGAGTGTCGGTTGGCTGGCCTCTATCGGGCTGAGCAATGGTTGACTGACCTCCCCCTATCTAGCCTCCACCTCTAGGACGGCCTCTGCCAGCCTATCCTCCACCTCTAGGTGGCTGGATGACTGGTGCTGTAATCATAGGTTGATAACCCTACTGTACTGCCTTGCCCCGAAGTCTGGGACAAAATCTCTTCATATGACCTGGATCCCCACACTCATAAAAATATCGTGGTGCCATAGACTTCTGTCTTGAAGCCTGACCCTACTGGCCTGAATACCAACTAGAAGAACCCTACATGGCTGGTGGGAGGCATGAATTCTTTGGCATAGCACTGAAGTAAGCACTGGAAGAACCTTGATGACCAGAATACCCACCAAAGGAACCCTGAATAGCTGGTGGTGGGCGGTAAGAACTCTCTGGCATCACAGTGAAATAAGGACTCCCTAGAGCACCTTGAGGAGGTGGTGGTGGTGCTGAATATGTGGATTAGCTGGGCTGACCCCTCCTAAAGTGACCTCTACCCCTAGCTAGGGCACCTCTAAACTCTCCAGAGAATTGGGTCCTCTTATCCTGATGCAACTAGCTGGTACACAGTCCCCATCTCAACCTCTCGGACCATGTTAGCTAGATTATCGGGGTGTAACCCCGCAACAAATCTCTGCACTCTCTCTGCGTCTGTGGGGAGTATCATGAGTTCATAGCAAGATAACTCAGAGAATCTCACCTCATAGTCGGCCATAGTTATCTGCCACTGCTCGAGCTGCTCAAACTGACACCACAACGTTTCTCTCTGGGAGGGTGGAAAATACATTTCCAATAGAATCCAAATAAACTAGTCCCACGTCATAGGAGGATAACTTGCTGGTCTACTGAGAGGGCAAGACTGCCACCATCTACGTGCCCTACCCTCTAACTAGAAGGCGGTGAAATCCACTCCATAAGACTCAAATATCCTCATGTTGTGAAGTCTATCCCTACACCTGTCAATAAAATCCTAGGCATCCTCATGAAGCTCACCCCCGAAGATATGAGGGTGTAGCCTGGTCCATCTATCCAATAACTTCTGCAAATTGTCATCCACAGTTGGTCTGAGCTCAGGTGCCACTACTGCAACTGGCTGGGCACCTCCCATGTGTAGTGTACCCGGAGTCTGATATATGGCAGCTACATGCCTAAGAGTCTGAGCAGTAAGGGTCTGTGCTTCCCCACTTACATGAGATATGGTTGGGTCTGTTGGAGATAAACTAGCCTGAGTCATAGTGTCCATGAATCGCAGCATATAGCCCATGACCTCCTGGAAACCCGGTGTTGTCATGAAATCTGCCTGGGCAGGCTCTGCTGCGGGCACCTCGCCCTGCTCCTCAATAATGGGATCCCCTGCTGGATCCGCCGGTGGTGCAACTGGGGCAGCTTTAGGATGCCCTCGACCCCTACCTCGGGTCGGTGCCCTCCCGAGTCTGGAATGTCTGCCGCAAGCGTCCTCACCATATGTGAGATAATAGAATAAGGAAATTTAGTACAACATCGACTGCACGATAGGAGATGAACAAATAGTAGTTTCCTAATACCCTATAGCCTCTCGAAGATAAGTACAGATGCCTCCATATCGATCCGTAAGACTCTACCTGGTTTGCCCATAACTTGTGAGACTTATGTGAAACTAGTGCTCTGATACCATGTTGTCACGATCCAATTTCCCATTTAGGTCGTGATGGTGCCCAACACCGAGGTTAGGCAAGCCAACCTTAACTAACTAGTGGGTTCCATTCATGTCACCAAAACATTTCCAACATTTACTTAGATTAAATTTAAAACATTCAACAATAATGAATAGTTTAGGCCATTTAAAAACTGAAGTGACCAAATGATATCATAATTTAGCGATTACACTCCAAAAGAATAATCTACTAATGTGTGTGCTAAGACCTGGAGTCACAAGTATATAGGCATCTAGTAGAATATACAAAAAAATATACCTATCCTACTGCCTGGAATAGAATAGACAGTCAAAGAAAAACAAAAGAGAGACTCCATCATGCTGCTGAACGGAAAAGCATCTCACCTTGGAATCTCGGCCAAATATCAAGAATGCGCGCCAGATGGGTAGCTAGATGCACATGCCTCAGATCCTATACAATTAAGTACAGAAGCGTAGTATGAGTACATAAACAATATGTACCCAATTAGTATCCAGTCTAACCTCGAAGAAGTAGTGACGAGGGGTCGACTTGACACTTACTAGGTTCAATAAATGGAATAAGAAAAAGCTCAATATTTCAATTCACATTGTACACAGATAGCAACAAGTTCAAATAAGAAATAATACTGAAAATCCTCTCATCAAATTAATAAATTTAGGCATTTCCTTCATTTAAAACAAGTGGTCTTTCAAGCAATAAATCATACAGATTCTAAGAGGTTCCGGTTCCATATTCACACAATTATCACCGAGGACATTCGGTCCGATCCAACATAAAAGTAAATTGTGCACTGCTAAGGGTTGAACGGCCATAACCATATATATAAAATTACAAACCTGCCAAGGCGAACGGCCCGCTCCCATGAGAGTAGTGGAAATAATCACCCCGCTCGCGAAATATACTTGTGACGCGGTTAAGTATAAATACAACATAAATATTTCCTTAATTATTTTCAAAATAATTATTTATTTGGAATCATGACATTCTCAACGAAGTTTCAATCAATGCAATTCAACAATTTATAATCATATAACAATACCCACAAAGTATGGTGTAAGCCTAGAGCTACCCGGACATAACAAGAATAGTAGCTACGTATGGACTTTCATTACTTCATGCGTACGTATCCCCCTATAATCAAATCACATATTAATTAACTTTACCTATGGGAAAATTTCCCTCTTACAAGGTTAGAAAGGAGACTTACCTCGCTTCACGGTCTGCTTTCCGGTCCAAGCTTAAGCCCAAACCCTTAATTTGGTGCCACACTATCCAAATAGCATAGAAACTAATCAATATAGGCTTAAAAGTTCCTATCCCAACCATTAGAGTGATTCCCCAATCCAAATTATAAGATTCCTAAAATTCACCCTCAGGCCCACATGTTCGGATTCCGGAAATATTTGAAGAAAGTTGTTACCCATAACATAAGGATCAAGAATATATGATTTTTACTCCATTCCATAACAAATTTCGTAGTTAGATCTTGTTTTTATAAAAACCATAGGTTTTACTCTAATCCCATAATTTTCACTAATTTTTATGTGTTAATCTATCCAAAAACCAAGCATTAAACTCACATTAAGTGGAAATAACTTACCTCACAATGCTAGGTTAAAATCCCCTCTTTGGAAGCTCCCAAATTGCCCAAGTGTAGAATTAAAATGAAATAAATGGCCTAAGTCCCATTTTTAAAAGTTGTGTCTAGGTGTCTGATATCGCATTTGCGACATCATGTTCACAAGTGCGAAGGTCGCAATGCAAACCTGGGCATCCCTCTACAAAGGTGGCAAATACGACAAAAGGGTCACAAATGCGGACCCTACTGGGTTCGCAAAAGTGAACAAAATATCGCAAATGCGATGACTGCCCAGCTCAGGCTCCTTCGCAATTGTGAATCTTGCCTCGCAAATTCGGTCATCACAAATGCGAATATTTCCTCGCATTTGCGAGACCTGCAATACTGCCAATAAATATCAGAAAAACTGGGGTGTTTGCACTCTCAACACACGTCCGAAACTCACCCGAGCCCTCGGTGATTCCCACCAAATACTCAGACAAGTCTAACAACATCATACAAACTTGCTCGTGCGATCAAATCTCCAAAATAACTTCTAAAACTACGGATTTAACACCAAAACACATGAAATTCTTAAAAACATTTGAATTTCTATTTTTGTTTTACAACCGAATGTCCAAATCACGTCAAATCAGTCTCGTTTCTCACCAAATTTCACAGACATGACTTAAATGTTATATTGGACTTGTACCGGACTCCGGTACCAACATACGGGCCTGATACCAACATGATCAAATGTTATTAATTTTCTTTAAATCCTTCTTTTAGCAAATATACCACTAGGCAGGCTGCCTAGTGGCTGATATATAAATAAAATACCAAAATGGGTCCAAAGCTTACAAGATGTCCAAGCCAAAATAGAAGTAGCATGTAGTTACTAGCTGCTAAAAAGATAGAGAAGCTACAGTCTAAAGAACAATTTATTATAACATTATCCGCTGAATACTTCCTTTTCCTATCAGTGTATGTGAATCCAATTGCCAATGGAAAATACCAAACAACACCTATCAAGCTTTCACCAGGCGCCAATGTATCCAGTCCATAGGCTAGAATGAATTACAAACATCTCCACCACAGAATTGAAGCTAGCATAGTCTTCCAATCCTTAGTGTTGCTACAATATGATTTTCATATGCAGCGTATTGACTGTATCCAAGTATAAATCATGTGGTTGATCCTCAATATTATCATGTAAAAAGAATGGCTATACCTGTATTGAGGCTGGCTTTACGTAGGCATTTCAAGGCAAAAGCCAGGCTGGGGCTGGATTTAAGCTGGCTTTTCAAGGCAAAAGCTAGGCTGGGGCTGGCTTTAATCAAGCTTTTCAAGGCAAAAGCCAGGCTGGGGATGGCTTTAAGCAGGCTTTCCATGGAAAAAGTCAGGCTGGGGCTGGCTTTAAGCAGGCTTTCCAAGGCAAAGGCTAGGCTGGGGCTAGCTTTAAGCAGTCTTTCAAGGAAAAAGTCAGGCCTTTCCTTAACACTTGAACATATCAGAAGTAGAATAAATTGTACCATCCAATACCTGTTTATCACATTGGTTTTGTACACTATCAAAGCACCCCAGAATGAGAATGTGACCATGCTAATACCACTTGAAAGTACCTTAATAGCATACAGAACGGGACATAAAAAAACAAGCAGGTATGTGTAGATTCCAATCCTGTGAAGCCATCAGTCTGGGGCTCTTCTTTTTGCTATTCTAACCCTGAGGTTAGGAGTTTAAGACTTGTCTAAGTTAATAAACCTCCTCCCTGCACTAGGAAGTTCAGAGAATAAATGAAACTTAGTTGTACCTGCAAAAGAGAAAACAGTGTTAGCTATAGAATCTGCCACTGAGTTGCCTTCCTGAAAACATGTTGAAAGATCACATTGAAGTTGCCCTTCATCTCTCTAATTTTCTTAACATCATTTGCAATTACCCAGGGAATATCCCATTCCCCTTCTATTACTTTCTTCATCACTAATGAATCAGTCTCTAATATGAGAGGGTAAAGATCATACTCCACATAGTATTCCAATCCTTGAAGAATAGCCTTAGCTTCAGCCACCACATTAGTTGTCACTCCCATGTCTAATACCCTTGCATACACCACATCACCTTCATCATTCCTCACACAAAAGCCTAATGAGCTAGGACAAGGATTTCCTTTTGAGGCTCCGTCAGTATTGCATTTGTACTAACCATGAAAAGGAAGTTGCCATGTTACTCTTGTAGTGATGAATATAGGTTTATATCCTTCAAAATATTGAATTATGTCTGGCCAAAACAATGGAATATTAGGAATCCAAGCATACCTCACCCTTGCCAGTTTATGCAATGTCCTATTGATCTCATGAATCACCCTATTTGTCGACACTAAACCCCCATGTTTACCTGTATTTCTTCTCTTCCAAAGTTCCTAAGTGATGGTAGCCGGTGCTGCTTGAAACAATGGCTTTAGCTTTGGACAACATTGAGCATACCACCAATGCCTTATAACCTACTTCAATTGAATCAATGGCATAGTAATTATAGCTGCCCCCATGAACAATTTCCATACTTTAGAGGCAGTAGGACTTGTGATAAATATATGTTCAATAGATTCCTCTTGGGGCTGCTGACAATACCAACACCTAGACATCACCATTTACCCTTGCCTCTTCTATATGTCATCAGTGGCTATTTTCATCCTCTACAATATCCACAAGAAGAATGATATCTTAAATGGTAAGCCTTTAATCCACATTAACTTGAATTCCTGATTAGGATCAGCTCTATGCCTTAATATTTGCCAAGCACTGCTAACACTACACTTGCTTGAAGGAGTTGGCATCCAGTATGGCCGATCTCAGTATTCCTCACTGCCTTCATAATGTACATTTAGCCTTATATGTTCTGCAATTTCCTCATAGGTTTGATCTAGCAGTTGATCATCCCATGTTTCACCTTGCCGTAATTCTGCCACATCCTGAAGATCTTCATTGATTGGAAAGTCTTCAGGTAATACATGAAAAGGTGCATCCAATCCAGTCCAATTTTCATGCCAAATATTAGTTGTTCCACTCTTCAATTCCCATAGGATCTCATGTTCTACTTCTTCCCTAGCATTCAGCATTTTTCTCCAAACATTAGACCCTCTTCTAAACTGCACCATTGTTGGTATCTCCTTCTTGCAATACTTATTCCACATGAAATTAGACCATAAAGATTTTGTGGTCCTAAACCTCCACCATAGTTTAGCAAACAATGCCCTTGAGACATCATTTAAGGACCTAAAACCTATCCCCCTTCCTCTTTAGGAAGGCAAAGATTTTGCCATAAGGCCCAATGTCTGCTTCTCCCTTCTTCCTTTGTGCTCCAAAAAAATCTAGCAAAAATCTTATGAAGATGCTCCAGGACATTTTTGGTGGATGCAAGACTGATAACATGTGGACTGGCATACTTTGCAACACACTAGTAATGAGTGTTGCCTTTCCTCCAAATGATAGTAGCTTTCCTTTCCGTGAATGCAATTTAGCCTTTACTTTCTTGATAAGATCTTCATAATATTCCTTCCTCCTTCTAGTGTAGAAAACAGGACATCCTAGATATGTGAAGGGGAATTACCTTTTGCAAATCCTGTAATAGCTCCAGCCGCCTGACACAATCCATTAGAAATCCTTGAATACATGTAGTATGAACTCTTATCTTTGTTGATCATCTGGCCTGATATCTTCTCATAGTTACCCAACACTGCCATAATCTTACTCAAGGATGGAGGATGAGTAGAAGTAAAGATTATAGTATCATCAGCATATGCCAAGTGGTTTAAAGGATCAGACCACTTAGGGATTCCAAATCCCACAAATGACCTGTCTTCAAATAGTTTATTCAAAGACCTGGAAAGTATCTCAACTGACAGAATAAACAATGCTGGTGATAGAGGATCCCCTTGCTTCACACCCCTTGTAGACTTAAAGAAACCTGAGGACTGCCCATTCACCAATACTGAATACCAGTTATTTGACATCAAGTTCCACACCATGTTGATGAAGTTCTAAGAAAATCACATCTTCCTTAGTACATGCAATAAGTACTTCCATGAAACCCTATCATAAGCCTTAGCCATATCAAGCTTGATCACCAAATTATCTGTCTTTCCCCTTAACCTTATGTCAGTGATAATTTCTTGAGTCAATAAGATGTTCTCAAATATACTCCTACCCTTTACAAATCTGGATTGATTAGGAGATATTAGAAATGGCAGAAAACTCTCCAATCTGTCATGTAACACCCTAGACAAGACCTTATTAGTGAAGTTTCTCAAACTAATAGGTCTTAAGTCATAGAAGGTCTCAACTCTAGGTTTCTTGGGCAGCAACACTAGATTGGTGTGAGTGATGGATTTAGGCAATGCAACTCTTCCATAGAAGTGTAGCACCATGTTGTGTATATCTGCACCAATAACATCCCAGTATGTTTGATAAAATAGGCTAGTGAATCTATTTGGACCACTAGCACTCTCCCCACTAAGCTCAAAAACTGTTGTCATTACCTCTACAATTGTTGGCAATCTGCTAAGTTCCAAATTATATTCCATATTGACCATCGAAGGTACATTATTGAGCAAGGATAAGTTAGATGCATCACCTTCTTTTGTGAACTGTTCTTGATAAAAGTCCACTGCAGCTGTAACCAATTGCTCCTGGTCTTCAATCCATATACCACTTCCACTTTTGATCCTCTTCAGTTGCAATTTCTTTCTTTTTCCATTAACATGATTGTGAAAGAAACTTGTATTCCTATCTCCTTCAGCAAACCAAGTCATCCCAGCTTTTTGCTTCCAATACAGCTCCTCAATACTCAAGTATTTCTTTAATTCAGATTGAGCCTTTTGAAGCACAATCCTGTTCTCAATTGTAGGCCTTTCTTCAAACAACTTCTCTTTCACCTTAACAATGTCCTCCAAAATAGCCAATTTCCTAAATATATCACTAAATGTTTCCCTACTCCATTTTGACAGTGCTGCCTTCACCCTCTTGAGCTTCTGCTTGAACATCAAAAACGGACCCACTATGAAATCAGCTTCCAAATTCTACCTCACCACATCCATAAATGTAGTATGTTTAGTCCAAAAGTTCAAGAACCTTAAAGGCTTGACAAAATTGGTGGTCTTCTCCCCACATGTTATTAACAAAGGTGCATAATCTGATCCAGTTCTGATTAGATGTTCAACTTCAATAGTTGGCAACATATTCTAAAATGGCAAATTCACAAAGATCCTATCCAATCTTTTTAATATACATGAAGCATTGGATCTCCCATTCCACCATGTAAATGGACTTCCTTTGTATCCTTGCTCAAACAAACCACAAGAATTTACACAAAATGCAAATTCCTCATATTCAGGCAGGTGTACCAAAAGTCCTCCTATTTTCTCATCTTCATGTAATATCACATTAAAATTCCCTCCTACCAACCATGACAATTTCACATCACTTTCTAAGTAATACAAGTGATCCTATAATTCCAACCTATTAATTGTTGAACATTTTGCATAAACAAATGTCATCATCATGTGCTACCCTAGGTCATGGTGAAGCACTCTCATAATCACCTGTTGCTCACACTAATTCCCATTCCATCACTGCATCAAAGAACAACCATATTTGCCCATTAATATTTGCATAAGCCGTCTCCATATTCCACCTTCTTATATATCTATCAATGAATATCTTCTTTTGAAAAGGTTCCATCAATGCAAAAGTTATGCCTATTCATGTTGATAACCCTAGGAAAGGCCTGCTGTGTATTCACAGACCTTATATTCCATATTAATGTCTTGATCATCATTTAAATATAGAAGTTGCCCTCCTGGGCATAATTCATAACGGTTGTTGTGACTCTTTATTCTGATTCTTCTTTGTTTTCTTGCCTCCTTTAGCACTAGCTATAGTTGATAAATCCCTATCCCTAGCCACCTGTTGATGTTTTCTTCTGTTGATTCATCATCTCCCTCATCCTCCATAGGATTTTATCTCATTAAGTCTTCATCAATTGGTGCCACATTGTGTGTAACTAAATCATGTAGATGTTGTAGTGGAGTCTTCAGTGGAACATTAAGCTGCAGCTACATAATTTGATCAGTGCCAGATTCCATAGGCACTTCCTCTATTTCCCAGATGCTCTTGGAACAATTGCATGCTCATCATTCTTTTTTCTGTTATTCTCTAATCCTACTGTATCATCCCTAACCTTTACATTATCATCAAGTTTGTTCTCCAATGCATACACCAAAACACCATCTACATATGCCAAAATCTTGTTAGTTGCACTAAGAACAGTGTTAACTATCGATGCTTCATCAGGTGACCCTAGCACCAGGCCTGGTGTCACCAGCCTAATGCCTGGGGAGCTTGGCTTTGGTCCTGTCGTTGCCAGCCTATCATTAGGTGGGATGTTGTCCCTCACTTTGTCTCTTGTTTTCTTTCTCTTGCCTATTTGATCATCCTCTACCTCAATTGTATCACTCCCTCCAGCCTTTGTTGAGTTTATCTAATCAAGGTTCTCAAGCTGCCAGAATTCGCAAATTTTTAAGACGACATATCTTGATATGATTGGTTTTGTAGTCACATTGAGTTGCCTTAGCTCCTCTTTAATTTGCTAGTTCCAAACCTTCTATGAACCCAGTCGATTATGGATTCCTTAATAGCCTTTTCATCAGTACTTTGATCACTAGGAACAATAGGATTAGCCTTAGCTAAGTTCCCATTATGCTGATCTTTTAACACTTTTTCAACTGCTTCCTTCTTCACACGCTTAAGTTCTTGTTGATTATCTCCTCCCACTGGTTTAGTATTAGCATCCTTCCCAACCCTAACCCAGAAGCCTTAGGATTAGGGATTGAAGCTCTAGTATTGCCTTCTTTTTCCTTCTCATAACCCTTCTTTGATTTATTTTCCCCATGTTCCTTCTTCTTGCCATTGCTAAGATCCTCACCTTTGCCTTCAGTTATTTGTAGAAGTAGGTTGATGAACTTCCTCAATCTCTAATGCATTAAACTTGTTCTAAGTTGCTACTTCCTCAAGTTTGGCCTTCCCTTTACCCTTGTCAGCTTCCTTACCTTGTTTGTTATCAACAATGTGACCCCTATTATTCCATTGGTATTTGTTCTTCCTTGCTTGTATTCATTCTTGCTTGACATGATTAATAGCAAGCTTGCCAACCACCTTTCCACTTGACAGAACCTTTGTTGCATTTGCAGTTGTACCAATTGCTTCAGTACTTACCACAACTGTCTTATTAGGGCCTTGATCCTTAACATCTTCATCAAATCTCTTGTGTAACTCAGGATGAATTAACCAACATTCTGCCTCACTATGCCCTTGTTTCTTGCAAGGCTTGTAATATTTAGGCATATAATCATACTGTATCCTAATCCATTTAAACTCTTCTGCCCCAGATTCATCAGCTTCTTCAACACTCTTAATACGTTTAGGGAAATTACCTAACAAATTAACTTCCACTTCACCTTAGCACAACTATGTCTAGTCCCATTTTGAGTTGCTAGGTCTACATGTAATGGGTTACCAACTGCACGAGCTAATGAAAATACACATTCCTTGACAAAGAAATTTGGAGGATGTTCTAGAAAGCTAATCCAAGCTATGTCAATGGGAGTCTCTTCATCAGGTGTCCACCATGGATTCCATTTTGTACAATGCATTCGCCATATATCTGATTGAGCCTTTAAGTAAAAAGCTGGCTTTGAAAGAAGATGAACATAATCCTCCAATAATGACAATCTAATAAACACATGATTATCTTCAATTAAGCCTGCTGAGCAATGACCCTTAATCTCACTTTGAATTGGAATCACTTTACATAACTCACCAATAACAGGCTTTCCATACAAAAATTTCCCAAGAACTGCAAGCTAAAGCCCTTGTTATATGATGAATTGTTTCAGTTCTTGCTTCTTCCACTTCACAACTGGTTCTCCATGCAGGAACTCAATAGATTTCAATGGTAGCGTAGCTAGGGTTTGCATGAGGGAATTAATGGTGGTAGGTTTTTGAAGTTTCAAATAATCCATGGGTTGGGGATTGTTGTTTGTAATCGTGGATGTCTGGGAGATAGTGGGGGAAAGTTAGGGGGAGGGGGGCAGCACCGCCACTGGGGATTTTCGGCCACCGACTGGAGTGGCTATGGAAGGGTAGCACTGGATCTCTCTTGGTGATCGCCGGTTTAGGGTTAGCTAGAGAGCGGTGTACATCCAATTTTTTATATTTTTCTTTAAATCCTTAGATTTTCAGTTGAACAATTTTTAACAAAAAATTATTAATCAGGCTAGGGACCTCGGAATTCAATTCCGGGCATACGCCCAAGTTTCTTATTTTACTACGGACCCTCCGAAACCGTCAAAATACGAGTCCGAGTCCATTCACTAAAAATGTTAACTGAAGTCAAACTTGGCCTTTTAAGTCAACCTTAAGGAACCAAGTGTTCCGATTTCAACCCAAACTCTTCCAAATCCCGAACCAACCTGTCACGACCCGGATTTCCCACCCTCGGGAGTCGTGATGACTCCTACTAATATGAGCTAGGCAAGCCAATCCTTTAAACTAATTACTTCATTATCCATTTATTTCTTTTTACAAACGTAAAGCGATAACGTAAAAACAACGGAAATTTAAATTAAACAGAATAAAACAATAAAATATCTGAAATCTGTATCTGTTACAACTACTTAAGCCTTAATCACCCAAAACCTGGTGTCACCGTACCACAGACGGTCTAAGACTGCTAAATACAAGGTCTGAAAATAAAAGACACACTATTTATGAAGCAGAAAGATGAAATAGGAAATAAAAGATAGAGGAGATGACAGGTCCTACGAACGCCTGCAGGTCTACCTTGGATCTCCGCGTGGACTGAAGGTAGCCTCCAAACTATGGTGCAAGAGCTGCTCCAGAATCTACATATAGTGCAGAGTGTAGTATCAGCACAACTGACCCCATGTGCTAGTAAGTGCCTAGCCTAACCTCGGCGAAGTAGTGACGAGGCTAGGACCAGACTACCAAGTAAACTTGTGCAGTTATATAATATACAGCACAAAGTAAAGTAGGAATAACCAAGTAAATATGGGAGAGGGAAATCATGCTTCGGGGAATAACAGGTAAAAACAGAATATCAAGATAATTATAAAGGAACAAAAATCCAACTGCTAACAAGGATAAGGGAAACAAAGGCAGAATTCACTTTCATTTCACATCTTGTAGCAGGTGGGCAACCCGCTCCCATTTCACGTATCTCATGGCAGGCGTGCCACCCGCTCCCATTTCATGTATCTCGTGGCAGGCGTGCCACCCGCTCCCATTTCATGTATCTCGTGGTAGGCGTACCACCCGCTCCCATTTCATTACCTTATGGCAGGCGTGCCACCCGCTCCTAATTATTTATCTTGTGGCAGGCATGCCACCCGCTCCCATTTCATTTACCTCGTGGCAGGCGTGCCACCTGCTCTCATTTCATTTATCCCGTGGCAGGTGTGCCACCCTCTCCCATTTCATTTATCTTGTGGCAGGCGTGCCACCCGATCCTAGTTACAAATCAACAACAATCACAAAGAATCCCGACAAGGGAACAAGATCAATATAACAACATCTCGGCAAGGGAACAACAACAATATAACAACATCCCGGCAAGGGCACAAGAGCAATATAACAATATCCCGGCAAGGGAACAAGAGTATTTCCATAGCATGTGAAGTGCAATAATTCACAACGGAGTCATGACAATTGCAATACAAGACTTACGGGCACACTTGACACCAACGTATAGATACTCGTCACCATGCCTATACGTCGTACTCCACAATTAGCATGTAGCAAATAAGACACAACTCCTAATCCCTCAAGCTAAGGTTAGATCAAACACTTACCTCGATGCCTCGAACACAACTCAAGTTTCAATTATAGATTTACCCCTTGATTCCTCCTCCAATTCGCTCGTATCTAGCCACAAGTTACTTAATTACATCAATAAACGCTAAATGAATCAATTTAAATGCATGAAAATGAGTTTTCCAAAGTTTTACCCAAAAAGTCAAAATCACCCCCGGGCCCATTTGGTCAAAACCCGAGGTTCGAACCAAAACCCGATTACCCATTCCCCTACGAACCCAAATGTATAATTTGTTTTGAAATCGGACCTTAAATCGAGGTCCAAATCCCCAATTTTTGAAAAACCTAGGATCTACCCAAAACACCCAAATTCCCCCATGAAAATCATTGATTTTGAGTTGAAATCATGTTAAAAGAGGTTAATGATTGAAGGAAACTAGTTAACAATGACTTACAATTGATTTGGAAGAAGAGTTGTTCTTGAAAAATCTCTCTAGGGAGTTTGTGTTTTGAAAAGATGTGAAAAATGGTTAAAAATAAACGTTGCAGGTCACAAATTGGGAAATGGAACAGGGGTTCACAATTGCGAACCCCGACCCCTGCTAAGTGGGGAATTGCAAAACAAGGCTCGCATTTACGAACCCTTCAGGAAATTTGGACTTTCACATTTGCGAAGGGAAACTCGCATTTGTGAGGTCGGAATTGCGAAGAATTATCTCGCATTTGCGAGGAAGGGCAGGCCTGGGCTGGTTCACATCTGCGACCAAGCCCTCACATTTGCGAGTGCGAAGCCTGCAGGCCTGATAACACCAGCAAAATCCTGCAATTTTCTAAGTCTAAAAATCTACACCGTGGCCTATCCAAAATTCACTCGAGCCCTCGAGGCTCCAAACCAAACATACACCCAACCTCAAAAACATCCTACGGACTTATTCGTGTAATCAAATCATCAAAACAACTTCATGAACATCGAATGAAACCTCAAAATCAATGAAATATCTCAAAACATCCTTAAACATCAGACTTTGCATTTAAGGTTCGAATCACGTCAAATGGATTCCGTTTTTTACCTAACTTTACCGACAATACATATAAATCATATTGAACCTGTACAGGACTGCGGAGCTTTAACACGGGCCCGATACCACAGGTTTCACATAACATTTCACTTTTATAAACCTTTATATTTTTCATAAAACAATTTCTTTCAAAAATTCATTTGTCGGAGTTGGGACCTCGGAATTTGATTCCGGGCCAACGCCCAAGTTCCATATTTTTCTACGGATCCTCCGGGACCGTCAAATCACATGTCTGGATCCGTTTACCCAAAATATTGACCGAAGTCAACTTAAATGCATTTTAAGTCAAAATTTTAATAATTTTCACATAATAGCTTTCCGGCTACGCGTCCGGATCGCGCACGCAATCGAGGTGATACTGAAAGAGGTTTCTAAGGCCTCGGAATGTAGAATTTTATTTTAAAACAAGTGATGACCTCTTGGGTCATCACACAACCATCCCCACATGTCATAAATAAGTTAAAGCAAGTATGGGAAGTCTTATTTTGGGGAACATAATTCTAGAAAGAAAAATGACCAGTCAGGTCGTTACACTATTCAAATAGTGTAAAAGTCTATCATTATAGGTTTACAAATTCATATTCTAGCTATACTAAAATTCAACCCCGGGCCCACTTGCCTGAATTCTGGAAATTTTCGAAGGATGTTGTTACCCATAATCTAAGGATCAAGAATATATGATCTTCAATTTATTTCATAACGAATTTCGTGGTTAATCTTATTTTATCGAAACCCTAGGTTTTACTCAATTCCCATGATTTTCACTAATATTTACATGTTAATCTACCCAAAATCCAAGTATTTAACTCACATAAGTTAGGGATCACTTGCCTCAAAGAGCTTGGAGAAAATCCTCTCTCAAGAGCTCCAAAATCACCCAATATTTGAGTGGAAATGAGCCAAAAATGGCTAACACCCGTAATAAATGAAGGTCACTACATTCAGTAATTTCCGCGGCCACACCTGCGCCCACCGCATCTGCGAAAAAAGAGTCAGCTTTTGCGGAAACTCCACTAGCTGGCTGGGCCGCTTCTGCGGCTCTTGGGCTAGTCACCCTTGGTCGCATCTGCGATTGATCGAGCGCTTCTGCAGTCTCGCACCTGCGGCTGGCCAAAAGCAGGTGGTGTTATGATAACAACCTGGAGCTTCAGCTCCTTCCAAAATTCCTAACTCAACTCGACCCTCCTCAGGTTGACGCTCGGGGCTCAGCTCGAACATACCGACAAGATTGAAATCATAAAACGAACTCGCTCGACCCCTTGGAACGCCTAAAACAATGCAAAATCTAAGAATCACCCCCTAAAATCAACTAAATCAAACTTATGAACTTCAAGTTCTTCAATTCACATCCAATGCAACGAAACACACTTATACTACTCGGATTGAGACAAAATTTTGTGTGCAAGTCTTAAATGACATTACGGATCTATTCCCTATCTCAGAAATCTGTTCGAACCTCGATAACATAAAAACCCGCTCCAAACAAAACTTAAAGAACTTCAAAATCCTTAAGGAATCAACTTTCAATTTTAGGCACCAAAATGCTCCCGAGTCATCCAAAATCCGTTCTGGATATATGCCCAAGTCCGAAATCATCATACGAACCTGCAGGAATATTCAAATCCGGATTCCGAGGTCGTTTACTCAAAATATTGACTGAAGTCAAACTTGGCCTTTTAAGCCAACCTTAAGGAACCAAGTGTTCTGATTTCAACCCAAACTCTTCCAAATCCCGAACCAACCTGTCACGACACGGATTTCTCACTCTCGGGAGTCGTGATGGTGCCTACTAATATGAGCTAGGCAAGCCAATCCTTTAAACTAATTACTTTATTATCCATTTATTTCTTTTTACAAACGTAAAGTGATAACGTAAAAACAGCGGAAATTTAAATTAAGCGGAATAAAACAATAAAATATCTGAAATCTGTATCTATTATAACTAGTTAAGCCTTAATCATCCAAAACCTGGTGTCATCGTACCACAGACGGTCTAAGACTATTAAATACAAGGTCTAAAAATAAAAGACACATTGTTTCTGAAGCAGAAAGATGAAACAGGAAATAAAAGATAGAGGAGACGATACGGCCTGCGAACTCTTGCAAGTCTACCTTGGATCTCCACGTGGACTGAAGGTAGCCTCAAAACTATGGTCCAAGAGTTGCTCTGAGATCTACACATAGTGCAGAGTGTAGTATCAGCACAACCGATCCCATGTGCTGGTAAGTGAATAGCCTAACCTCGGCGAAGTAGTGACAAGGCTAGGACCAGACTACCAAGTAAACCTGTGCAGTTATATAATATATTGCGAAAAGTAAAGAAGGAATAACCAGGTAAAGATGGGAGGGGGAAAGCATTCTTCGGAGAATAACATCTAAAAACAGAATATCAAGAGAATTATAAAGGAACCAAAATCCAACTGCTAACAAGGATAAGGTAACCAAAAGAAGAATTCACTTTCATTTCACATCTTGTTGCAGGCATGAAATCCGCTCCCATTTCACGTATCTCGTTGCAGGCGTGCAACCCGCTCCCATTTCAAGTACCTCGTGGCAAGCGTGCACCCGCTCCCCTTTCATGTATCTTGTGGTGAGGCATGCCACTCGCTCCCATTTCAATTACCTTGTGACAGGCGTGCCACCCGCTCCCATTTCATTTATCTTGTGGCAGGCGTGCCACCCGCTCCCACTTCATTTATCTCGTGGCAGGCGTGCCGCCCGCTCCCATTTCATTTATCTCGTGGCAGGCATGCCACCCGCTCCCACTTCATTTATCTTGTGGCAAGCGTTCCACCTGATCCCAGTTACAAATCAACAACAATATAACAACATCCCGGCAAGGGAACAAGAGCAATATAACAACATCCCGGCAAGGGAACAACAACAATATAACAACATCCCGGTATGGGAACAAGAGTATTTCCATAACATGTGAAGTGCAATAATTCATAATGGAGTCATGACAATTTCAATAGAAGACTCACATGCATACTTGACACCAACGTATAGATACTCCTCACCATGCCTATACGTCGTACTCTACAATTAACACGTAGCAAATAAGACACAACTCTTAATTCCTCAAGCTAAGGTTAGACCAAACACTTACCTCGATGCCACGAACACAATTCACGTTTCAATTATAGCTTTACCCCTTGATTCCACCACCAATTCGCTCGTATCTAGTCACAAGTTACTTAATTACATCAATAAATGCTAAATGAATCAATTCGAATGCATGAAAATGAATTTTCCAAAGTTTTGCCCAAAACCCGAGGTTTGAACCAAAACTCGATTACCCATTCCCCCAGGGACCCAAATATATAATTTGTTTTGAAATCGGACTCAAATCGAGGTCCAAATCCCCAATTTCTGAAAAACCTAGTTTCTACCCAAAACACCCAAATTCACCCATGAAAATCATTGATTTTGAGTTGAAATCATGTTAAAAGATGTTAATGATTGAAGGAAACTAGTTAAAAATGACTTACAATTGATTTGGAAGAAGAGTTGTTCTTGAAAAATTGCCCTAGGGAGTTTGTGTTTTGAAAAAATGTGAAAAATAGTTGATTTTCGGCTATGTATAAACGTTGTAGGTCGCAGATGTGGGAATTGAGAACAGTGGTTCACAATTCCGAACCTCGACCCCTGCTAAGTTGTGAATTGCGAAACAAGGCTCGCATTTGCGAACCCTTCAGGAAATTTGGACTTTCACATTTGCGAAGGGACACTCGCATTTGCGAGGTCGGAATTGTGAAGAATTATCTTGCATTTGCGAGGAAAGGCAGGCCTGGGCTGGTTCACACCAGCAAAATCCTGCAATTTTCTAAGTCTAAAAACTCACCCCGTGGCCTATCCAAAATCACCCAAGCCCTCGGGGCTCCAAACCAAACATACACACAACCTCAAAAACATCCTTCGAACTTATTCGTAAAATCAAATCACCAAAACAACATCATGAACATCGAATGAAACCTCAAAATCAATGAAATTTCTCAAAACTTCCATAAACATCAAATTTTGCATTTAAGGTCTGAATCATGTCAAATGGATTCCGTTTCTTACCAAACTTTACCGACAACACATATAAATCCTATTGAACCTGTTCTGGGCTCCGGAGCCATAACACGGGCCCGATACCACAGGTTTCACATAACATTTCACTTTCATAAACCTTTATATTTTTCAGAAAACAATTTCTTTCAAAAAATCATTTCTTGGACTTGGGACCTTGGAATTCGATTTCGGGCCTACGCCCAAGTCCCATATTTTTTCACGGACCCTCCGAGACCGTCAAATCACGGGTCCGGGTCCGTTTACCAAAAATAATGACCGAAGTCAACTTAAATGCATTTTAAGTCAAAAATTCAATATGTTTCATAGATTTTCACATAATAGCTTTCCGACTACGCGCCCGGACCGCGCATGCAAATCGAGGTATGGTTGAAAGAGGTTTCTATGGCCTCGGAACGTAGAATTTTGTTTTAAAACAAGTGATGACCTAAGAGGTCATCACATCCCCGCAGGTCATAAATAAGTTAATGCAAGTACGGGAAGCCTTATTTAGAGGAACGTAATTCCAGAAAGCAAAATGACCAGTCGGGTCGTTACACTATTCAAATAATGTAAAAGTCTATCATTATAGGTTTACAAATTCATATTTCAGCTATTAAAGCGATTATTCAACCCCAAGGGCAAGGTTTCTATAATTCAACCCCGAGCCCACATGCCTGAATTCTGGAAAATTTCGAAGGATGTTGTTACCCATAATCTAAGGATCAAGAATATATGATCTTCACTTCATTTCATAACGAATTTCGTGGTTAATCTTGTTTTTATCGAAACCCTGGGTTTTACTCAATTCCCATGATTTTCACTAATATTTACATGTTAATCTACCCAAAATCCAAGTATTTAACTCACATAAGTTTGGGATCACTTACCTCTAAGAGCTTGGTGAAAATCCTCTCTCAAGAGCTTCAAAATCACCCAATCTTTTAGTGGAAATGAGCCAAAAATGGCTAACACCCGTAATAAATGAAGGTCACTACCTTCAGTAATTTGCGCATCTGCGGTCCTGGGCCGCACCTGCGCCCACCGCATCTGCGAAAAAGAGTGAGCTTTTTTGGGAACTCTACTAGCCGGCTGGGCCGCTTCTGTGGAAGGTAAGCCGCTTCTGTAGCTCCTGGGCTGGCCACCCTTGGCCGCATCTGCGATTAATCGAGCACTTCTGCGGTCTCGCACTTCTGCGGTCTCGCACCTGCGGCTGGCCAACCGCAGGTGCGGTTATGACAACAGCCTGGAGCTTCAGCTCCTTTCAAAATTGCTAACTCAACTCGAGCCTCCTCAGGTTGACGCTCGGGGACCCCGTGGCCCCGCTCGAACATACCGACCAGTTTGAAATTATAAAACGAACTCGCTGGACCCCTCGGAACGCCTAAAACAATGCTAAATCTAAGAATCACCCCTAAAACCAACTGAATCAAACTTATGAACTTCAAGTTCTTCAATTCACATCCAATGCAACGAAACACACTTATACTACTCGGATTGAGACAAAAATTTGCGTGCAAGTCTTAAATGACATTACGAATCTATTCCCTATCTCAGAAATCCGTTCGAACCTTGATAACACAAAAACCCGCTCCAAATCAAATTTAAAGAACTTCAAAATCCTTAAGGAATCAACTTTCAATTTTAGGCACCAAAACGATCTCGAGTCATCCAAAATCCGATCTGGACATACACCTAAGTACGAAATCATTACACGAACCTGCAGAAACCTTCAAATCCGGGTTCTGAGGTCGTTTACTAAAAATGTTGACTGAAGTCAAACTTGACCTTTTAAGCCAACCTTAAGGAACTAAGTGTTCCGATTTCAACCCAAACTCTTCCAAATCCTGAACCAATCATCCCCGCAAGTCATAAATCAGTTAAAGCAAGTACAGAACGTCTTATTCAGGGGAACGGGGTTCTAGAAAGCAAAACGACCGGTCGGGTCGTTATGAAACATCTACTACATAATTTAAAAAAATTATATTCATTGGTGTGAGTTACACGCGCAAGCACGCTCTATGGCTAGTTATCACAAAAAGAATCATCGATTTATAATTATACGTACGTAATTGATGGAAATAAAGTTTATAATTACACATAATGTATTTATTTCTAATTTAACCATCATTCTTTTGAAATTATTTTACAGAATTTCTAAACATTTTTCCCACACTTTGTTAGGTGTTCTAGTCTCATTTAACGTTAAAATAAATACTCTACTAACAAATCAATTGAACTTTAGATAGTGTAAAACCAAATAATATATTTTTTATTTTACCGTATATCTTATTTTTAATTCAATAAATCAAATATTTATCAAAAAACGAAATATTCACTAAATAATTCCTTCATTAACTATTTATTTTTTATTGTAATTCCCGACCATTTTTAGTATTAAGAAAACTAGCTTTAGTGGACGTGCGTTGCACTTGTTTATCCCATCAATTTTTTATAATTACATTTAGACAAGTGCCAATTTATAGCTATTTGGAATTCCAAATAAATTGGTTTATCTAAAGCTTAAAATGTTAATTGCAATTATATTTTTTTAATATGAGTGTAGCTTAAGTTATTTATTTTAAAGGATATGAAAGTTAGTAAAATAAGAAAGGAATTGTATGAGGTAAAATCTTAATTGGTTTTAGAGTTCTAATAGTTAAAATTTCCTACGCAGCTAAAATAAGAAAAAATTTAATAAGTAAAACTTTAATTGAACTAAGACCTAAAATATTAGGAAACACCTTGAAAATCTTATTTATTGTGAAATTTATTTTTAAAGAGTAAAAAATTCAATTAACTTTTCACGTTAGGACTTCTCGCTTAACTCCACATATTTCTCAACAAATATATTGAGCCTTTTAATTCTTTTGATAATTTGTGGGTGTATGTATGAATAGTTTTTCTCTAAGAATGTTTCTTTTTGGGGTTAAAAATAGCCACTTCGTTTAAAAATAAACTTTTGTTAGAAATACGGTGGAAGTGCTTTTGTCTAGAAAACTATTGCTACAAATAAATCTATTGGAAAAAAATTTAACTCAACGTGTAACAATAAGTGAAATCGGGAGTATTAAATTCGTGATAGAATTTTGTATCTAGGAATTCAACCTTGCCCAACTGAAAGAATATTCTATTATTTTAAGTTTATTATAAAGTATTAAATATAAACAGTGCTTTAATATTGCTTAGATTTTGTATATTGTGTACTCGTAAAGTTATATTTTTGAAAATATTTAGTCTTAAACTCAAATGTTTATTCTAATAAAAGAAAAATGAAATGGACAATGTAAATATATTTTAGCTGAATTAGTTTTAAAATTCTAATTTCAATAAGGAGCATCATTCTTCATACATCAATCCTAAAAATCGAAAATTATTTATTAAGTAGTATTTAGTATTCAGTATCGGTCTTTGCTCTCATTCTCCCAACATAATGATTAGCCACAACTAAAATTAAATTCCTTGTCATTCAAGGCTCGAATATACAGTTCTCCCTCAAAATAACCTACTAGTTATGCAGGATTTTAAACAAATTCATCTAATTCCTCCTCCTAAACCTTCAGACATTGATACCAATCAAATAACCGATGGAGCAACCTTGTCTATCGCTAGTTTTAAGGAAAAATTAGTAAAAGGTGAACAAGATGCTTCAATTAATATGATCATTAACATAAGTGTGCAATATACAACGGAATTACAAGATTGGGCAAGATGATCATTTGATTCACTCCACAAATGAGCGACAAGTTCAACTATCTCAATAAAATATTTTAGCGCATCCACTAGCCATGGAAATAATCAACCATAGTCAAGCTTCAAGGGAGAAGAATCCAACATCATCTTCTTAAAAAGAAGATACAATAACTGTGAAAAATTAAGGATAATTTCCTGTTAATACACTTAGGATGTGACTACTACATCACTAAATTTAATAACGAGGAAAGTATGCTAAGAGCCATGCATAATGGACTTTGGTGTTTTTTTGGGCATTTCTGGTCAATTCAAAAATGGGAACCAAATTTTATAGCTTCAGAAGCGAGAGTCTCTCAAACAACAGTTTGGATACGTCTTCCCCAATTACCAACGAAATTCTATGATGGTTTAATCCTGGAAAAAATTGGAAACAAAATTGGCAGGCTTTTAAAAATTGATGCATGTACATCCTCAACTCTAAGAGGAAGATATGCAAGGCTGTGTGCAGAAATGCCATTGGAGGTTCCAGTAATTTTGTTTGTCTTCATTGGTCAGCACAAGCAGATTATCCTTTATGAGGGTAAAAATTTTCTATGTAAGAAATGTGGAAGGCTAGATCATGCCTAGTCAAAATGTCAGTATATCATTATAATTAATGATCCTTCTTCTACCGTCTTGGATTCTACTACCAACCAAGATATGGCACAAAATGAATTCATAGGCATTAAAGAGGATGCTTTGCAGTCGTTCAAGGAAGATGTTTGGCAAACGGTGAGCTTCTCCAAAAGGAAGAAAGCCAATCACAGGCAGCTATCAGGTAAGAACTATGATCATAATGCTCGCACGCCAGGTATCTCCTCTTCTCTCCCCTTTAATGAAAAGTCTCTATATAAAATGCAGTCTAATAATGTAACTAATAAGGTTTCTTCTAGCAAATTCATAATAAAAAATCCTAATCCTAAGATATTCACTGCTATTGGAAACAAATTTGAGGCTTTGGTAGATCCGCCTGAGATGGAATGCATGGCTTTCGATGTGGACTTATTTCCTAGCCTAGATGTCCACGTGGCAACTGCAAAAGAGGACCAATTAAATTACATGTATTGTAATAATCCACTACCTATGTCACGACCCTAATTTTCCACCCTTGGGAGTCGTGATGGCGCCTACTCATAGAAGCTAGGAAAGCCACAAAATATAGAAAATTCTTTATTTCCTTATTTTAATCCCTTTAACAACTTGCTTTAATAGGTGACAAACATTTAAATAATAGTGGAATATGAGATTAAGCGGAAGACTTAAGCAAAATAAACCAAAATAATTCGAAAATCAACATATGCCTCTAACCAGAAACTGGTGTCAACATTCACGGACTATCTATGATTTCTACATACAAATATTTGAAAAAAGGAACACTGTCTGTTTCGGATACAATGATAACAGAACAAAATAACTGATAGAAGAGACGTCAGGCTTGCGAACGCCTGCAGGACTACCTCGGGATCTCGGTGGACTGAAGGCTGACTCCCAAGCTACTGCTTCTGACCCAGTGCTGCTCAGGTATCTGCACATAAGTGCAAAGTGTAGCATCAGCACAACTAACCCCATATGCTGGTAAGTGCCTGGCCTAACCCCGGCGAGGTAGTGACGAAGCTAGGACCAGACTCCAGATAAACTTGTGCAATTATATATATATATATATATATATACTAGACTCCAGATCAACCTGTGCAATTATATATATACACGGCGGAAAAGAAATACAGAAATAAACAAATAAAGATAGGAGGGGGAAACATGCTTCGGGGAATAACAGGTAAAACAGAACATCAAGGGAAGTATGAAGGAATCAAAATCAACCACTAACAAGAATGAGGAAAAACAAAGGCAGATTTCATTTTCTTTTCACATCTTGTTGCAGGCGTGCAACCCGATCCCGATTCCTGTATCTCGTGGCAGGCGTGCCACCCGCTCCCATTTTATTTTATCTTGTGGTAGGCATACCACCCTCTCCCATTTCATTATATCTTGTGGTAGGCATACTATCCGCTCCCATTTCATCATTTCTTGTGGTAGGCGTACCACCCGCTCCCATATCATCATATCTTGTGGTAGGCGTACCACCCGCTCCCATTTCATCATATCTTGTGGTAGGCGTACCACCCGCTCCCATTTCATTATATCTTGTGGTAGGCGTACCACCCGCTCCCATTTACAAGTCATCACAAAATTACCACCCGCTCCCATTTACGAGCCAACAATAATCACAGGGAATTCCAGCAAGGGAACAAGAGCAATATACCAACTTCCCGACAAGGGAACAATGATATTTCAATAATATCCCGGCAAGGGAACAACACTATCAAAACAAATATCTCGGTAGGGGAACAATAATATCGAACAAACCTCCCAGCAAGGGAACAATGGTGATAATAACATATGAAGCGCAATAAACCACAACAGAGTCATAACATTTATAATACAAGACTCACGGGCATGCTTGACACCAACGTATGGATACTCGTCACCATACCTATACGTCGTACTCCACAATTAGCATGTAGCAAATAAGACACAACTCCTAATCCTTCAAGCTAAGGTTAGATCAAACACTTACCTCGATGCCTTGAACACAACTCAAGTTTCAATTATAGCTTTACCCCTTGATTCCTCCTCCAATTCGCTCGTATCTAGCCACAAGTTACTTAATTACATCAATAAACGCTAAATGAATCAATTTAAATGCATGAAAATGAGTTTTCCAAAGTTTTACCCAAAAAGTCAATATCACCCCCAGGCCCATGTGGTCAAAACCCGAGGTTCGAACCAAAACCCGATTACTCATTCCCCCACGAGCTCAAATATGTAATTTATTTTGAAATCAGGCCTCAAATCGTGGTCCAAATCCCTAATTTTTGAAAAACCTAGTTTCTACCCAAAACACCCAATTTCCCCCATGAAAATCATTGATTTGAAGTTGAAATCATGTTAAAAGATGTTAATGATTGAAGAAAACTAGTTAAAAATGACTTACAATTGATTTGGAGAAGAAAGGTTGTTAGAAAAATCTCCTCTTATATTTTTGGGTTTCGAAAAATGCACAATGACTAAAAATCACATCTATTAATACCCCTCTCAGACCCCCTGTGCTGACCGCACAAAATGGACTGCGGCCGCACAAGCCTTCTTGAGGGTACTGCTGTCCAGTGCACGGTGCGGACCGCACAAAGTCGACTGCGGCCGCACAGCAACGCCCTGTACGGACCGCACAAAGTCGACCGCGGCTGCACAGCCTCCACCGCGCACCGCACAAGGTCGATGCCGGACCGCAGTAGTGGGTTTAGAGACCTGCAACTTCTGGTTTTAAGTTTAAAACATCCCGAAACCTACCCGAAACTCACCCGAGCCCTCGGAACTCCAAACAAAGTGTGCATACTAACTCAAAAACATCACATGTACCTACTCGTGCGATCACATCATCAAAATAACATGTAAAATCACGAATTAAACCTCAAAACTCAACATTTTCATCAAGAACTCTCAAAGTTCATAACTCCTCAACCGGAAGTCCAATCCACGTCAAATAAACTCTGTTTTCACCAAATTTCACAGAAACGTCTTAAATCATATATAAGACCTGTACCGGGCGCCGAAACCAAAATACGGGCCCGATACCATCATGTTCTAAGCAAATTTCATTTCGATTTTGCTTAAACAATTTCAGAAAATAATTTCCTTTAAAATTTCATTTCTCGGGCTTGGGACCTCGGAATTCGATTTCGGGCATACGACCAAGTCCCATATTTTCCTTCGGACCTCCCGGGATTGTCGGAACACGGATCCCGATCTGTTTGCTAATAATGTTGACCAAAGTCAACCATAATCAAAATTTTAACTCTAAAATTCATATTTCTCATATTTTCACATAGAAGGCTTTCCGAATATAGGTTCGGACCACGCACATAAATCAAGGTGGGGTAAAAAGGGAGGTTTTTAGGCCCCGGAACACTGAATGCACTTGCAACACGAGTGGTGGCCTTTTGGGTCATGAGAACCTAGCTCCGATAATAACCTAATTAGCTCTACTAACACACCTAAAACGATTTCCAAAGACCTCCAAAACTCTTCTGCCAACTTAATTTCTTCTGTTAATGAAATTACTTCATGTATGAACAATAAAATACAAGATCAACACCTGTCCCAAGAAAACTACACCACCCCACTAATGGCCAATGAGGATGAACACGTGCCAAGGGAAAAATCTATCCAAAATCCTATTAAAACCACCTCCTCAAGTAACCCTCAA
Source organism: Nicotiana tabacum (assembly GCF_000715075.1). NCBI lineage: Eukaryota > Viridiplantae > Streptophyta > Magnoliopsida > Solanales > Solanaceae > Nicotiana > Nicotiana tabacum. The sequence continues at coordinate 83,230,518 of NC_134087.1, forward strand.
AAGATGCAAATAAAGGTAATAAGTGGCAACCTTCCTAGACCCTTAAGTGACCTATTAACCCCAATGGAAGAATCCCTACACGGCCTCAATATAAACTAACTATCCATCATTAACCATGCCATCCCAGTATCTCAACGAAGGAGATATCGCCTGATTCAAATCCTAAGACACCAACGTGCTCACACTATGTCTAACCCGCCACTACCCCAGTCCTCACAAATGGGCAACCAATTTTTCTTTGTTCAACCCCACTCCCTCAAGATCACCAACCCTCTCTTGGATAGAAGAAGGTCTAATGAGCCATGCAATACCATTTAACATGATATTGGATGGACATAAAACTGTGATAGTACTCCAATACTCTCACTTCCTAGCACAACTAGTGTCAGAGGGAATGAACATGGCAATTGTCACGACCCAAATCTCTTCGTAGGTCGTGATAGGGCCCGACACCATTGTCAGGCAAGCTAACCCTAATTCAACTAATGGGTTCTCATTATTTTACCAAAACAACCCCAACATTTATCTTAACAGTTAAGCTTTTAAATCAATCGATAATTAACTAGTTCATAAAAACATAAATGCATCCCAAAATTACGTTCTACAAGTTTGTGCCAGGAACTAGAGTCACAAGTACTAGGGCAACTAGTAGAATGTACAAAAATACCACTATTCTACTGCCTGAAATAGAATAGACAGTACATAACAACAACAAAAGAATAGAACTCTGATATGCTATTGAACGACTCAGAAGGGGGCAACTCACCATGAGATCTCGATCAGGAATCAGGAACGCGTGTCGGACGGGTAACTAGATGCACCTGCCTCAGATCCTATACAGTTAAGAACAGAAACATAGTATGAGTACATAAATAACATATACCCAGCAAGTATCCAGTCTAACCTCGAAGAAGTAGTGACGATAGGTTGACTTGACACTCACTAAGTTCAATATCAATAATATTTAACGTTTAAGCTAAGCATGGATAGCATGAATAAATGACAGTCTCAGAAGGAGAAACAATATATCAATTTCAGTCATGTCATATAATAATTTACATTTGAAGCATTTAAACAAGGTAAATCATGGCTGAAATTCACGTAAATAACATGCGCACATTATGCCGAGGTCCTACGGCCCGGTCCAACATAATATTAAACTGTGCACTGTCAGAGAGTCGAATGGTGTGAACCATAGATCCATGCATCTATTCTACCAGGCATTCGGCCTGATCCACAATTAGCAATTTTTATCAAATAAGCACACATTGCTCATTTATAGTCAAATAAATTCATACAAGTTCTCAAGTAAGTGACTACATTCGTTTATATTTATTTACAAGTCCTAGCATGTCTTAAAAGATCTCAATAGCAAGCAAAATCGTAAGATTTGCACGTAAAACATGATACGGGTCCTACACCACCCGGACAATTAGCATAATAGTAGCCACGCACGGAGTCTCGTCACGATGTACGTACGTAGCCCCCATAGATATTCACATATATTTATTTAATTCCCCCAGGGGTTTATTTCCCTCTTACGAGGTTAGAAAGGAGACTCACCTTGCTCACAAGCTTACTTCCAAATTTAAGAATGTGCTTAAATCCCTCAATTCGGAGATGAACGATCCAAAACTAATCAAACGGGGTAAGAACTAGTCAATACAAGCTCAAGAGTTCATATTCTAACTATTAAAGTAATTGCCCAACCCTAAATGCAAGGTTCCTAAAATTCATCCCCGGGCCCATATGCCCGGATTCTGGAAATTTTTGAAGAAAGTTGTTACTCATAACCTAAGGATCAAGAATATATGATTTTTACTCCATTACATAACTAATTTTGTGGTTAGATCTTGTTTTTATCAGACCCCTAGGTTTTACTCTAATCCCATGATTTGCACTAATCTTTGTGTGTTAATCTACCTAAAAACTAAGTATTAAACTCACATTAAGTAGAAATAACTTACCTCATAATGCTTGGTTGAAATACCCTCTTTGGAAGCTCCCAAATCACCCAAGAAATGAATAAAAATGACCCAAATGGCCTAAGTCCCGCATTTATTAAGTTGTGCACAGGCCTCAGATGTCGCATTTGCGACCTCTGGTTCACAAATGCGAAGGTCGCAATTGTGACAAAAGCATCGCAAATGCGAACTTGGTCTCCTTCTACAAGGGTCGCAAATATGGACTCTGCTGGGTTCGCAAATACGACCAAAATGTTGCAAATGCGATCGTTGCCCAGCTCAGGCTTCTTCACAATTGCGAAGCCTTCCTCGCAAATGCGATTATCGCAAATGCGAACAAACCCTCGCATTTGCGAGACCTGCAACAACTGCCTAGAAATACCAGAAAACTGGAGTGTTTTCACTCCCAAGACACGTCTGACACCCGAGCCCTCGAGGCTCCACACTGAATACTCACATAAGTATAAAAACATCATACAAACTTGCTTGCGCGATCGAAACACCGAAATAATATCAAAAACCACCAATTGGATGCCAAAACACTTGAATTTAATCATGAACTCTAAGAACTTCTGAAACACTTCCGCGCGTCCGATTCACATCAAATCATCTCAGAATGACTCCAAACTTTGCGTGCAAGTGTAAAATGACATTATGGACCTACTCCAACTTTCAAAACAAAAATCCGAACCCGATATCAAATAGTCCACCCTCGGTCAAACTTTCCAAAAACTTCAAGTTCTAACTTTTCGCCAAATGACTCCGAAACGACCTACGGACATCCAAATCCACTTCTAGACGTGCTCCTAAGTACTGAATCATCATACAGAGCTATTCCTAGGCTCGGAGTCCCAAATGAATGCCCAGAATGCAAATAATCCACTTCAACCCAAACTTAAGGAACTTGCTCAAATTGCCAACTTTCACTATTAGGCGCCGAAACGCCCTCGGGTCATCCAAAACCCAATCTGAACATATTCCTAAGTACGAAATAATCATACGAACCTATTGGAACCATCAAATCCTGATTCCAATGTTGTTTACTAAAAAAGTTGACCGAAGTCAATCTTAGCCTTTTAAGCCAACGTAATGAACCAAGTGTTCTGATTTCAAGCCAAACTCTTCCAAATCCCAAACCAACCATCCCCGCAAGTCATAAATCAGTAAAAGCAGGTACGAGAAATATTATTTAGGGGAACGGGGTTCTATAAAGCAAAACGACCAGTCGGGTCGTTACATTCTCCACTTCTTAAACAAATGTTCGTCCTCGAACGAGTTTAGATTCATACCTAAAGTGCCAAATAAGCATGGATATCTGCTCCGCATGTCCTCCTCGAACTCCCATGTCGCCTTCTCGACTAGTTGGCCCCTCCACTGGACCTTTACCGCAGAAATCCTCTTGGATCTCAACTGGCGATCTTGTATATTAACAATGGCAACTACTCCTCCTCATAACCTAAATCTCTCATCTAGCTGAATAATACTGAAGTCTAATACATGAGACAAGTTGGCGGGATACCTTCGAAGCATAGACACGTGAAAAACTAGATGAACTCCCGATAAGCTAGGAGGTAAAGCAAGCTCATAAGCAACCTCCCCAACTCGCCTCAACACCTCAAATGGGTCTATAAACCTGGGGCTCAACTTGTCCTTTCCAAATCTCATAATACCTTTCATCGATGAGACTTTTAAGAGAAGTTTCGTGACCAATAATGATACATCATGTGTCTTTTGATCTGCGTAACTCTTCCGTCTGGATTGTGCGGTGCGAAGTCTTTCCTGAATCAACTTTACCTTTTCCAAGGCATCTTTTACCAAATATGTACCATACAACTTAGCCTCACCAGGCTCAAACCACCCGATAGGAGCACGGCATCGCCAGCCGTATCAAGCCTCAAATGGGGCCATCTCGATGCGGGACTAATAACTGTTGTTGTAAGAAAACTCGGTCAAAGGCAAGAACTGATCCCACTGCCCTTTAAAGTCAATCACACATGGTTTAAGCATGTCATCTAGAATACGAACTGTCCACTCTGAATGCCCGTCGATCTACGGGTGAAATGTTGTGCTGAGCTCTACAGGGGTCCCCAACTCACTCTGAACGACTCTCCATAAATGGGAAGTGAACTGAGGGCCTCTATCTGATATGATGTAAACAGACACACCGTGCAACCGAACTATCTCCCGAATGTAGATCTGAGCCAACCTCTTGAAGTATAAGTAGTCACCACCAGAATAAAGTGTGCTGACTTGGTCAATCTATCGACAATGACCCAAACTACATCAAACTTCTGCAATGTGCGCGGCAACCCGACTACGAAGTCCATAGTAATGTGCTCCCACTTCCACTAAGGTATAAGCATCTGCTGAAGTATACCACCTAGCCTATGGTGCCCATACTTAACCTACTGGAAATTCAAAAACCTAGCCATATACTCAACTATATCTTTCTTCATCCGCCGCCACCAATAATGCTGCCTTAGGTCACGATACATCTTCACCTGGATGAACGGAATACCGTGAACTGTGTGCCTCATCTAGAATCCTCTCCCTCAAGCCATCGACATTAGGAAAACATAGGCGACCCTAGAGTCACAGAACACCATCCTCGCCAATAGAAACCTCCTTGGCACCACCCTACAACACCGTCTCTCTGAGAATTGCTGAATGTGGATCATCGAACTACCGAGCCTTGATCTGCCTCAATAATGAAGATTGAGCAACAATGCACGCAAGGACCCAGTTGGGCTCTAAAATAACCAACCTTACAAGTCTGTTAGCCAAGGATTGAATGTTCAAAGCTAGAGGTCTCTCCTTTGCTGAAATGAATGCCAAACTACCCATACCTCTGCTTTCCTACTTAAGGCACCCGCGACCACATTTTCCTTGCCCTGATGATAAATAATAGTGATGTCATAATCCTTTAGTAACTCAAGCTATCACGCTGCCTCAAATTGAGATCCCTCTGCTTAAACAAATGTTGTAAGCTGCGATGATCAGTATAAACGTCACATGATACCCTATACAAATAATGCCTCTATATATTAAGAGCATGAACAATCCATGCTAACTCTAGGTCATGTACTGGGTAATTCTTTTCATAAATCTTCAGTTGACGTGAAGCATAAAAAAATAACTCTCCCATCTTGCATCAATACATATCCCAAGCGAATGCGTGAAACATCGCAATATACCGTATACATCCTTTAACCGGAAGGCAACACTAGAACTGGTGTTGTAGTTAAAGCTGTCTTGAGCTTCTAAAAGCTCGTCTCACAATCATCAGACCAACAGAAAGGAGCACCCTTCTAGGTCAATCTATGTGATGCAATGGATAAAAAGCCCTGCACAAATCGGCGGTAGTAACCTGCTAACCCCAGGAAACTCCTGATCTCAATCACTGAAGTAGGACGTGGCCAACTCTGAATAGACTTTGTGATCCAACTTAATACCCTCTCCTGATACAATATGCCCCAAGAATTCTACTGACTCTAGCCAAAACTCACACTTGGAGAACTTAGCAAATAGCTTCTGCTCTCGCAAGGTCTGAAGCACTACTCTCAAATGCTGCTCGCACTCCCCTAGGCTATGTGAGTATATCAAGATGTCATTAATGAAAACGATAACAAAGGAAACAATATAAGTCTAGAACACCTTGTTTATCAAGTCCATAAACACTGCTGTTGCATTAGTCAAGCCAAAGGGCATCACTAGAAACTCATAATGGACATATCTAGTACAGAAAGCAGTCTTCGGGACATCTGAGTCCTGAATCTTTAGCTAATAATACCCCAACCTCATGTCGATCTCAAAGAACACCCTAGCACCCTGCAACTGGTTGAACAAATCATTAATGCACGGCTACGGGTGCTTGTTATTGATGGTAACCTTGTTCAACTGGCCGTAATCAATGCACATCCGCATAGTCCTATCCTTCTTCTTCACAAACAACATTGGTGCACCCAAGGTGACACACTCGGCCTAACAAACCCCTTTGCTAACAACTCCTTAAGTTGCTCCTTCAACTCTTTCAAAGCCATACAATATGGTGGAATAGATAAATGCTGGGTGCCTGGAGCCAAATCAATACAGAAATCAATATCATGATCTGGTGGCATTCTAGGAAGGTCAGAAGGAAATACATCCACGAACTCCCGGACTACTAGAACTGAATCAATCATCAGAGTCTCTGTGGTAGTGTCCCGAACATAAGCTAGATAAGCCAAAGAACCCTTCTCGACCATATGCCGAGCCTTCAGAAAGAAAATAACCCAACTAGATGTACTAACTAAGAAACCTTTCCATTCCAACCTCAACATCTCTAGCATCGCTAAAGTAACAGTCTTGGCATGGCAATCTAGGATGGCGTGATACAGGGATAACCAATCCACACCTAGGATGACCTCAAAGTTGATCATATGAAGCAGCATGAGATCTGCTCTAGTCTCAAAACCACATAATGTGACCACACATGACCGAAAGATCCGATCCACAACCATAGAATTACCACATGCGTGGACACATGAACAGGAGTACCCAAGGACTAACGACGAATATCTAGAAAATTAGCAAACAGAAATGATACATATGAATAGGTAGACCCTGGATCAAATCGTAGTGTAGCATCCCTACCGTAGACAGAAATAATACATGTGATAACAGCATTTGAGGCCAATGCATCTGGTTTGGTCGGAAAAGCATTGAATCTGGCTGGAGCGTTGGCTGGTTGGCCTCCACCTGACTGAGCAGTAGCTGGCTGACCCTTCCCTGCCTGGCCTTCACATCTAGGGCGTCCCCTACTAGACTGTCCTTAGCTTCTGGGCGGCTAGGAAACTGGTGCTATAATCGTGGGCTGCTGACCTAGCTGTACTGCCTTGCCCCGATGCCTGGGGCAGTATCTCCTCATATGACCAAGATCTCCGCACTGGAAACAACTCCGCGGTGTGGTGACATGTTGCCCTGATGTCTGACCTTGATGGCTTGTAAACCCACTGGAAGAAGCCTGAATAGCCGGTGGGCGGTATAAACTCTCCGGTATAGCACTAAAATAGGAGCCAGAAGAACCCTGGGGACCTGAATACCTACTGGAAGAACCCTGAATAGCTGGTGGTTGGTAAGAACTCGCTCTTTTGAATGACTGAAATAGGGGCACGCTGGAGCACCTAGAGGAGGTGGTGGTGCTGAATATGGGGGCCTGCTAGGCTGACCCCTCCCAAACTGACCTCTGCCCCTAGCTGGGGCACCTCTAAACTCTCTAGAGAAATGTGCCCTCTTGTCCTGTTACATCTACTCTCTACCTCTCAGACAGTAGCCCTCAATCCTCTGAGCAATCTCCAATACTAGCTGATAAGGAGTCCCTATCTCCACCTCTCGGGCCATGTTGACCCTAAAACTGGAATGCAACCTACAACAAACCTCCGCACCCTCTCTGCGCCAGTAGGAAGTATCATCAGTGCATGGCGGGACAACTCAGGAAACCTTGCATCATAGTTTGTCAGTGACATCTGACCCTACTCCAGCTGCTCAAACTAATACCGCAACTCTTCCCTCTCAGAAGGTGGAATATACCTATCCAGGAAAAGTTGTGTGAACTGACCCCAAGTATTGGAAGGAGAACCCGCTGGCCTGCCAAAGATATAAGACTGCCACCATCTATGGGCCCTGCCCTCCAGCTAGAATGTATTGAAATCAAACTTATGAGACTCCAATATCCTCATGTTGTGCAGTCTGTCCCTACACATATCAATTAAATCTTGGTCATCCTCATGATGCTCACCTCCGAAGATATGAGGGTGTAGCCTAGTCCATCCGTCCAATAACTTACGTGGATCGCCGTTCGCAGCCGGTCTAGGCTCTAGTACCACTACAGCAATTGGCTGAGCCCCATCCGTGGGAAGTGCACCCGGAGTCTGATGCACTACAGATGCATGACCAGGAGCCTGAGCAGTAGGTGTTTGTGCTCGTCCTATCACCTGAGAGGTGACTGGGTCTGCTGGAAATAAATCAGCCTGAGTCATAGTATCCATGAACCGCAACATATGGCCCATGACATCCTGGAAACCCGATGCTATCATGAAGTCTGCCGGGGTAGGCTCAGTTGCGGGCATCTCGCCCTACTTCTCAATGATAGGATCCCCCACAAGATCCACCAGTGGTGCAACTGGGCCGGCTCTAGAAAATCCTCGTCCCCTACCTCAGGCCAGTGCCCTCCCCCGGCCTTTGCCTCGCCATCTAGCAATAGGGGGAGAAGCTCCTCCTAGGTCTGGAACGTTTGTCGTGCACGTCTTCACCATCAATGAGAGAAATAGAAGAAGGAATTTTAGTATACCGTCGACTGCACGATAGAAGTTGAATAAAGAGTAGTTTCCTAATACCCTATAGCCTCTCGAAGATAAATACAGACGTCTCCGTACCGATTCGCAAGACACTATTAGGTTTTCCCATGACTTGTGAGACCTACGTGAACCTAGTGCTCTGATACCATGTTGTCATGAATAAAATTCCATCGTAGGTCGTGATGGGGCCCGACACCTTTGTCAGGCAAGCCAACACTAATTTATTAATGGGTTCTCATTATGTTACCAAAACAACCCCAACATTTATCTTAATAGTTAAGCTTTTAAATAAATCGATAATTAACAAGTTCATAAAAATATAAATACATCCCAAAATACTAGGGTAACTAGTAGAATGTACAAAAATACCACTATTCTACTGCTTGAGATATAATTGACTGTACATAACAACACCAAAAGAAGAGAACTCTAGTATGCTGCTGAATGGCTCAGAAGGGGTACCTCACCGTGAGATCTCGATCAGGAATCAAGAACACGCGCCAGACGGGTAATTAGATTTACCGGCCTTAGATCTTTTACAGTTAAGTACAGAAGCGTAGTATTAGTACATAAACAACATGTACCCAGCAAGTATCCTGTCTAACCTCGAAGAAGTAGTGATGAGGGATCGACTTGACACTCACTAAGGTCAATATCAATAATATTTAAGGTTTACGCTAAGCATAAATAGCATGGATATAATGACATTCTGAAAATAAAGAGAAACAATATATCAATTTCAGTCATGTTATATAATAATTTACATTTCAAGTATTTAAACAGGGTAAATCATGGATGGATTTCACATAAATAACATACGCATATTATGCCGAGGTCGTACGGCCCAGTCCAACATAATATTAAACTGTGCACTGCCAGAGGGTCGAATGACACGAACCATAGATGCATCTATTTCTACCGAGGCGATCGGCCCAATCAAAAATTAGCAATTATTATCAAATAAGCACACATTGCTCATTTATAGTCAAATAAATTCATACCTTTCTCAAGTAAGTGCGTACATTAGTTTAATTTTGTTTACAAGTCCTAGATGTCCTAAGCGGTCTAAGTAGCATGCATAAACGTAACCATTTTCATGGATAGCATGATACGAGTCCTAAACTACTTGGACAATTAGCATAATAGTAGTTACGGTCGAACTCTCGTCACCACGTATGTACATAGCCCTCACGGATAGTCACATACATTTATTTAATTCCCCTAGGGGGTTTATTTCCCTCTTACGAGGTTAGAATGGAGACTCACCATGCTCCAAAGCTTACTTCCAAATTCAAGAATGTTCTTAAAACCCTCAATTCGGAGCCGAACGATCCAAAACTAATCAAACGGGGTAAGAACTAGTCAATACAAGCTCAAGAGTTCATATTCTAACTATTAAAGTAATTTCCCAACCCTAAATACAAGTTTCGTAAAATCCATCCCTAGGCCCATGTGCCCGGATTCCAAAAATGTTTGAAGAAACTTGTTACACATAAGCTAAGGATCAAGAATATATGATTTTTACTCCATTCCATCACAAATTTCATGGTTAGATATTGTTTTTATCAAAACCCTAGGTTTTACTCTAATGCCATAATTTTCACTAATCTTTGTTGTTAATCTACCCAAAAACAAATTATTAAACTCATATTAAGTTGAAATAACTTACCTCACAATGCTAGGTTAAAACTCCCTCTTTGGAAGCTCCCAAAATGCCCAAGGAAATGAATAAAAATTACCCAAATGGTCTAAGTCCCGCATTTATTAAGTTATGCACATGCCTCATATGTCGCATTTGCGACCTCTAGTTCGCACATGCGAAGGTCGCAATCGCGACAAAAGCATCGCAAATGCGAACCCGGGCTCCTTCTGCAAGGGTCGCAAATGCGGACTATGCTGGGTTTGCAAATGCGATCCTTGCCCAGCTCAGGCTTCTTCACAATTGCGAAGCCTTCCTCGCAAATGCGATTATCGCAAATGCGAACAAACCCTCGCATTTGCGAGACCTGCAACAGGTGCCTAGAAATACCAGAAAACTGGAGTGTTTTCACTCCCAACACACGTCTGAAACTCACCCGAGCCCTCAGGACTCCACACCGGATATTCACACAAGTCTAACAACATCATACAAACTTGCTCGTGCAATCGGAACACCGAAATAACATCAGAAACCATGAATTGGATGCCAAAATGCTTGAATTTACTCATGAACTCTAAGAACTTCTAAAACACTTTCGCGTGTCCGATTCACATCAAATCAACTCAGAATGACGCCAAACTTTGCGTGCAAGTTTAAAATAAGATTACGGACCTACTCCAATTTTCAGAACTGAAATTCGGACCCCGATATCATATAGTCCACCCTCGGTCAAACTTTCCAAAAACTTCAAGTTCTAACTTTTCGCCAAATGACTCCGAAACGACCTACGGACATCCAAATCCACTTCTAGATGCGCTCCTAAGTCCTGAATCATCATACAGAGCTATTCCTAGGCTCGGAGTCCCAAATGAATGCCCAGAATGCAAATAATCCACTTCAACCCAAACTTAAGGAACTTGCTCAAATTGCCAACTTTCACTATTAAGCGCCGAAACGCCCTCGGGTCATCCAAAACCTAATCTGAACATATTCCTAAGTACGAAATAATCATACGAACCTATTGAAACCGCCAAATTGCGATTCCAAGGTCATTTACTAAAAATGTGACCGAAGTAAATCTTAACCTTTTAAGCCAACCTTAAGGAACAAAGTATTTCAATTTCAATCCAAACACTTCCAAATCCCGAACCAACTATTCCCGCAAGTAATAAATCAGTAAAAGCAAGTACGAGAAGTCTAATTTAGGGGAACAAGGTTCTAGATAGCAAAACAACTAGTCGGGCTGTTACATTCTTCACCACTTAAACAAATGTTCGTTCTCTAACGAGTTTAGATTCATACCTGAAGTGCCAAATAAGCGTGGATATCTTCGTTGCATGTCCTCCTCGGACTCCCAGGTCGCCCCTCGACTGGTTGGCCCCTCCACTGGACCTTTACCTCAGAAATTCTCTTGGATCTTAACTGGCGATCCTGTCTATCAACAATGGCAACTGGCTCCTCCTCATAACCCAAACTCTCATCTAGCTGAATAGTACTGAAGTCTAACACATGGGACAAGTCGGCGTGATACCTCTGAAGTATAGACACGTGAAACACTGAATGAACTCCCGATAAGCTGTGAGGTAAAGCAAGCTCACAAGCAACCTCCCCAACTCGCCTCAACACCTTAAATGGGCCTATAAACTTGGGGCTCAACTTGCCCTTCTTCTCGAATCTCATAATACCCTTCATCGGTGAGACTTTCAAGAGAACTTTCTCACCGACCATGAATGATACATCACGCGTCTTCTGATCCGCGTAACTCTTTTGTCTGGTCTGTGCTGTGCAAAGTCTTTCCTGAATCAACTTTACCTTTTCCAAGGCATCTTTTACAAAATCTATACCATACAACTTAGCATTACCAGGCTCAAACCATCCGATAGGAGCACGACATCGTTGAGCATATAAAGCCTCAAATGGGGCCATCTCGATGCTGGATTGATAACTTCTGTTGTAAGAAAACTTGGCCAAAGTAAAGAATTGATCCCACTGCCCTTCAAAGTCAATCACACATGCTCTAAGCATGTCCTCTAAAATCTGAACGGTCCGCTTTGACTGCCCATCGGTCTATGGGTGAGATACTGTGCTGAGCTCTACACGGGTCCCCAACTCAATCTAAACAGCTCTCCATAAATGGGAAGGGAATTGAGGGCCTCTATCTGATATGATGGAAACAGGCACACCGTGCAACCGAACTATCTCCCAAATGTAGATTCGAGCCAACCTCTCTAAAGTATAAATAGTCACCACCAGAATAAAGTGTGCCGACATGGTCAACCTATCGATAATGACCCAAATTGCATCAAAATTCTGCAATGTCTGCGATAACCCAACTACAAAGTCCATAGTAATGCACTCCCACTTCCACTCAGGTATAGGCATCTGATGAAGTAGGCCACCTGGCCTCTGGTGCTCATACATAACTTGATTGAAATTCAAACACCTAGCCACATACTCAACTATGTCTTTCTTTATCTGCCGCCACTAATAATGTTGCATCAGGTCACAATACATCTTTATAGCACTTGGACGAATGGAATACCGTGAACTGTGTGCCTCCTCTAGAATTCTCTCCCTCTAGCCATCCACATTAGAAAAACATAAGCAACCCCAGAGTCCCAGAACACCATCATCGCCAATAGAAACCTCTTAGGTACCACCTTGTAGCACCGTCTCTCTATGAATGATACATCACGCGCCTTCTGATCCGCGTAACTCTTCTATCTGGACTGAGCTGTGCGAAGCCTCTCCTGAATCAACTTTACCTTTTCCAAGGCATCTTTCACCAAGTTTGTTAGCCAAGGACTGAATGTCCAAGGCTAGTGGCCTCTCCTCTGCTGAAATGAATGTCAAACTACCCATACTCTCTGCTTTCCTGCTTAAGGCATCCGCGACCACATTTGCCTTGCCCAGATGATAAAGAATGGTGATGTCATAATCCTTTAGTAACTGAAGCCATCTATGATGCCTCAAATTGAGATCCCTGTACTTAAACAAATGTTGTAAGTTGCGATGATTAGTATAAACCTCATATGATACCCCATACAAGTAATGCCTCCATATCTTAAGAGCATGAACAATCACTACTAACTCTAGGTCCTGCACAAGGTAATTCATTTCATGAATCTTCAGTTGACGTGAAGCATATACAATAACTCTCCCCTCCTGCTTCAATACACATCCCAAGCCAACACGTGAAGTGTCGCAATATAGCATATGCATCCCTAAACTGGAAGGCAACACTAGAACCGGTGTTGTAGTTAAAGCTGCCTTGAGCTTCTGAAAGATCGTATCACAATCATCGGACCAAAATAAAGAAACACCCTTCTGGGTCAATCTAGTCAGAGGTTATGCAATGGATGAAAAGCCCTGCACAAATCGGCGGTAGTAACCTTCTAACCCTAGGAAACGCTTGATCTCAATCACTGATGTAGGATGTGGCCAACTCTGAACTGCCTTTGTGATCCACCTTAATACCCTCTCCTGATACAATATGCCCCAAGAATTCTACAGACTCTAGCCAAAACTTACACTTGGAGAGCTTAGCACATAGCTTCTGCTATCGCAAGGTTTGAAGCACTAATCTCAAATGTTGCTCGCACTCCCCTAGGCTATGTGAGAATATCAAGATGTCATTAATGAAGACAATAACAAAGGAAATAATATAAGGCCAGAACACCTTATTCATCAAGTCCATAAACACTGTTGTTGCATTAGTCAAGCCAAAGGACATCACTAGAAACTCATAATGGCCATATCTAGTGCAGAAAGCAGTCTTCGGGACATCTGAGTCCTAAATCTTCAGCTAATAGTACCCCGACCTCAAGTCGATCTTAAAGAACACCATAGCACCCTACAACTGTTCGAACAAATAATCAATGCACGACAATGAGTACATGTTCTTGATGGTAGCCTTGTTCAACAGGCCGTAATCAATGCATATCCGCATAGTCCCATCCTTCTTCTTCACAAACAACACTGGTTCACCCCAAGGCAACACACTCGGTCTAAAAAACCCCTTTGCTAACAATTCCTCAAGCTTCTCCTTCAACTCCTTCAACTCTTTCAGAGCCATACGGTATGGTGGAATAGATATAGGCTGGGTTCCTGGAGAAAAATCAATACAGAAATCAATATTAGGATCGGGTGGCATGCTCGGAAGGTCTGAAGGAAACCCATCGACGAAAACCCGGACTACTAGAACTGAATCAATCATCGAAGACTCTGCGGGGGTGTCCCGAACATAAGCTAGATAAGCCAAACTACCCTTCTCGACCATATGCCGAGCCTTCAGAAAGGAAATAACCCGACTAGATGTACTACCTAAGGAACCCTTCCATTCCAACCTCGACAACTCTGGCATCGCTAAAGTAACATTCTTGGCATGTCAATCTAGGATGGCGTGATATGGGAATAACTAGTCCATGCCTAGTATGACCTCAAAGTCGATTATATCAAGCTATAAAAGATCTGCTCTAGTCTCAAAACCACAGAATATGACCACACAGAACCGGTAGATCCGATCCACAACCACAGAATCACCCATAAGAGTGGACACATGAATAGGAGTACCTAAGGAGTCACAAGGACTATCCAGAAAATCAGCAAACAGAGATGATACATATAAATAGGTAGACCCTGGATCAAATCGCACTGAAGCATCCCTACCACAAATAGAAATAATACCTATAATAACAACATCTGAGGCCAATACATCTGGTCTGGCCGGAACAGCATAAAATCTGGTTAGAGCGTTGGTTGGTTGTCCTGCACCTGACTGAGCAGTAGCTAGCTGACCACTCCCTGCCTGGCCTCCATATCTAGGACGACCCCTACCAGTCTGTCCTCCGCCTTTGGGAGGCTGGGCAACCACTACTATAATCATGGGTTGCTGACCCTGTTGCACTGCCTTGCCCCGAAACCTGGGGCAGTATCTCCTCATATGAACAAGATCTTCGCACTAGAAACAACCCCACCGTGCGGTGGCCTGCTACCCTGATGTCTGACCCTGATGACCTATAGACCCACTAGAAGAAGACTGAATAGCTGGTGGGCGGTATGAACTCTCCGGTATAGCAAATAGGAGCCAGAAGAACCCTAGGGACCTGAATACCCACTAGAAGAAACCTGAATAGCTGGAAGGCGGTAGGAACTCTCTGGTATGGCACTGAAATAGGGGCACGTCGGAGCACATTGATGAGGTGGTGGTGCTGAATTTGGGGGCATGCTGGGTTGACCCCTCCAAAACTGACCTATGTCCCTAGCCGGGGCACGTCTAAACTCTCCAAAAAATTGATCCCTCTTGTCCTACTGCATCTGTTCTCTACCTCTCAGACGATAGCCCTCAATCCTCCGAGCAATCTCCACTACTAGCTTATAAGGAGTCCCTGTTTCCTCCTCTCGGGCCATGTTGGCCCTAATACCAAAATGCAACCCTACAACAAACCTCTGCACCCTCTCTACATCAACAGGAAGTATCATCAGTGCATGGCGGGACAACTCAGAAAAACTCGCCTCATAGTCGGTTACTGACATCTGACCCTACTCTAGCTTCTCAAACTGATACCCAACTCTTCCCTCTCAGAGAGTGGAATATACCTATCTAGGAAAAGTTGTATGAAGTGACCCCAAGTAATGGAAGGAGAACGCGTTGGCCTGCCAAGGACATAAGATTGAAACCATCTATAGGCCTTGCCCTGCAGCTGGAATGTAGTGAAGTCAATCCTATAAGACTCCAATATCGTTATATTGTGTAGTCTGTCCCTGCACATATCAATGAAATCCTGGGCATCCTTATGATGCTCACCTCCAAAGATAGGAGGGTGTAGCCTAGTCCATCCATCCAATAACTTCTGCGAATCGCCATCTGTAGCCGGTCTAGGCTCAAGTACAATTGTAGCAACCGGCTAAGCCCAATCCGTGGGTAGCACACCCAGAGTTTGATACATTGCAGCAGCATGACTAGGAACCTGAGCAGTAGGGGTATGTGCTCCCCCTCCTGCCTGAGATGTGGCTGGGTCTGCTAGAAATAAATCAGCCTGAGTCATAGTATCCATGAACCGCAGCATACGGCCCATGACCTCCTGAAAGCCCAGTGCTGTCATGAAATCTACTGGTAGGCTCAGTTGCGGGCACCTTGCCCTACTCATCAATGATAGGATCTCATACAGTATCCACCGGTGGTGCAACTGAGGCAGCTCTAGAACGCCCTTTCCCTTACCTCGGGATGGTGCCCTCCCCCGGCCTTTGCCTCGTCCTATGGCAACGTAGAGAGCAGCTCCTCCTGGGTCAAGAATGTCTGTCATGCACGTCCTAACCATTTGTGAGAGAATAGAACAAGGAATTTTAGTATACCATCAACTGCACGATAGAAGATGAATAAAGAGTAGTATCCTAATACCCTATATCCTCTCGAAGATAAATATAGATATCTCCTTACCGATCCACAATACTCTATTAGGTTTTACCATGGCTTATGCGACCTATGTGAAACTAGTGCTCTGATACCATGTTGTCACGAACCAAATTCCACCGTAGGTCGTGATGGCGCTTGGCAGCATTGTCAGGCAAGCCAACCCTAATTCAACTAATGGGTTCTCATTATTTTAACAAAACAACCCCAACATTTATCTTAATAGTTAAGCTTTTAAATCAATCGATAATAAACAAGTTCATAAAAATATAAATACATCCCAATATAACGGTCTACACGTGTGTGCCAGGAACTAGTGTCACAAATACTAGGGCAACTAGTAGAATGTACAAAAATACCACTATTCTACTACCTGAAACAGAATAGACAGTACATAACAACAACAAAAGAAGAGAACTCCAGTATGCTGCTGAACGGCTTAGAAGGGGGTAGCTCACCATGATATCTCGATCAGGAATCAGGAACGCACGTCGGATGGGTAACTAGATGCACCTGCCTTAGATCTTTTATAGTTAAGTACAGAAGCGTAGTATGAGTACATAAACAACATGTACCCAACAAGCACCCAGTTTAACCTCGAAGAAGTAGTGACAAGGGGTCGACTTGACATTCACTATAGTCAATATTAATAATATTTAAGGTTTATGCTAAGCATGGATAGCATGTATATAATGATAGTCTCAGAATAAGGAGAAACAATATATCTATTTCACTCATGTTATATAATAATTTACATTTCAAGCATTTAAACAGGGTAGATCATGGATGGATTTCACATAAATATCATGCGTACATTATGCCGAGGTCGTACAGCCCGGTCCAACATAATAGTAAATTGTGCACTACCAGAGGTTCGAATGGCGTGAACCATAGATGCATCTATTTCTACTGAGGTGATTGGCCTGATCCACAATTAGCAATTATTATCAAATAAGCACACATTACTCATTTATAGTCAAATAAATTCATACAAGTTCTCAAGTAAGTGTGTACATTCGTTTATATTTATTTACAAGTCCTAGCATGTCCTAAGCGATCTCAGTAGCAAGGAAAAGTGTAAGCATTTTCATGTATAGCATGATACGGGTCCTAACCTACCCGGAAAATTAGCATAATAGTAGCTAAATATGGACTCTTGTCACCATGTACGTACGTAGCCACCACAGATAGTCACATACATTTATTTAACTCCCCTAAGGGTTCATTTCCCTCTTACGAGGTTAGAAAGGAGACTCACCTTGCTCCAAGGCTTACTTCCAAATTCAAGAATGTGCTTAAAACCCTCAATTTGGAGGCGAACGATCCAAAACTAATCAAACGGGGTAAGAACTGGTCAATACAAGCTCAAGAGTTTATATTCTAACTATTAAAGTAATTTCCCAACCCTAAATGCAAGGTTCCTAAAATTCATCCCCGGGCCCATGTGCCCGGATTTCGGAAATTTTTGAAGAAAGTTGTTACCATAACCTAAGGATAAAGAATATCTGATTTTTACTCCATTCCATAACAAATTCTGTGGTTAGATATTGTTTTTATCAAAACCTAGGTTTTACTCTAATCCCATGATTTTCACTAATCTTTTTAAGTTAATCTACCCAAAAACCAAGTATTAAACTCACACTAAGTAGAAATATCTTACCTCACAATACTAGGTTGAAATCCCCTCTTTGGAAGCTCCCAAATTGCCCAAGGAAATGAATAAAAATGACCCAAATGGTCTAAGTCCCGCATTTATTAAGTTGAGCACAGGCCTCAAATGTCGCCTTTGCGACCTTCGGTTCGCAAATGCGAAGGTCACAATTGCGAAAAAAACATCGCAAATGTGAACTTGGGCTCCCTCTGCAAGGGTGGAAAAGCTGGGGCTGGAGGCAGAACAGGAGTATCAATGGGAGGGATAATGGTACCCTCTGCAGGTGTAGGAACTGGGATAGTCTGCTCTGGAATAGAAGAACCAGGTAGGGTGATAGCAAGGCGACTACCCTCTCCCGTAGTATCAAGCAGTGAATCGTTAGCCACTCCTGAGGTGCCATTGGCTTCTTGGCAAATTCTCGCCTTCTTCTTAGGTGCCATTTACTGAAAGGTAGAACAATGCACTAGTTAGAGGGGGAATAGTTTCAGAACAAGTTTTACCGCACGATCCAAAATATCAAAGAAGGGTGCTATTGCTAGATGCCCAAGTAGCCTCCAACTTATAGATGTGGTTGACTACAGACTGATAAGAAGGACTTTACTAGACTCGGCTCCGAGACATCCTAGGACACTTCAAAACCTTAGGCTCTAATACCAAGTTTGTCACGCCCCAACTTCGGGATGCGCGACTGGCGCTCAATCGAATGATCCCAACTGAGCAAGCCTTTCTAAAACTTCCTACCCAACACCATATGATTAAGGAACCATGTTTTCATTTACTTAGACAATCGAAAAGATTGTATATTCAACATTGATAGACCATTTCATATTACAACCTTAAACCGTAGTTAAGTTGCAAGATTACATACAATCACAATTTTGAGAAACAAGAGTTTGAGATTACAACCTAGTTCATAGACCCATCCAACACCCGTACATAAACCATACAAACATCTACAGAGCCTCTAAGGATACAAAAGACAATTATGACAACGCCGGCAACAAGGCTCCGGCTATACCTCAAAAGTGGAAGTCCAGAACAAAAGATGTGCAATATAACCCCTTGAAGGAGAAAGGGCTCACCAAGACTATGTGAGGAGGATACTCCGCTACGCGTGATCGGCACTGTCCGCTATGGAGCCACCTACATTCATTTAAAAATGTAGCGCCCCCGGAAAAAGGGACGTTAGTATCATGGAATAGTACTAGTATGTATAACTAACACCATCTTATTAGAAAGAACTATCATACAAGAACAAGGAAATCACAAGAAACAATCAAAAGCTTTAACTGAGCACCACATCATCACATAAAAGAATTATATAACTTTCACATCATTTCCATAGCTTTAGTTTGGGGCATTTCATACTGTTCATCATCATTCACATACCACCGCTATCTTAAGAGGAGTCCGCTCACGCCTTTATCGGCTATGTTGCCTCATTTGAGACATATACCTCAATCACAATATCATTCTCCTTTTCCAAAATTCAATATTAGCACATTACCACCATGTGTGCGGCATGGTGTCCAATCACGGCCCGATCGGCTAGGCCGCTTTTCCTAGGCGTTGTTCCTTTCTCATTAATCATCTCATTTGAATATTTATTTCATATATATAATATCAATTCATTGGCACTAGGGCCACAATTATCACATCAGGTATACAATCAAGTACTAAGTGTCCATTGTAATTTTAGGACCCTTTGGTGAGAGATTTTCATCATCTTATACCCCAATTACTATTTTTTGGCCCATAACTTCCCATACCTTGTTATCTCTTATGCATGCAATAAAATTCATTTTTATACCCATGAACATACAAGCTAATTACTCATTCTAGTGTGAATTTCGAAACTAGAGACTAGGGCTCAATTTCTTACCTCTTGGGGTGAAAGCCTAGCAAATTTTGCTTGAAAGTCTTCAAAGATTTGGCAAGGTTTGAGAGATAGTTTCTCCCTCTAGAGCTCCCTCTCTCACTCTATTTGCAGTAAGAATGACATAAAAGAGGTCTAATGGGTATTTTAATGGGATGGGGTCGGATTTTAAAAGTTACAAAATAGGAGCCCCGTCGAAATCTGCGATTGCATAATGGACATGCAACACGCGAAATGGACCGCAAAAATGGTCTGAAAACCTGAACAAACTATCTGGGTATAAGACAGAAATGTGGTCTGCATACCTATTCTGCAGTCACATAATTCACCGCAGAACTGCTGCTCACAAAAATTCTAAGGGGATTATGCGCTGACTATGCGGCCTGCATATTGATTATGCGATCGCACAATTGGCCGCATAGTTGACCTCAAATTAACCATCAAACTGTCTGACTCTGCGGAGACTATGCGGTCCACATAGCCATTATGTGACCATATAATGGACCGTAGAAACACACTTTTCTGGGAAACATAATTCCTTAACTCTTTAATGCACAGATCAATCCGAAGGGTCCGAACCGCGGTGGGCTAAAGAATTTTACGAATTTCTAACACATGGTCCCAATTTGGCGCTACGAGATTTCGGGTTTTGAGTAGAAATTTTCACGAGGCCTTACAGTTTACTAAAAATATTGACCAAAGTCAAACTTGGCCTTTTAAGCCAACCTTAAGGAACCAAGTATTTCGATTTCAACCCAAACTTTTTAAAATCCTGAATCAACCATCCCCGCAAGTCATAAATCAGAAAAAGCAAGTACGAGAAGTCTTATTTAAGGGAACAAGGTTCTAAACAGCAAAATGATCAGTCGGGTCGTTACAACAATGAGTAACTATCTCAACCATTTTTCGATGAACAATATATTACAGCCACTAGCTCTTTCAATGAATTTAAACCTAGCTCAAAAAATGAGGAATCAATAGAGTCTGCCACCTCACTTCAACCCAATCCAAACTCAAAACATGCAAATGGATCTTCTATTCTTCCCTCCTAGGGAGATCTCAAATATGAACTCCATATCCATTCCTTGGACCACACCAATCAACAATGCGACTGCTCAGACGACCACTCAAATGCATGCACCCCGCAATGCAAACAATGCTCCACCACATGTACCCCTAAATGTTCCTTCACACGTACAACACAATGCTCCACAACAATGCCCTTTTCCCAATCTGCCAGAGCAAGAAGATCATCAAATAAAGGAGGCAGAGGAATTGAACCTGCTGAGGTCAAAACAAATCGTAGATTTTTCAAGTCTAAACGAGGTAAAAGTATATCTATTCAGGGAAATGCGAGAGAAGAGATATGTCCTCAACTGCCCCGGCAATCTACAAGTGCTCGATGGATGTCAGACCCCCACAAGACCCAACTGTTTGGAGCCATGCAATGATACTGGTTCCTTCAATAAGGAGGAATCCACTACCCATTCCTTAGAGAGTGAGGGAAAATGAAAACAATCACAACCCTAATCAAGTTAATATGATGTTTCAACCAATTAATTTTATCATTTGGAACATAAGAGGGGGTAAAAATGATGCCTTTAGAATAAACTTTAGGGAAATGATTGACACACACAACCCTAGTATAGTCACCTTACTGGAAACTCGCATGGAAAACCATGTTTCCCTTCTCAATGATTTTCTTTTTCCCAAATGATTGAAGTCCTAGTAGAGGGACAATTTGGAGAAATGGCAATACTGTGGAAATCTGAAGTGGTCACAGTGAACAACTTTGTTAGAAGGAATCAAGAGATAAATGCAAATATTGAGGTATGTCCGATCAATAATTCTTGGCTATTTTCTTCTATATACGCTTGTACTAAGATTGCTAACAGAAATACTTTTCGGAACAATATTGTAAGTATCTATGAAAAGTACAAAGGACCCTGACTTCTAGGAGGAGATTTTAATGACACGTTTTGTGCTGAGGATAAGCTTGGGGGCAATAAAATTAATCGTAGATGTAGCTCGCGTTTGTGTACTAGTATTAATAACTGCAACCTCTTAGACCTTTGTTTTAAAGGATGTAAATAAATTAATGAAAAATGGATAGGATATTTGTTAATGAAAAATGGATGAACAATTTTACGAAGGTTGTTGTAATCCATCTTCCAAAGACTCACTCAGATCACAACCCTTTGTTACTTCAATTATTCCCTAGTAATACATATCACAATGGCAAACCTTTTAGATTTGAATAAATTTGGTGTAGACATCCTCATTTTGTTAATATAGTTCGGGCTAGTTGGCAAACTAATCATCTACACAAAGCTCATAAGATTTTAAAAGAAAAAATCATTCCTTGGAAGAACCATACTTTCGGAGGCCTTTTTAAGAAGAAAAAAATAATCCTGGCTGTAACGACCCGGACGGTCCTTTTAAGAATTAACACCCCGATCCCCTATTAACTACTTTCCCCGTATTTGTTTCTACTATTTTGATCTGCCGGGATATTTTTCTTTGAGTTTCGGAGTGTTTTGGGATACTTAGTCCCTAAAAGAGAGCTTACGCTTTAGAATTTGGACTGTAGTCATAGTAGTGTGAAGATAGCCTCGGAATGGATTTTCGTTGGTTCTGTTAGCTCCGTTGCGTGATTTCGGGCTTAGGGGTGTATTCAGATTGTCTTTTGGAGGTACGTAGCTTATTTAGCTTTGAAATGCCGAAAGTGGAATTTTTGAAGTTTCCAGTTCGATAGTGAGATTTTGATATTGGGATGGAATTTCTTAAGTTGGAGTAGCTCTGTAGTGTTGAATGTGATGTGCTTGCAAAATGTTAGGTCATTCGGACGAGGTTTGATAGACTTTTTAATCGAAAGAGTAATTTGAGAATATTTGGAGTTCTTAGGCTTGAATCCGATGTTAAATTGGTGTTTTGATGTTATTTCGAGCCTTTCGAAGGTTGGAACAAGTTTGAATTATGTTTTAGGATTGGTTAGCATATTTGGCTGAGGTCCTGGGGGCCTCGGGTGTGTTTCGAATGCTCTACGGACCATTTTTGGACTTGGAGAAGGATGAGATTTTTGATGGTATTTGTTGCAGACTTTTTTTCATTGTGATCGCGTGAGGAGGTTCGCGATCGTGAAGTCTTAGATGAGGCATAGGGGATTTTGTTCTACGCGATCTCGGGAAAGGGAGTGTGAATGCGTAGTATTGGCGGGAGTTGAATCACGAACGTGTGGACTATGCCTCGTTCGCGAAGAGGAATAAGTGAGGCATCTGAGGAGTAGAAGATTTTCTCTTCGCGACCGCGTGAGGTCAATCTCGATCGCATAGAGCTGAGAAGTACAACATCGCGTTCGCATAAGGAGTATCTTGTTCGCGTAGAGTAAAACTAGGAGCGAGCGAAGTTGCTCTTCGCGATCACGTGGGAGTTTCAGTTATCGCGATTAATGTCGCGTCTGGGCAGAACATAAAGTTCAAAATCAAGGGTTTTGAGTTCATATCACAAAATTGAATTGGGAGCTCGGTAGGAGACGAATTTATGAGAGATTTTTGGAGGGAGTTTGCGGGTAATGATTCTTAACTCCTTTTTGCTTAAAATACATTAATCTAAACATGAATTCATCATCTAATTTCGGATTTAGGGTGAAAAATTGAGAAAAATTTGGAAAAGTTCTTAGACTTAATTTTCGAGTTTTGATTGGGGATTTGACATCAGATATGGATAATTTTGTTATGGTTAGACTCGTGAGTGAATGAGGGTTCATAATCCATAACTTTTACCCGATTCCGAGACGTGGGCACAGGGGGCTTTTTGGGCATTTTCTTAATTTTGCGTATTAGCTTCGAATTAATTAGCAGAATTAGTTACTTGAAGTTATATTTACATTATGCAATTGATTTGAATAGATTTGGTCCATTTGGAGTCGAGTACTCATGACAAGAGCGTGGTTTCGGGTTGATTTTTGAGCCGGTTCGAGTTAAGTGGCTTGCCTAACCTTGTGTGGGGGAACTCCTCTTAGGATTTGGTATTGTTGATATATGAAATGCCTTGTACGTGAGTTCACAAGTGCGTACATGTACTAATTGTTGAAAATTTTGTTTTTATTAAGTAACTATAACTGTGTTTTTGTTCCCTGTTTACACTACTTGTAATTTAAGCCTACTGTTAGCTTAGGGAAGCATGTCTAATTGAGTTAATTGCTTTACTTGATCAAACTGCTTTATTTGAATTATGTGTAGCATGCTAGGTTAGAAATACTTGTCTTACCTTGGTATGAAATTTGGATTTGAACTGAATATTCTTCGTTTTGCTCCTATGTGTTTACTTTGGTACTACAGGACGGTATCCCGGTAGATCCCCCCCTGCATGTTTACTTTGGGACTACGGATTTGTATTCTGATAGATCCCCCTACACATTTATATTGGAACTACGGGACTGCACCCGATAGATTCCCCCAGTACTGGGTATTTACATTTGGGGACTACGAATCAGGATTCCGGTAGAACGCCGACGCACTATGAGTTGGACTAAGGGACAACACCCGGGAGATCTACTGGACATTTACATTTGGGGGCTACAGGACGGTATCCTGGTAGATCCCCGGTTTGCTGGATATTTACATTTGGGGGCTACAGGACGGTATCCTGGTAGATCCCCGGTTGCTATCTCTGTGTTAAGCTGTATTCTTTCTGTGATGTTTTTCTTTGTTATATTTGTTGTTATTCTTATTATCCTGTGTTACTTCATACTGTTAGAATTTAATTGTATTGTATTATTCTTTACTATTTTACCTCGTTTTTCAGCTATAATTAGTAGGGCCCTGACCTTCCTCGTCACTACTCGACCGAGGTTAGAATTGACACTTACTGAGTACCGTTGTGGTGTTCTCATGCCCTTTTTGTGCATGTTTTTCATGTGCAGATCCAGGTTCTTCGGCTCAGCCCTACCATCCTTGAGGCGAGGCGATCCTTTAGAGACTTTGTGGTATATCTGTCGCGTCCGCAGACCGAGAGTCCCTCTCCATTCTGTCTTATAGTTACAACCCTTCTGTATTTCTTTTGATTTAGACATTCTGGAATTAGAGCACTATGTAGTATCTATAGCTTGTGATTTTATGAGATTCCGGGTTTTGGGAATTATTTTAGTTTGAGAGTTGTATTGTATATGCCGAACAACATTTTTAACTTTCATTATGTTTGTTCTATAGTTTTTATTTGTTTTATCTGTTGTTTTTCCTTTTTCCAAAATTGTTAGGCTTACATAGTCGTAGAGACTAGGTGATGTCACGATAGTTAATGGAGGGCGAACTGGGGTCGTGACACTAGCTCATTTG
Source organism: Nicotiana tabacum (assembly GCF_000715075.1). Taxonomy (NCBI): domain Eukaryota; kingdom Viridiplantae; phylum Streptophyta; class Magnoliopsida; order Solanales; family Solanaceae; genus Nicotiana; species Nicotiana tabacum. Next base: position 83,255,731 of record NC_134087.1, read on the forward strand.
TAGGGAATTCAAACCTCCCCTAACTATCATACTAGTTTGTTCTCAATGAACCTTGAAATTACTCTCCAACAAGAGTATAATACTATTCTTAAAATGGAAGAAGATTTCTGGAAACTTCATTCACAAATATCTTGGTGCAATGAAAGGGATGCTAATACAAAATTCTTCCAGATTATGGATTCCAATAGAAAATGCAATAACTCAATAATGTACTTCAAGGATGATAAGGGTAACTGGATCACCAATGCTAAATCTATTCTTTATTATATCTTTGATTTTTTGGAAAATTCCTATACGACTTCTAAGGCTATAAGCAGGAAGGGTTTTTTTAAAAATCAAGTCAATAATCTTCCTGTAATTGATTTAGAAATCCTGGATAGACCTCTAGCCTTGGAAAAGATCACAAATGCAATATTTTCATTTAAACCCTTCAAGGCACCTGGTCCGGATGGATTTCATCATTCTTTTTACCAAAGGTACTGGAACATAGTTGGTGATTTTATTTTTAAATTCTGTCAATCTCAATCCCTTCCTTTGGTATTAATGACACTTACTTATGCCTCACCCCAAAATTAATAATGCTACTCATCTAAAAAAAACTTTAGACCTATTGGACTTTGTAACACTGCTTACAAAATAGTTACCAAAATCATTGCCAATAGATTAAAACTGTTTCTTCCTAGCCTAATAAGTCCAACGCAAACTAGTTTTATAAAAAGAATAGGAGGGCTAGCGATAATGCTATTGTTATTCAAGAACTAATCAAAAATATGCGCACCTCTAATAGCTCAAAATATGATATGTTATTGAAAATCGACCTTGAGAAGGCGTTTGACAAATTGGAATGGAATTTTATCCATAGAACCCTTATCTTCTTCAACTTTCCCCCAAAAATTTCCAAACTCATTATGCATTGCATTTGCACAAGCCAAATTGGAATTCTAGTTAATGGAACCAAGACCAAGTTCTTTAGTCCTAGTAGAGGAATACGCCAAGGAGATCCTATGTCTCCTTACTTATTTATATTATGTATGGAACTTATGTCTAGGCTAATAGAAAGTCAAGCAGATACCATGCTCTAGGACTGATCGGTTCCAAACCTACACTATTATGGAGTAGCAAGGATGGTCGATGTAGTTTTACCCAACAAAGGTCGGGATCGAATCCACAGGGAGTTAATTAGTTTGGAGTCAGGTTTATATCCGAGTAGAGATGCATTTTTTGCTCTTAATTGTACTACCGCAAATGTTTGGTTTTGTTTTCTACTTCAACTTCTATTATATAGCATGAAATAGTTACAACTAAGTACAATATTTTAATTGTTTGTTTTCAATGGTTAAAAGGGACTAGGGTAGTGACTTCTGCCTAGGTGGATATCTAATGGGTAGCAAGAATCTAGGGAAATCATGTGACTTATTGGGGTCGTGGTATATCTATCACACTCGGGTACTCACTATATACCTCTCGGTAATTTGAGTGATTTTGCCCAATTTGGCTTTCCCAAGTCCAAATGGGTATTCATGTAATGCAAGTGATTCTAGCTCAAGTCGGGTATTACTATCTCTAGGTTTAACATTTTAATTGGGGCTATCAATTTCTGGAGTTCACCCCAATTCCTTGTTAGCCTTTTCCTAGACTTAGTCCATCTTTCTCAAGTAGAGAGTAAGTCATAAAGGCATAAATCAGTGTTTGCAACCACTAATTCAATAGTTCAAGCAAGAACTAGGCTAGAAATCACTAACCCATACACATTTATGCTCTAAAATTCAAGACCCATTAAATACCCACATTAGGGTTGGGTCACAACCCTAGCTATGGGTTTAGCTACTCATAATAATAGCAGAAATCTAAGATAAATAAAAGATAAAATTCATAATGCTATATTAAAGGATGAAGATCAAAAGTTATAAGGTAAATCTTGTACAAAATTACCAAAACAAGTAAAACTAGCCGTCTCACGTACTTATCAAAACATATCATAACCTAATAATGTGAAAAAGATCTATTATACTAGGCTGCAATTCCCGAAGAAAAATGCCCTTGCGAAAGTTTCACGACCGCGTAATTCTGACTGCGGTTGCACTCTTGCTTTTATGGTCGCGTAATATTCAGCGCAGTTCACATTTCTTCATATCTGAGACTGGTTGGAACTTGTTTCGCGGAGCGTGTAATTTTCACTGTGTCTGCATGAGAGCCTTTTGCTGCCGCATAATCTTGATGCAGTCCGTGCTTAACATTTTTGCCCCTTTTAGTGAGCTCTCTGAAACTAAGCAAACGCGGTTAGCGAAGTACCAATCACGACCACGATAGTATATTTGCGGCCGCCAATTTCCAGCGCGGTCCGCGTCCTTGACTGTTCCTAAGAATCCACCTCTCCGATTCTCACTTTCGCGGTCCATGAATTCATGACAATGTCTGCGGCGACACTTTCATGGCCGCAGTTTTCTATCGCGGTCCGCGTTCTACAGTCTTGGCCCAACCTTGGTCTTTTTTCAGTTTTTAACTCCTTATGATTTGATCATGACCACTTTGGCTCATTGTGAACAATCCCTGTAAGCAAGCATATTATGTTAGTTTTTGGGAATACCTTTACGCATTTAAAGCCCAAAACGCAAGTAAAAAGATAGCAAATAATGATTAAAATCCCCACTTATCTCCACCAAGAAAATAAGGTAATTCCTAACCCCACTTCAACAAAACAGAAGGATATTTCAGCTGCCCTAATGTGAATCAAGCATGCATCAATTGGGACTAAAAATTACCCTTAACACAAATGCATCATCAACAACACACAACCTTTTTAGTACCATAGTTCTAATGCAACACTAGAGCATCAAGAGTTGACTGAATTCACCAAGGAAGCTCGCTCTATTACGTAGGTCATGGTGGAACCCAAACTCTTTCTCCTCTACTCTCCATAAGCAAATCTCACTTAAGAATTGTAGCACCCAAAACAAGGATTGTGAAGAAGTACACTCATCCCTCACAAGGGAATGTCACAAGTCTGGCTTTAAGTACCATAAGCTTGCCCCTTATTTGAATCACAACTAATGCAAGCTCACTTAATTAGAAATCCTATGGGATTTTTTCGGGAATGTAATGAAGGCTTTTGGATCAAGGTAGGATTTATCGGTCTATGAAGGTTTCATGTTTCCTTAAGCAGTTCATTTTCTCATTTAGGCTCACACTTTATTGACTCTTTGAGTCATTTTTTTCTTCCTTAGAGGAACTAGAGGGACACACTGTCACTCTTTCTTGTTCATGACGATCATTCTTCTCCTTTTCTAATCATTTCATGCCTTTCAACATTGCTTTCATTGAATCCCTTCATTTTTTTTTCTATCTTATTCACTTTTTTTTTGACTTTTTGGCTTTTGTTTATTTTTTCTGCCTTCCCTTTCCTTTATTCTGTACCTTTTATCACTTTCACATTCCTCGTCTCTCCCCCAAACTTATGCTTTTTCCAATTGTGAATGCGAAGGAAAGATCGGGTGCCAAGAGAGGGTCATTATACAATGGATAAAGGTTTGTATCATGGTTATTGAAAGAACAAGGGCTTCGGCTGAACGCGGTTGACTAGGGATATCATATATGTTGGGCTATGGATGCTTTGAAGTTTCAAGTTGGATCAAGGAGAGCCTATAATCATTTTTCAAGTCGACCTACACTTAGAATCTTGCCTAGACAAATATTTAGGGCAAGTTCTAGACTTCTTGGCATGAGACTTGGACTTGCAAATCGATACCTCACCTCAGAAGCTATTGGATTGCTAGAGATAATAGAGTCGAGGGCCCACAATAACCCTAGATATGATTTGTGCAACACAAATGGCTCCAAGAAGCCACTCGATGATTGTTTTGTCAACGTAAGAGTCTAAAGGTCACAACTAGAACTATTATTTGCCAATTAACTTGTTTCCAACCATAAGGTCAAAGGTAAATATGTTAGGCCCAAGTTAAGCTTGCCTGAGACACTTTTATTCATTACTACTATTTACACAGAAACATAAAGAAAACAGACTCAAACCCTTAAGGAGGTTGTCACGCCATCCATCATCGAAAAGAGCTACGCGGTTCACACAACATCCACCTTCGGAAAGAACCGTGGCATTAGGAAAACCAAAGGCTTATTATCCACATAAAATGCAAAAAGAAGCTAACAACTTAATAAGAAACTACTAAAGGATATAAGAAGTTATGAAGTAAACTACGGAAATAAAAATTAATATATACAAAATGAAGTAAAGCGAATATTTATATAAATGAAAATGAATATATACATCATATTGTAAAAATATATACGTACCAAATGTGAAAGTAATGAATATATACATACCAAAAGTAAAATAAAGTGAAGTAAAGAAAGAAAAAGAGTCATAGTTATTACATACCAAATCAAAATAGACCACCCCCTCAAACAAAAGATAGCATTGTCCTCAATGATAAAAGCAAAATAAGATCAGGGGAAGGGTAAGAGAGTAAAGAAAACTCCCTATGTGGTCAGCATTGGGTCCTGCACATCAGTGGGGTCCTCGGACTGTATAGGATCAGCAGCCCCCACCGGGTCCTCTAACTGGATCTCCAAATCTGACTAGGGGACCACGGGGTTGCGGGGCATTTGGATCATCTCTGTAGCAGCCTGTGTAGTGGCAGCCGGCTCCTCAAACTGGCCAGTTGATGTTGGCTCATGCTCTACTGCTTGTGATGCTGTGACATGCTCCTCTAAGAGTAAATCTAGTGGGATGTCTCCAGCAGAGGTGAACCTCTCAACATCCTTCATAAGCTGCGCCACTGACTCCTTTGAGGCCCAAGTCTTCTTCATCTTTTTGACTTGCTTTGCCAGATCCTACATAGCTTTTCCATGAGTAGCCAAAATGTCCATGATTTGCTTTTGGTTGTCCAAGAGCTTCCTCTGGTTGTCGATAAGCTCCTTCAATGACTCCTCCACTGATGAAGGCACCTGAAACTGTGTCGGAGCTAACTGAGTTGCTACTGCACTAGATAAGATGGATAGCTTTGATGTAGCTGCCTACATCCAGTTGTTGATACTAGATAGAGCCTGAGAAAGCCGCAGTATAGTTTGGGGGTAGGCGGAAGAAGATGGCACAGACAATGGCATGGTGATGGATGGCCCAGATGAAGGAGGAGGTACGACAGCTGAGGATCCCCCTGCTATGGACGTGCTCTGACCCGGCGGCCACTACCCCTAGCTCTTCAGATTGGCCAGTGGGGATAGCAACTTTACCCATTGCTTTAGGGTTCTCCGGTCCTTTGATGCTATACCAGGAGAAGGGCTGCTTTGGCTTTGTCTTAGTGTCATAATTCTTCTTCTTAACACCTTGGTCCTCAAAATACATGGCGAGGAAATTGGGGTAGGGGTAGGATCTTTCGTCCTTTCCGATTGCCTTTGTGATGTTATATTGTATGAGGTTTGTCATGACCCGAATTTCCCATCCGCAGGAGTCGTGATGGCGCCTACTAGTGAAAGCTAAGTAAGCCAATTATTCTAGTTATTTTACCCTTTTCATTTTTAATCCCTTAACAATTGTGCATTAACATTTTATAAACAACGGAAATAGTAAAGTGGAAGAATTAAATACAACAATTTAAAGTAATACCGATACAAATCCATAAACATAAGCTACCCAGTACTAGTGTCATAATCTCACAGACTATCTAAGAATACTACAAATAGGGTCCGAACAAAATAGATACATGTGTATATCTGAAATAGTAAAGAATAGAAGAAAAACTAGATAGGAAGGGGATGCGAAGGCCTGCAGACGCCTGCAGGACTACCTCGGGTCTCCTGATGGACTGAAGGCAGCAACCTCGCTGTGGTCTAAAAGCTACAGCACCGGGATCTGCACACAGTGCAGAGTGTAGTATCGGCACAACCAACCCCATGTGCTGGTAAGTGTCGAGCCTAACCTCAGCGAAGTAGTGATGAGGCTAGGACAAGACTACCAAATAAACCTGTCGCGCCCCCTTTTTTCCTCCGCGGAGAATGTTCGGGTTCCGACATTCATGGGGGGTGATAACTCATTTCGTTTTGGAATTTGGGTATTTGAAGAGTCTCCACGTAATGGATTATGGTGCATTAGGGCACCTAGAGTAATTAACTATTAGACTAGTTTGCATTACCAATGATTTAGGGTAAGGGCTCGAAATAACCTTGAGGGAAAGTTGTTAGGCACCCCTCTTGGACCACAATAGTGGGTCCCGGCCGAACTTATACTTATGAATTAGTCCTTTAACAAACAAGAAGTTGAAACACATAATTTGAAATAAAAGCATGTTGGACACTGTTTGACTCAAATAACAATAAAACAAAGAATTTGAGCAAGTTGCATATAAAATATTGAAGTTTAAACATTGGGGATTGGAGAAAGGGGTCCTAGGTTGGTTAGCCTACAGGATCACCCCACATAATGCCCGGTAAACACTCCTCAATGAGGGGTTACACGTGACATTAGCGCGTAGTCATTATATCCCTTTCTACCCAATTCCCTCCCCTTGGTCATAGCCTAAAGCATTCTAGTAACCTTGACAATGTCCTATGCGTGCACTACCTGTCCCTTCCTCGTGGCGCTGGAGTTATTTTAGGACCTCTATTCTTTGGACAGTTCTAGACTTTTCTAAGGTTTTAAAGGATAAAAATCTAGGCGTCAATCAAGAACAATTAGGACTGCATTTAAAGAAACAAGTTATAGGCTCACAGTTACCTCCTCAAACATAGCAAGTAAGTGCACGTCTTCAAACAACATTCCAATACTTAAGAGAAAATCCTAGAACATGATATCTAGGTGAGTAGGGGTTATACAGTGGAATTAGGACAATGTACGAGAAATTCTATTTAGCTTGCCTACTGATTTAAACCTGTTAAATTTGGAAAACTTAAGTAGCAAACACAGTTTCAGAGTTGCAGAATTTGAAATCGCCTAAACGCAGAACAGTGATGTCCTAAGAGCAAGGTATATATGTGGGTGCAGTAAATCGGTGAACAGTTTTAAAAGGACATTTGAGATCCTATAGGCATGCTTTCTAGCAGTAGTGAATTAAGGCAGTGTTTTAAAAACTCAATTAAAGAAGTGGATAGTTGATTAAGCCAATTTCAAAGCGAACTAGCATGAATTAGACTCACTTGTGTAACTAAAGTGATTTTTATTCTATAGGTAGAATTTCTGATTTTAATTCCTATAGGCAATGTATCTAATTGTTAAGAGCTGATGTTGGAACTTATAGGCATGATTTTAGTGAGACAAATGTAAATACATGCAGTAGCAGAATTGAGCTCAATCACTTCACACTCTATAGGCATGGTATCTAATTATAAAGTTGATTTTAAACCTATAGACATGGTTTCTAATATTAAATCCCTTTAAATTCTATAGACATGATCTCTAATGTTGTGAAGGTAAGCATAGCAAGTGCACTAATACAACTCTATAGGCATGGTCTCTACCCAAATTACCCAACAGATATAACTACCCACCCTTTTCACTAAACCCAAAGTTGTTTACAAATGATTATTATAGACCAGCTGAACAAATTACATAAACAAATAAAAAAGGAAAAGAAGAAGTTAAACTCTATGGATCCTGAAGCAGGCCCAAATGACTTTCCAAGTCTCCAATAGCCTCAAATGCCAAATTCCATAGACAATATCATGTCTAGGTGTGTCAAAGTTCCCTAAGGACCTCAATGATCCTAGGTAGTGCTCACACCTAGATACTTTCTCAACAATAACTTATTTAAGTGCAGTGTGTAAGGGCCAGCTCTGACATGCTAGAGTTCAGAGAGATCTCAAGGATCTCAAGGCAGTACACATGCCAGAGGGGCAGAACCTAATACTCTAGGAGCAATATGGGCGTGCATAATAACTTTGAAAGAGTTTGGTAGATAGAGAAAGAAGGTCTTAGTAGCAGAAAGAACTTTTGTGAAAGTCAGAACAGAGTTAAGAGTAGGAATAGTTTAAGAAGACATTTAAAGATAGTTAGAAAGCAGGTTGGAGAACATACAGCTTCGGAACAGATCTAACACAAGCGAAAGAGGTAGGGGAACACCTAGCATACACCTTAGTGATGGCAATGAAATACATAGATGGTTGTTGCAAAGTTAAATTCAGAACACATAGGTTTAAGACGCAGACATAATTACATTAGAACAAATTGTACTAGAAAAACATTCAAGATTTTAGAACAAGCAGGGTTTGGTCTTGCTAAACAGTATGAAACCATAAACTTAAAACATGCTTTGTGATTCAATAATCTCGGCATGCTGATTGTATATTAAGTAAAATAGCTCATAAACAGGAAATCAAGATTGATAAACTGCAGGAACAAAGTAAACACATAGCTTGGAATGTTAATTGAATTAGAACATACCAGTTAAGGAAAGTATGCTGAATACAGAGTAAAGATAATGCCAGTAATAAGCCTTGGCTTATAGCCGGCTGAACTAATAGGAGTTGCAAGGAACAGAAGAGAGTAGAGAGCTTTAAGAGTATAATAGTGTAGATGAACTAGAGTTCCTTTTTGTTATTGTTGTTGTGAACTAAAAAGAAGAGAAGGTTTATATAGGAGTCAAAAACTTTAACAAATCAAGACAAGAGATCAATTAAGTAGTAAATCAGGGAAGTTACCCATAAATCAGCAAGATCGTCCCTTAATCAAGTGACAATTCAATCAACGATAAACATGCCAGGTATTTAAGGAAAATAATAAAGTAAAGCATTAGGAATAGAATAGGTAATTATGGCTAATTCACATCAGTGTAATTAAGGAAACAAATCAATAATAATTAGTAGAATACAAACAAGGCAATGAGGACAATTAAGGCAGGTAAATTCAATCAAATGGGTTCAAGTTAAACCAGAAAATAAGGGATTTAGAGTAATCAAGGGTTCAAAAAATCATGAAAGAAGCAGCATGCTTAGCATACAAAATGAGGTAAAGCATGAATGGTCAGTAATTCACACAGCCTTAACAAAACTCATGGCTAAACGACACTAATTCGAAGAGAAGCATACAAGTTTTGCATGAATGGCTAGTATAAGCAAAAGTTTATAATATCAGTGAAGGTTTGAACTAAGAAAACTTTAGTAGAAGCATTCTAGGACAAGTAAATCATGAGAAGTCACAAGAATCCAAGGCAAGAACACAGTCAGAGGTACCCATATCAGAAACCAAACAAAAAACCCCAAAATATTAAGGTTTCAGTACAAACGGGCTAGGGTTGCAGCTATTTTATAAAATTAGTCAAAAATATGTGAGAATCAGAAGTTTAAACACAACGAATCATCAAACAAAGTTTAAAAAGAAATTTCGAAAATCCTAATTTTAGAAAAAGATGAAAAACACTTGAAATCATACGATTCTTGTAAAGAAACTCAAGGATATTATAAAACACACAAGGAACAAACTCAAATCGTCTTAGATCTGCACAAATCTAGGAGTTTTAGAAACGAAATTAGGGTTTCGAAGAGAACCATGCAGAGATGAAGAAACATACTGGAAAACCCTTAGATCGTAGTTAATATAGAACGATTTCACTCGAAATCACACTGGACCGGCAAGGAACAGGCAAGAGATGAACCCTAGATACAAGTCAACATGGCCCTGGTCCATTGAGGGCCTTAGAGATGGTAGGAATGACATGAGAGAAGCCATTGGAGGCTTGAGAGGGGGTGAGGGGTCACCAGAGATGGCCATAGATGGAGGTTGGCGTTTGGAGATTAGGGTTAGGGTTGAGAGTATTTGAGAGCAGAGAGGATTTTAGGGTGGCATGGTTGGTGAGAAACGAATTAGGTTTGGGGGGGGATATGCTAGTTTAATTAGGAAAGGGAAAATCTAGGCCGTTGATCAAAACGATCAACGGCCAGGATTTGGCTAGGATTGGGTCAGGTAGGTAGTGGTTTGGGCCTGGGTAATTTAATCCAAAAATTGGGCTGGGTATTGGGGCTGAAATTAAAATTAAATTAGTCTAGATTTTAAATAGTCATTTAACACTATATAATTTATAAGAAATGATAAATGATATATGAAAAAATAATTTCATGTACTAAAATGATTTAAAATAGTTTTTTAACATTTTAAAAATATAAATACTATTTTATGTGTTAAAAACGTAATTATACTTTAATAGGGCTAGTAATGCAAATATATCCAAATTGATTTAAAATGTAAATGCAATTATAAAAATATACTAAACATATTTCATCAATATTTTGGCATAAATATAGAATTTAAATGGCTAAATTACAACAAAAATAATTTGAAGGATAATTATTGGAAATTTTATGCGTAAAAAAGGGGAGAAATAAATCAATTTGAAGCCTTTAAAAATTATAGAAAAATTATAAAAATACGTATGCGTGCTTATACATGAATATATGCTATTTTGAAAGTATATATGTATTAAAAATATATAGGAAAAAATTGGGTATCAACAGCTGCCCCTCTTTACCCGGGAAGGATGAAAGAGTTTTCGGGTAAAGAAATGACGACCAATTTTGACCGGGCGGGATGCTTTGAAAAACAAAGGTCGGGCTATGGTCTTTGAGTTGTCTATATATCCCTGATTTTAGATGAATCAGACAATGTGTAGTTCTGGATTCATCGGCAGAATATGCCGATGAAGTCATTGCAAGAATGGACACGAGGTGCCAAAGCGGCTATGATGAGCGGTTAAGGTCTGAGATAGTTGAAGGAACTGGAGTGAGACTGATCGTGCTAGGATAGCGATTGCTTACGTGTTACCTGAAGATAAAAGATGCTACAAACATGTATTTGCGAAAATTTAAACATGATGTAGATTCCCTTTTGGACCATGAAGGTTGTCATTAGACGGTTAAAATGAAGTACTTGGACCATGATGTCATGGGCCATGAATTGTTTTGTGAGGGATTCGCATGCCATGAAATGGTTTTCTCGGGCCATGACAATGGTGCCTCCTAATTATGGCACCTTTGAATAATGATATGCAAATGTGAGGGATCCTCAAGCCATGGTATGGTGTCTTCCGGCTATGAGGATGATGCCTTTTAGACTATGACGCCTTCAGATAGATTGGCGATATTTCAGCCCATGATATGCAATAATATGATGTTAACAAGACAAGGCTTAGTCTTGTGAAATGGAGTGCAGTGCTTAGCCCGATCGAAAAGCAAATAGATAGTTCTAGAAATAGAGCAATATTTGTGCAGAGAGGGGCAATGCTTAGTCCCAAGCAGATGGGGAGGCAAGGATTAGCCTCATGCAAATATGGAGGCAAGGATTAGCCTCATGCAAGCAGGGAGGCAGGGATTAGCCTCATGCAAATATGGAGGCAAGGATTAGCCTCATGCAGGCATGGAGGCAGGGATTATCCTCATGCAAAAATAGGAGGCAAGATTAGCCTCATGCAAATATGGAGGCAGGGATTAGCCTCATACAGATATGGAGGCAAAGATTAGACTTATGCAAATGTGGTGGCAGGGATTAGCCTCATGCAAATATAGAGGCAGGGATTAGCCTCATGCAAATATGGAGGCAAGGATTAGCCTCATGCAGGTATGGAGGCAGGGATTAGACTCATTCAAATATGGAGGCAAGGATTAGCCTCATGCATGCATGGAGGCAGGGATTAGCCTCACGCAAATAAGGAGGCAGGGATTAGCCTCATGCAAGTACGGAGGCAAGGATTAGCCTCATACAAGTACGGAGCCAAGGATTAGCCTCATGCAGGTAGGGAGACAGGGATTAGACTCATGCAGGTAGGGAGGCAGGGATTAGCCTCATGCAGATGGGGAAGCAAGGATTAGCCATATGCAAATACGGAGGCAAGGATTAGCCTCATGCAAATATGAGGGCAGGGATTAGCCTCATGCAAATAGGGAGGCAAGGATTAGCCTTATGCAGATATGGAGGCAGGGATTAGCCTCAGGCAAGTGGCAAGGTAGGGATTAGCCTCATGCAAAGAGCAAATAGTAAACAAAAGTAGAATGTTCCTAATCTGGGACTACATTCAGTGTCTGGTGACCCGTTTGGTAGTGATTTTGCTTCATGTATATATATATATTTGCAGATGTTGTTGCTACGCCAGATGTGCCTGCATTCAAAGAAAAATAGTAAGTTTTGTGAGGGGAGGTTGGTTGGTGCTTTTATCCTCTAGCCTTGCTTTGCTCTGCTCTGGAGGCCTTTTCAAGTTCCCCTGGGTAACACCTGACTGTTACGAAAATAAAGGTTTTTCGAAAAATATGCAATTATTGATAAAAATAGAGTCATTTTAGAAACGTATTGATATATCAAGTAATTTTGATGAACTAGTGACTATAACACATATCAAAGGCATTGCAGCTCTTTTATGTTAGAATTTTGAGTGTCCAGTTTAGTATATGATCCTTCGGCTATTTGCGGGTAATAGGCCTTGCTGAACCTTCTTCAGAATTTTGAGAATACTTCACAAAATTTTTCCTCTATTTTCTTAACTGATTACTGATCATCTGACACATGTTGGCGCTGGCTGCACTTGCTCCGGAATTTTGAGGACCCTCCTCAAAATTCTTCCCCAGTTTCTGATCTTGGGGGAAATGAAAATTTTATTATGATATGACCGAACCCATAAGGTTGCCTACGTATCCCCTCTTACATGGGAATCAGGTCAAGCGTAGTTCAATTACATCAGATGAGAAAATGTAAATAATCTAAGCATAGTATCTCTTGAGTGCATTTGAATTGATTGGTTTTGGCCAAATTTCTCCATCCATTTCTGCAAGTATGAGTTCTCGTCCTGTCAGCACCCTGTGAACCATGTAAGGTCCTTGCCAGTTGAGAGAGAATTTTCCTTTGGCGTCATCTTGATGTGGGAAGATCTTCTTCAGCACCAACTGACCTGGTGCAAATTGCCTTGGTTTGAACCTTTTGTTGAAAGCTTTGGACATTTTATTCTGGTAAAGTTGACCAGGACATATTGCGTTCATCCTCTTTACATCGATAAGGGCCAATTGTTCATAGCTACTTCTGACCCACCCTTGCGTTACTAAGTTCAGCTTCCTGTTTGATTCTTAAAGAAGGAATTTCTACCTCAGCTGGAATAACGGGCTCGGTACCATAAACCAGGATGTAGGGAGTTTCCCTGGTTGATGTGCGAACTATAGTGCGGTATCCCAATAAACCAAAAAGTTGCTTCGCGTGCCATTGTTTGTGGTTCTCTACCATCTTCCTTAGTATCTTCTTGATGTTTTTATTGGCAGCTTCTACGACTCCATTCATCTGAGGTCTGTAGGTTGTGGAATTATTGTGCTTGATTTTGAAAGTTTCACACATGGGTTTCATCAGATCATTATTGAGGTTTGCGGTAATATCAGTAATAATGGACTCGGGAACTCCGAATCGGCAAAAAATTCGATCTTTGACAAAATCTGCAACGACTTTCTTGGTTATGGCTTTGTACAATGCAGCTTCTACCCATTTTTTGAAGTAATCAATGGCTACCAGAAAAAACATATGTTTGTTTGAAGCAGTGGGCTCGATCGGACCAATAACATCCATTCCCCAGGCAGTGAATGGCTAAGGAGAGCTTGTTGCATTGAGCTCATTTGGCGGCACTTTTATCATATCGGCATGCACCTGCGGACATACTGGATGCAATCTGTTTCCATGGTCATCTAAAAGTAACCGGTCATAAGTTTCTTCTTAGCGAAGACGAAACCATTCATGTGCGGGTCACAAGTCCCGACATGTACATCCTCAAGTAGCTTAGAAGCCTATTTTTCATCGACACATCTTAGCAAACCCAAATCAGGAGTTCTCCTATACAAATTTCCTCCTCTATGGAAGAAGTGATTGGATAATCTCCGGAGTGTGCGTTTCTGAGTGTGGTTTGCATACTCCGGATATTCTTCCTTTTGACAAATACTCCTTGACGTCATGGAACCAAGGCTTTCCATCTGTTTCTTCTTCAATATGAGCACAATATGACGGCTGATTATGGATCCTCACCAGAGTTGGATCAATATAATTCTTATTTGGATGTTGTATCTTAGATGACAAGGTGTCCAATGCATCAGCAAACTCATTCTGAATTCTGGCACATGTCGGAACTCTATTTTTGTGAAACTCTTTTTCAGTTCCTTCACATGGTGTAAATATGGCAAAATCTTAGAATTCCTAGTGGCCCACTCTCATTGTACCTGGTGCACAAGAAAATCTGAATCATCGATTACCAACAATTCCTGAATGTTCATGTTGATTGCCATATTGAGCCCTAGTATGCAGGCTTCATATTCTGCCATGTTGTTGGTGCAAAGAAATTTGTGTTTAGCAGATACCGGATAATGTTGACCCATTTCGGATACCAAAACTATTCCAATGCCCACTCTTTTGAAATTTTCAGCTCTGTCAAAGAACATCCTCCAGCCATCCTATGCTTCGGTAATGTCTTCCCCAATGAATGACACTTCTTCATCAGGAAAATATGTTTTCAATGGTATGTATGCTCCTTCCACCGGATTTTCAGCATGGTGATCTACCAATGCTTGTCCCTTGACTACCTTTTGAGTTACGTAGACGATATCAAACTCACTTAACAGTATCTTCCATTTGGCCAACTTTCCAGTCGGCCTGGGTTTCTAAAATATGTACTTCAGAGGGTCCATCCTGGATATGAGGTATGTTGTGTAGGCACATAAGTAATGCCTCAATTTTGGAGTTGTCCAGGTCAAAGCACAGCAAGTGCGTTCCGACATAGAGTATCGTGCTTCATAAGGTGTGAACTTCTTACTCAAGTAATATATGACTTGCTCCTTTCTTCCTGTCACGTCATGTTGTCCCAAAACACATTCGAAGGCTCCATCTAATACAGATAGGTAGAGTAACAAAGGTTGTCCTGGTTCTGGGAGGACCAAAACTGGTGGTGTTGACAGGTACTCTTTGATCTTGTCAAAAGCTTTGTGACAATCCTCGGTCCAGCTTGTTTCGGCATCTTTCCTCAGCATCTTGAAGATGGGTTCACATATGACTGTGGACTGTGCTATGAAGCGACTGATATAGTTGAGACGTCCTAGGAAGCTCATCACGTCCTTTTTGCTCTTAGGTGGTGGTTACTCCTGAATAGCCTTGACTTTAGACAGATCCAGCTCGATCCCTAGATGACTGATGATGAATCCTAATAATTTTTCTACTGGAACCCTGAAGGCACACTTTGCGGGGTTCAGTTTCAAGTTGTACCTCCGTAGCCTGTCAAAGAACTTTCTCAAATATTGTGATCTGCAGCCCTCTTGGATTGATAATGGCGTCGTCCACATACACCTCTATCTCCTTGTGTATCATATCATGAAATATGGTTGTCATGGCTCTCATGTAAGTAGCCCCAGCATTCTTTAGACCAAATGGTGTCATCTTGTAATAGTATACGCCCCAAGGTGTAATAAAAGTTGTCTTCTCTGTATCTTCTTCGTCCATCCAGATCTGGTGATAACCCGCAAAGCAATCTACAAAGGATTGGAGTTCATGCTTGGTGCAATTATCGATCAGGATGGTATATTTGGAAGTGGGAAGTCGTCATTGGGACTTGCTCTTGTTTAAATCCCGATAGTCAACACATACTCTGACCTTCCCATCCTTCTTCGGAACTGGCACAATGTTAGCTAACCAGGTTGGGTACTCAACTACCCCGAGAACTTTGGCTTTGATCTGCTTGGTGACTTCCTCCTTGATTTTCAAACTCATGTCTGGTTTGAACTTTCTGAGTTTCGCTTTCCTGGCAGACACATGGGATTAGTAGGCAACTTGTGAGCTATTATGGACGTACTCAAACCGGTCATATCATCATACGACCATGCAAAAATATCCTCATACTCTTTTAGGAAATGAATGTACTCTTCTTTCTCTATTGTTGACAAGTGAATACTGATTCGAGTCTCCTTGATGGTCTCGGCTTCTCCCAAATTTACTGCTTCGGTCTCATCCAGATTGGACTTAGGCTTATTCTCAAAATTTTCAACCTCCTTGAAAATTTCCTCGGCTATCTCATCTTCTTCATTTGAATCACTATTCTCATGTTGCATTGCCTCATTACGCGTCACAGTCACTGGTTCATCAGGAAAAGTAATAATAACGTTGCAGAAAGAAAAAGTGTAAAATAGTAATGAATAATAAAGAGCAAATGCGTTTGATTAAGACTAAAAAATCATCCAGACAAGTACGGATCGATTAATTGGGCATTTATTTTGAAACAAGTAAATCTTAAAACAAAATTGCTGGAAGTCTTAAATGCCTAGAATGGCTATAGAAGTAAAATATGCCAAGCTACCCAGGGACTCGGTAGGCTCGAGATGGTGTGGCGGTCTAGTTCCTGAGAACAACTCCCTTCTTTATGGTCTGAATGGTGAGGCCTTCTTCCTCATCCTCCTCAATTATGGCACTACATTCCATGTCCTCATCCTCCAAGAACAAATTCTTCAACCCAACAAGTGCTTCCTCTTCTGCAGTCCCCCATATCATATCAGCTTGGTGAAAAGCTTGTTCAAAATATGGCACTGGTTGCTCGAGAGGGTAGTATGGTCCACACCATGGAGGCGACCAATTTCTATAATCTCGTGTACTGGTATACGAGCCCAAAGGTGGTACCATGATTTATCGGCTGTATTGGTTTGGTTTTACCTTGGAGCTTCATTCCTAATCCTTTGCCGGGTTCAAATCCAGACCATGCCAATATGCTTTCTATTTTACTACTCCACCATTTATCCTTCTCGGTGGCGTTGACCAGTTCAATGTGATGATAGGTTTCACCTCCTAACCTTCTTCTATGTCCAATAGCCGGGGTGGTTTTAGTAGTGTAAATGGGCTTACTCCTATCTCCGTGAATGATCACCTCCTGATGATTTCGTTCAAATTTTACGGCTTGATGTTGTGTGGAAGGCACAGCTCCAGTGACATGGATCCATGGTCGGCCCAACAGAAGATTATATGAGGCTGGTATGTCAAGCATCTGAAACTCGACGTCGAACCAAGTTGGCCCCATCTGCAAACAAAGGTTGATTTCCCCGATTGTGGCCCTATGGGACCCATCGAAAGCTTTCACGTTCATGCTTCCTGCCCGTATTTCATGAAAACCTTTGTTCAACCTTTTCAGAGTGTCCAATGGACAAATATTTAGGCTTGAACCTCCATCAACCAAGACCCTAGCAATGAATTTGTGTTCAAATTGCACTGTAATATGCAATGCTCGATTGTGATTCAACCCCTTAGGTGGTAGCTCATCTTCGTGGAAGATAATCTTATGACTTTCCAGTACTTGCCCCACCATATTGGTCAATTCTTCACCAATGATGTTATTGGGCACATAAGCTTCGCTCAGTACCTTCATTAAAGCGTTCTTATGCACCTCTGAATTTTGCAACAATGGCAGGATAGATATCTGAGCTGGAGTTTTGTTCAGATGGTCAATGACAGAATACTCCTTTGCTTGTACTTTCCTCCACTGGTCATCCGGCCTGGTCTCAATGAGAGGATGCCTAGTAGTGGCATCCTTACTTGAACCTCCCAAATGTTTAGGTGTATAGACTCTTCTTGTCATACCCATTCCTTGTGTAGCATCAGATTCTTCTACCTTGGCCTTCCCTTTTCGCCGAGCCTCAACAACGTAATCCCAAGGTATTGCTTTTGAGTTGAATGGAGGTGTGGTTGATACTGTCATAGTGAAAGGTGTGACTACTTCTACCTTTGGAGTGGGGCTGGCCACAGGCAGAGCCACCTCTACCTCAAATGGACCTAATGCAGTTATCTCAACTTCGATTGGTGACCGAGTTTGTACCACAATAGGAGTAAGTGTGAATGCAACTTTAAAGTCATCTCCTTCTCGAATAAGAACAATTGACCCCTCAGGGTCCCACTCTTTGTTCGTCTCTATCACATGTACTCCACCACCTCTATGATCAAGGAGGGGGTTGTCGCGGACATTAGGTGCGGCTTCCTTTGCCTGTATGACCTTGTTGTTAATTAGTGTTTGGATCTTATCATTCAATGTTTGGCACTCAGCAGTGGTGTGTCCCTTCATACCGGGGTGGTACACACAAGTTTTGTTCGGATTGACCTATTGGGATGGGTTTTCTAATGCCACAGCAGGACCAAGAGTGACGTAACCCGCGACTTTCAACCTTTCATACAATTGGTCAATGGGCTCAGCAATGGCGGTGTATTGTCAGGGTGGCATGCGGTTGAAGTTGGGTCTTGGTCTTGGAAAGTTTTGGCGAGTTGGAGGTGAATGGAAATGGGATGGTTGGGAGTTATAGGTATGATCGACAGCGACTGGTTGGGAATATCTGGGAGATGAGGGTTGATATATGGGTGGTGGTGCTTGCTACGTGGGTGTAGGTGTTTGATATATGGGTGGAGGTGTTTGTTATGTGGGTGGAGGTGTTTGGTATGTGGGTCGAGGTGTTTGATATGTAAGTATAGATTTTGGGCCTTGGGCCACCATTACTGCCCCAACATCTCTCTTCCTTAATATGCCACCTGATTGTAATGCCTTATTTATGGCCTGTAATGCCTCAAAATTCGTTATCATCTCGCTCTTGATTCCTTCCTCGATTCTTTCTCCAAGTTTGATGATATTAGAGAATTTATGATTTTCGATAACCATCAACCTTTCATAATATTGCGGATCCTGTGCTCTGACAAAGAATTTGTTCATCTGTTCCTCATCCAAAGATGGCCTGACCTTGGCCACTTCCGACCTCCAACGAGTAGCATACTCACGGAAAGTCACAGTAGGTTTCTTCTTAAGATTCTGGATGTAGAAAACATCCGGTGCTTTTCATTCGGATCTTTTTGTATTTCCCGACCCCGACATATTTGTTGCAATAGGTCCTCAGATGGACTCTAGGATCACCTGAGCTGTCGAACATCTGAAACTTGGGAGGTTTGTATCCCTCCAGTAGTTCTACATCGTCTTCATAGTTCAGCCCTTCTATTCCTTTTCCGCCTTCGACAACTTGATCTCGACTTGTCAATATCTTGAGTTCTTCTGCCATGTTTTTAATGAGCAGGTCCTTTTTTGGAGGATTCCAGTGTATAGGAGATAGGTTGGATGGAGTGAGGTACGGTTTCTACATATATAGGGTTGCTTTGATGGGTGCTAGGGACTTGGTTGTAATGATGGTCGTTAGTTGAGTTTTGGGGATTGGGAATGTGTTGTGGTGTATTTTGGAATGTGTGATAAGTGGTGGTTGGTGGGTACTGAATTGGCTGATGGTGACATTGTGGAGGAGTTGGTATTGGTAATGGATTGAGATTTTGGGGTGGAGTTGCGTATTGATTTGGTGCGGGAGGATTTTGTGGATGTTGGTTTTGTGTGTTTTGGGCAGGTATTGGGTTCTTTGTGTTCTGTTGGTTGATGTCGGGGACATTCAGGGTGAATGACAAGTTTGCCAAGTTGCGAACTTGCTCAAGTTCTCTTTGCAATTCTAGTATCTTTTGTTCCAATCTCAGGACTAGATCATTTGGGGCCGGAGTACTATGGCCATCTGAGTTTTCTGCGTTCTCAACATTCTCCTTTCGGATACCACTTAAGTCAGTGAGGATTCAGAATAATAAAAAGGGTATCCGACTTTGTGTGAACCAACCTAAGGGGATAGGAATAATAAAAATAAGTAAAAACAAAAAGGTAACAAGTCAGTGAGGATTCAGAATGTTTGTAGTATTTAAACACATATTGTGGAAATGTAAATTCGCGTCTTAATTTGGGAGCCTCGTTCTGCCTGAGGTAGGCCTAGTGACAAATAAATTTGGAGAACTTTAAATGCCAATAAATGCTTCATTTCATAATATAAAAATAGGCGAATCCCAAACGATACTAAGATAATAAAAATAAGTCACTACTGGCACCTAGCCTTATTACATTTAGGAAAGCAAATAAATCTAGCCTATTTGGTCCCAAAAGGACCTTCCCCAGATTCGATCTTCCTGACTTCATCATATAGGTCCCCCAGCTCGCGTATACCCAGAAGCAAGTAGGCACTGGCCAGATGTCCTCCTTCAGCTCCTTCAGCGTTCTGGCAATCCTCGATCCTCTTTATGACTTTACCTTCCAGCTCCGCTATTCCTCGCTCCCAATATTCCAGTTTCCTGTTACAAGTGACTTCCATCTCTTTCCATTCTTCAATCAACCTCACATTCCTCTCATGTATTTCCCGGTTCTCATTCTCAGAGTCGTGGACCCTCTTGCGCAACCTGATGTATTTGACTTGAGACTCAGCTTCTTCGTCTATGATCATATTCCCTCGACCAGTTCCTGGCATCACCATCCCCTTAAGATTTTCCTCCAACCATGCTAGGTAGAGAGGCTCACACCCTGCATGATATCTATTTGTCTCGACGGTGTTCTTTTTCACAATGATTTTGCAGTGCCACATGTGCTGAGCTTGGCACTTGTAAGGGACGTCATCGTCTTGAAAGTCTGCCTTGAATGGCTCATCTTGGCAACCCTGGGTATAACCTGTTTCCTGCCTGCTTACCTCATAACTCGGATAGGGACATAAGGGTATATCCCTCTCAACCCAATCAACACCAAGTGTGGAACGTCCCTGGATCTAATGATGCATTCGTCTGTTGATAACCATTCAAACATCCATTGCACCGGTTCCTCGGTCAGATTGTCGAAGAACTCCCATTATTTGGCACTTTCCAGCTGAGGAAACCTATCTGGAATGTAAGTCATTCGCTTGGGGTTATGGAAAGCAATATGGTCATTCCAAGCCCTTCGCGAAAATTCTTGGCGATAGTGACCCTTTTGAAAATGTTCTAACAACCACAACTGCAGCAACAAGTTACAACCCTTGAAATGCTTGACACCTCTTTAATAGTGCTCCAGAGCCCTGTAGATGTCTGCTATGATCATGGGGACTATAGTGTATGTCTGTCCATTGATCCCTTCCATCAAAGTCTTGGCGACTATGGCCAACCTAGTGTGGATTCTTTCCTTTTTCATTAGGAATACTATCAGGCCCAAGAAGCATACAATGAACACGAACACTCTGTGGTGGATGTGGCCTAGAGAAGTGAGAGAGATCTCATCATGGTAGGTACGCTAGGACATGCTATGGCCATACCTCTCATACAGGTATTCAAAAGGTATGTAAGATTCTTTCAGACATACCAAGTCAGCATTCTTTTTCAACCCCATCATCTTTAAGAACCCTTTACCAATACAGTTCTCCAATACCAATAACCCAGGACTATCCCAAGTCAATCCCGCAAACACTCCAATTTCCTCTAGTAGTGGTGTCATTTCTGTGTCACTGAAACGGAACACAAACCTCTCAATGTCCTAGAACAAAGTGCCAACCTCGACAAAGTGGTAGCCTCGATCAACTTGTTGTTTGGCTCAATGTCTAGCAGGAAAGGCAAGTTACCCAGGTACTTCCTTACATGTTTCTTGTCACTTGAGGAAAGGTCGTCCCACCAATTTAGCAGCAATGGTGGAATGTTGCTAACCATACCGAATCTGGGGATCTTGTGCCTCATTTTCTACAAAACAAAAGGATTAGTCCTATCTTCCCCAACAGACTCGACTATTTATACATTTATGATTAGCATATTGGCATTTAGTTCTCCAAACTAATGCATATAACGTGGTTCTGTCCGTTGGGATTATGGAAACCCCGGTGGACTTTGGATAAGGCTCATCTTAAAGGATCATTATGTGGACAACATAATTGATCCGACTAGGTTTGACTATGATGCATGCACAATTTCGATCAGAGTAAGGTTACTATGGGGTTTTAGACTAGTACCCTCAAGCGGAGAACTTGAGGAGGAAAGGCACGGAACCATCGACTGCACCACTAATCGACTAGTTTTACCACAAATAATCCTTTTCGAATTTAAGGGTAATAAATAGGAAGAGCGCAACCACTCATCAAGCGTTGCTATAGAATTTGATACGCACGAGTGGAATATGGTATGGAGCATGATATATGCAGCAATAAATAGCACGTAGTCAAGTATCTGCACGTGGGAAAAATAAATACAGTATTTAAATAATTGAAAGACAGTTACAGAAAAAGAAAATAAAAAGACAAGTCAGTTTCATGAATAAAAGAAACATAAATGCTTGAAATAAGCAGTTAAATTCAAATAAGGGGAAAGGGTTCAGGATAGAGCATGCTTCGACTAATTCATAAAAAAAAAAGTTTGTTATAGTAAGAGCCTAAGATATCCCCAGCAGAGTCGCCATGCTGTCGGGCCCCCTTTTTTCCTCCGCGGAGAAAGTTCGGGTTTCGACGTTCATGGGGGATGATAACTCATTTCCTTTTAGAATGTGGGTATTCGAAGAGTCTCCACCTAACGGATTATAGTGCGTTAGGGCACCTAGAGTAATTAACTCTTAGACTAGTTTGCATTACCAGAGATTTAGGGTAAGGGCTCGAAAGAACCTTGAGGGGAAGGTGTTAGAAACCCCTCTCGGTCCACAATAGTGGGTCCCGGCCGAACTTATACTTATGAATTTGTTCTTTAACAAACAAGAAGTTGAAACACATAATTTGAAATAAAAGCATGTTGGACACTGTTTGACTCAAATAACAATAATACAAAGAATTTGAGCAAGTTGCATATAAAAGAGTAAAGTTTAAACATTGGGGATTGGAGAAAGGGGTCCTAGGTTGGTTAGCCTACAGGATCACCCCACACAATTCCCGGTAAACACTCCTTAATGAGGGGCTACATATGACATTAACGTGTAGTCATCATATCTCTTTCTACCCAATTCTCTCCCCTTGGTCATAGCCTAAAGCGTTCTAATAACCTTGACAATGTCCTATGCGTGCACTACCCATCCCTTCCTAGTGGCACTGGAGGTATATTAGGTCCTCTATTCTTTGGACAGTTCTAGACTTTTCTAAGGTTTTAAAGGATAAAAATCTAGGCGTCAATCAAGAACAGTTAGGACTACATTTAAAGAAACAAGTTATAGGCTCACAGTTACCTCCTTAAACATAGCAAGTAAGTGCACGTCTTCAAACAACATTCCAATACTTAAGAGAAATCCTAGAACATGATATCTAGGTGAGCAGGGGTTATACAGTGGAATTAGGACAATGTGTGAGAAATCCTATTTAGCTTGCCTACTGATTTAAACCTATTAAATCTGGACAGCTTAAGTAGCAAAACACAGTTTCAGAGTTGCATAATTTAAAATTGCTCTATAGGCTTGCCTAAATGCAGAACAGTGATGTCCTAAGTGCAAGGTATCTATGTGGGTTCAGTAAATCGGTGAACAGTTTTAAACGGACATTTGAGATCCTATAGACATGTTTTCTAGCAGTAGCGAATTAAGACAGTGTTTTAAAAACTCAATTAAAGAAATGGATAGTTGATTACGCCAATTTCAAAGTGAAATAACATGAATTAGACTGACTTGTGTAACTAAATTTATTTTTATTCTATAGGCAGAATTTCTGATTTTAATTCCTATAGGCATGGTTTCTAATTGTTAAGAGTTGATGTTGGAACTTATAGGCATGATTTTAGTGAGACAAATGTAAATACATGCAGTAGCAGAATTGAGCTCAATCACTTTACACTCTATAGGCATGGTATCTAATTATGAAGTTGATTTTAAATCTATAGACATGGTTTCTATTATTGAATCCCTTTAAATCCTATAGACATGATCTCTAATATTGTGAAGGTAAACATAGCAAGTGCACTAATACAATCCTATAGGCATGGTCTCTACCAAAATTACCCAATAGATATAGCTACTCACCCTTTTCACTAATCACCCCAAACTTGTTTACAAATGATTATTACAAACCAGCTAAACAAATTACATAAACAAATAAAGAAGGAAAAGTAGAAGTTAACTATAGGGATCCTGAAGCAGACCCAAATGACTTCCCAAGCCTCCAATAGCCTCAAATGCCAAATTCCATAGACAATATCATGTCTCGGTGTGTCATAGTTCCCTAAGGACCTCAAGGATCCCGGGCAGTGCTCACAGCTAGACCCTTTATCAACAATAACTGATTTTTGTGCAGTGTCGAAGGGCCAGCTATAACATGCTAGAGTTCAGAGAGATTTCAAGGATCTCAAGGCAGTACACATGCCAGAGGGGCAGAACCTAATACTCTAGGAGCAATGTGGGAGTGCATAATGACTTTGAAAGAGTTTGGTATACAGAGAAAGAAGGTCTTAGTAGCAGAAAGAACTTTTATGAAAGTCAGAACAGAGTTAAGAGTAGGAATAGTTTAAGAAGGCATTTAAAAATAGTCAGAAAGCAGGTTAGAGAACATACAACTTCAGAACAGATCTCACATAAGGGAAAGAGGTAGGGGAACACCTAACATACACCTTAGTGATGGAAATCAAATACATAGATGGTAGTTGCAAAGTTAAATTGAGAACACATAGGTTTAAGACGCAGACAAAATAACATTAGAACAAACTATACAAGAAAAACATTAATGATTTTAGAACAAGAAGGGTTTGGTCATGCTAAACAGTATGAAACCATAAACTTAAAACATGCTTTGTGATATAATAATCTAGGCATGCTGATTGTATATTAAGTAAAATAGCTCATAAACTGGAAATCAAGATTGATAAACTGCAGGAACAAAGTAAACAAATATCTTGGAATGTGAATTGAATCAGAACATACCAGTTAAGGAGATTATGCAGAATACAGAGTAAAGATAATGCCAGTAATCAACCTTGGCTTAGAGCCGGCTGAACTAATAGGAGTTGCAAGGAACAGAAGAGAGTAGAGAGCTTTGAGGGTATAATAGTGTAGATGAACTAGAGTTCATTTTTGTTCTTGTTGTTGTGAATATAAAAGAAGAGAAGGTTTATATAGGAGTCGAAAACATTAACAAAACAAGGCAAGAGATCAATTGAGTAGTAAATCAAGGATGTTACCCAAAAATTAGCAAGATCTTCCCTTAATCAAGAGACAGTTCAATCAACGGTAAACATGCTAGTTATTTAAGAAAAATAATAAAGTAAAGCATTAGGTATAAAATAGGTATTAAGGCAAAATTCACAGTAGTTTAATTAAGGAAATAGATCAATAATAATCAGCGGAAAACAAACAAGGCAAGGAGGACAATTAAGGCATGTAAATTCAATAAAATTGGGTAAGGAAGTACGAATTAAAACGTTAAATGGAAAGCATTCAAATTAAACCAGAAAATAAGGGATTTAGAGTAATCAAGGGTTCAGAAAATCATGAAAGAAGTAGCATGCTTAGCATACAAAATGAGGTAAAGCATGAATGGTCAGTATTTCACACTGCCTTAACAAAACCCATGTCTAAACGACACTGATTCGAAGAGAAGCATACAAGTTTTTCATAAATGGCTAGTATAATCATAAGTTCATTATATCAGTGAAGGTTTGAACTAAGAAAACTTTAGTAGAAGCATGCTAGGACAAGTAAATCATTAGAAGTCAATAGAATCCAAGGCATGAACACAGTCAGAGATACCCGTATCAGAAACCAAACGAAAACTCCCAAAACATTAGGGTTTTCAGTACAAACGGGCTAGGGTTGCAGCAAGTTTATAAAATTAGTCAAAAATGTGTGAGAATCAGAAGATTAAACACAAAGAATCATCAAACAAAGTCTAAAAAGAAATTTCGAAAACCCTAATTTTGGAAAAAGATGAAAAACACTTAAAATCATATGATTCATGTAAAGAAACTCAATGCTATTGTAAAACACACAAGGAACAAACTCAAATCATCTTAGATCTGTACAGATCTAGAAGTTTTAGAAATGAAATTAGGGTTTCGAAGAGAACCATATAGAGATGAAGAAACATACTGAAAAACCCTTAGATCGTAGCTAATATAGAACGATTTCACATGAAATCACACTGGAACGGCCAAGAACATGCGAGTGATGAACCCTAGATGCAAATTGACATGGCCCTGGTCCCTTGAGGGCCTTAGAGATGGCAGGAATTACATGAGAAAATCCATTGGAGGCATGAGAGGGGGTGAGGGGTCACCGGAGATGGCCATAGATGGAGGTCGGCGTTTGGAGATTAGGGGTAGGGTTGATAGTGTTTAAGAGCAGAGACGATTTTAGTGCAGCGGGGTTGGTGGTGAAATGAATTAGGTTTGGGGGGTATAGGATAGTTTAATTAGGAAAGGAAAAATCTGGGCTGTTGATCAAAACGATCAACGGCCAGGATTGGGTCGGGTAGGCAGTGGTTTGGGCCTGGGTATCTTAATGCAAAAATTGGGCTGGGTATTGGGGCTGAAATTGAAATAAAATTATGGTAGTTTTTAAATAGTCATTTTTACACTACATAATTTATAAGATATGATAAATGATTTCTGAAAAAATAATTTCATGTACTAAAATGATTTCAAATAGTTGTTTGACATTTTAAAAATATAAAAGACCATTTTATGTATTAAAAATATAATTATGCTTTAATAGGGCTAGTATTGCAAATATACAAAAAATTGACTTAAAAATGTAAATGGAATTATAAAAATACACTAAAAATATTTCAATAATGTTTTGGCATAGATATAGAATTTAGATGGATAAATCACAATAATTTGAATGATAATTATTGAAAATTTTATGCGTAAAAAGGTGTTTACCGTCAAAATGGTAATAACAATTAAATTTGTTAATGGAACTCTAAAAATACGTGATTTACTTTTATGCTGGTTGTTAAGGCAGTTTGATGCTAGATATGTGTTATTTAACGATGGAATACAAACTAAAATAGAGTTATAATCAAACTGAGGGGCTTGTTATCGGGCCTTGGACCGACCGATGAGGGACCTCGAGGTCGATGCCTGTGATCGAGCTATCGGGGGTAATCGGGAAGGGGATAACAGTTAGGATATGATTAAAGAGGGCTCTTTATGGCCAATATCAAGCAATAAATGAAGAACAAGTATGAAAACAATGAATGAGAGGGGTAGTCTCGAGCGTGTAAGTTAGAGTGAAAAGAGAGAGAGATATTATTGATTTTATGTAGAATAGGTGGAGCCACTTGCTTACAGAGTGCCAATGATCCCCATTTTATATGGGGGGAGGGATCCAAACTTAGTACAAGATACGTTAAATGATAAAGGAACCGGGATGGCACAGCTGACTAGCTTTATGATGTAGACATAGACCAGCATGAGACTGCCTTGGTAGACTTAACCGGCTCCGGATGTATTCTTCGGAAGCCTCCCATGCTTGTCGGGGTGTTGGCCAACATTATCCCTAGGCCGGGTGTCGACAGATCTTGAGGGAATTACCCGGCTCGATGTCTCGAGCCTCCGAGGCGATCTCCTGAAGTACTTTATCAACAAGGAATTGCTCCCCCCGATTTCGCCGTACACAGATAGTCTCCGCGTTTCTTAGAAAGAAGTGATAAGAAACGATTTTGACATCCCACTCTATGGGCTCCCATAATGATGTCGTGCTGATGACGCAACCCTTTATGAGTGCCGAAACATTTCATTGTTTCGCTTTTTCAGGGCCGTTCGATGTGTCATGATTTCTCGTTCTTCGGGGTCATAATGTTGCCATTGATTCAGCTCCCATGAACGCATTGAATGCGCCTATCGTTACATTTTTCGAGGGAGATAATGGCGCCGTCGGTTATTTCGCCCTTCCCTTCTATAAATGGGGCTTTTTTATGACTAGTTTTTTATCCAAGCATCCTTCGATATCTATCCTTTCCTCCTTTCTTGCTATATTTATTCTTTGTTGTTTCACTATGTTTGAGGCCTATGGCCTCAAGATTTTACGGCGACACCATGCGTTCTACGGCCTATATCCCGAACCTTGTCTGGTCGGACGAAGTTGTGCTGCGTTGATATTATTGTTGTTGTTGTTGTTGTCGGACAAAGTTGTCCTCTCTTTTGAAGATGCGATTCCAGGAGGGTCGAGACGAGACTCTCGAGGGGATTAGGCTTGGAAGATATTGTTTTTGAGGTCGCACGCCCGAGGAAATGATACCGAGGACGCACTTTTGGGAATAGACTGGACTCTTAGGCTTTTGTTGTATGTACACCCTTCCACCTCTTTGTTCTTGTGTAAGGATCCCCTTGCGGTCTTTTGTAATCATATGTAAGGACCCCTCGAGTGCTGTTGTAAGTAAACATCTATGAATATAAAGATATTTTCTTCACTCCTATCTTTGATACTTGCCGTATTTCTTTATGTTTGTTGAGACTCTGAATGCACGATCTTTTTTGTCGTTGCTAGTACTGAACCAGGATGTGAGTATTTCTTCCAGCCCTCGGTTGATAAAAATGGCTTCGTGCGGGGTCTTTTGTGATTCCTTGGATTGAACCTGAATAAGGTTGATAAACTCGCGCCGCTGGGACCCTGACTTCGCGCAAAAATGAGAATAATGTTTTGGGCCTCGGAATCGTGACTTACCAGATGAGTTCCGTAATAACTTTGAGAAGAAATTTGCTCGGGGACCTGTGGGCGGGGGCTACTTTTGATCTCTTGAAAGCAATCTCCTAGCGAAGACTTGCTCGCACTCGGACCACCCGGAAGCGCATTTTAGTGTGAATAGCCTTATGGTGCTATAGATAGATTCTGAAAAAGGGTTTGTCCGACCTTGGACAGCACCCCGAGCTAGGTCCATACGGATGAAGTTCAGAAAACTCTCATTTCTTCAGAGCCTGATTCCCTTTGATGGAGATCCTCGAAGTCAGGTGCCACCCTTATGTTGGCGAAGGCGTTGTTGGCTCCTTGGAGCATAGCCTTACCTTGACGGAGGTCCTTGAGGTCGGTTACCGCCTCGGGACTGGAGAGGATATCATCGGCTAGCGTTCCCGACTGGCTTTGAGGTAGGCTAATCATCGCCGCCTTTCCCACATATAATGTGAGGCTGTTTCCACCTTCTCAGAGGTTACCATGTTTTAAGTAGTTGCCATTTTCTTTCTGCGCCATGTTTTTGGTATTCCAGCATCAACACGCCTGTACATTATTTTGCCTTATAATTTTTCAACTTTGCGACCACTATGGTAGCTATGTCGGGGTTTATCCGACAGGGAGGGGAGAGCTCTGCCCCCGATCTTCGGGATCATCGGGGTTTGCTGACTTCATAGTGTCGATTTATTACGCCCTTGATTGCTATCGTTGAGGACAATAGAGACCGGGTATGGACAAGTCGCTTCGCCCGAGTGCTGGCTGCTGGCATTATACCTTAGGAGCCCTTATTATTTGTTGGAGAGTGTAGCTATACTCTCGGGTCATGCACGATGTGCTTTACCAGTTCTGCCTATGGCGAGAGCGGATTTAGTAGTTGTGTCTTCCTCCCTTCTTCTATAGTGGTTCTACGGGCGTCAGGTGACGTTCTTGACCTGCCAGTTTTGGCCCCAGGTTTCGGCGGCCCCCTCGTCCTTCAAGGAGCGCAAGTGGCGAGCTTTGTCCCGGGACAGATGGGAAGCAAATTACAATGGTGAGCATTGTGCTATTCCTTTCTTGCTATCACCTTATACTTCTTACTGATTTTTCTTCTGTAGGACTCCGACAAGCCTGAGTTTGGACTGCTTCATTGTGGAGCTAGGCTCTGGAAAGCCCTGGATGAGGGTATGTCCCTTAGGCTCCTTTGCGAGGAGAAGGAAGTTGAGTTGATACACTGGCGGTATGAGGCGTACTGGAGCTCAAATTACGAGCGCTACTTGATGGGGCAAGTAATTTCTCGTCCCGAGCGGGTATGCGCTTTGCTTTTTGAACTTTTGGGTTAAATTTTTGCATATCCCAGTTGTAGAAAAAATGGAGGCTTTGTAGCGCCTTAGAGGTGAAGATGACTGAGTCAGGGATGACTGGGGCAATCTAAGGGCTCAGGCGCAGGACCAAGCTTCGAAAGAAAAAAGGGTGCCTTGGCTAAAGTTCCTGCCTTCGAGGCCCAACGCCCCTTGGCTTGTGGAAATGCTTTAGTTCAAGCGGATATTATCACGAAGCTCGAGTTCGAATTTTCAAAGTTCAGGGCTGAGATCGTTGATGCTCGGACTGAAGCAGCATTGAGCCGAACTAAGGTTGATTAGGAGATGGCGATTCATTTTAAGGATGCTACTGATTCCAAGGCCGAGTTGAAGAGGGACCTTGATCGTGAAGAGAGGATCAAGGAATATGCTCATTGTTGGCCCTGAAGAAGGGCATTTGAAGAGATCGACACCAATGTTGAGGAGAGCAAAGATGAGGCTGATAGGTCGTAGCCCTCGGGGGCACGACGTTGACTTTGCCACTTCGCATGTGATACCTTCGAGTTTGTGGATGGGAAATGTACCTTTCCCCATATTGTAAATAACAAAGAACTCGAGGTTTTACTTCTTTTGTACCCCTCTCTGCTTTCCATTCAACCCGGCAGACCGGTTGGTGAGAATTCTTAGGTTTGTGATATGGCCCTGGGGATCATAAGGCAGGCCCAGAGGCTCTTATGCGCTCGGTTGATGCGGCCTTTAGCGTAAGCTAGCGTTAGAGCTCCTATTCTTTGCTCAATTGTTTTGTGTTTAGTGTCCGAGTCGGGTTTTTTTTTTTTTTGCAATCCGCTAGGCAAGTGCCTAGGGCTAGTTTTTTATTAATAAAAGAAAAGAAAAATACAACAATTCGGAAAAGTAGAAATAAGGGGGACAATAGCACCTGTATTGTTACCCATATGCCTTGGCTATATAATCACTCCTCTGCGCCTCACATTGCATTATGATGGCAGCCTCATGTAGAGGATTCATGGTGTAGCTGTCGGTAAAGTGTCACGAGGGCATATAATCTCATAGCCATGTGGATATTTTTCCAAAGGCATAGGATCAAGGCAACACAAACTGAGCTAAACCTTACCTTACTAATCCTATTGAGGCAAAGAAAAGGCCTTACCTACTAACATGCATGTATGAAATAAGAACTTGAACGGACCAAATATTCACTGATCATCATAGAGTTTATAACAAACTCTGTGATGATATTACAAATGAGTATACTAACATATTGGTATAATAAAATGAGGATAAAATTAAATTGTTGTCCCTTCTTTCCCAAACTTGTAAATTCTTCAATTTGTAATTCTTTGTCATCACTGTCCCAACTCTTCAAAATGTCTTCAAAATTCATGACTTCTTTTTTGAACGGTTGGACCTCGTGGATGTATTTGGGGCAGCCTGGTTTTGTTTGGCAACTCTCATTGGATGTCACCTAACATTTAAAAAATCACTAACCTTGTCGTCCCAACTATTTTTCCTTGTATGGGTCTTCTTACTTTTGCCGCTATGCATAGGTGATAAATCTCATTTTCTTGCGGCCTCTGCTCTGCATTGTTGTATCATTGCATCTTCCTCTCCTTCTTCATACAAGTGTCTCCCCAAGTGTACTGGTTGTGGAGCATTTTGTTCAAACCCAAGTGACACCAAGTCTCTGTATCCTGATTTTGGTTTTACCCACAGTAGGATTTAAAAAGTTAATTGGATTGGAACTTACCATTGCATCCAACAACTTCATCTCCTCTAATGAAATAGCAAGATTGGTTGTCACAAGCTGCTGTTGCCCCATCGTTTGAATCACTAGATTGGAGTGGTTTGATTATACAGTTTGAACCAACCTTCCAGCTACTGCTTGTTGATCACCATTACGCCTATCAATTGGAGTGTTTTCCATAGCTTGTTGCTGCTGCTTGGACTGTGTTGCATAGGTGTGAGCTAAATTTCCAGATCTTGCATTTCGAGTGGCTGTAGTTGTTGTTGCAGCATCGTGCCTTTTTCCAGTGTGATGTTGTTGTTCAATAGCTGCTTGTGCTTCTGCTGTTTTTTCCTCCACAGATGTCACAACTGGTATGATTGCATTACTCTGTTGTTGCTGTCCAGGTCCAGCCTGTTGTTTTCCAGCTTGAGGCACAAAAGCTGGTGCTGTTGCATTAAGTTTTCTATTAGAGTTTACCTTTGTGGAGCTGCCAGTTTTAAGTGTTATTGACAGCACCTCCTCATCCCCGGTACACTTCTCACCTTCATCAGAAGAATCCTCTGCAAAACCTATGCCCAAATCTTCTTCATCTTCATATTCACGTTGGTTAGCCCATAGCTTAGAGTTAATAGCCATCAACTGTATTACCTCGTTATTATTTTCTGTTGATAAACTAGGCTGCCCAGATTCACCTTCAAACTCCCCAAACGACTCCACTTATTGAGATGGGACATCAAACACGGAAGTGTTCATGGTGACAAAAGGTTGTTTAGCCAATGTAGAATTCATCATCATTTCATTTTGGGCATTTTTGATGATTTGCTCTAGATGAGGATTGGAAAATTGCAGCATAGGTACATTGGAACTATGAGCTTGGAAGCCTTCATTGCTACTTGATCTTGCCATCAGTTCAGTTTGCTCATGTGCCGCAACGTGGATATCAGATATTGTTAAAGTCCCAGCAGCCTGTTCCTTCACTCGAGCACCAGTTTTGTGAGAAATGTGCTGATGCTTTCCACTAGTTGGAGAGCTGTTTTTTCCAGATTTTGAGACTGTATCTCCACATACCAGTCCCAATTTCTTAGTATGATCATTCTCTCCATCTTCTTGTTCAGTGACCAATGCATCAAAAGCATTACTACACCTAATGTCTTCTGATGCAACTTCCTGCATTTTAAGATCTGTAGCAGCCCTTTTATTATGTGACACCTTAGCCACATTCTTTAGTTCATTATCTCCACAATTACTCCTGGAAAATTGTACTCCTTCGTGATCCTCTCCCTTCTCATGAAATCCAGCATCACCTTTGACATTTGCACTTTTAGAAACACAATCAGTAGTTGTAGTTTCGACAGATCGTGCACCTACTTCTAATGAAACAATACCAATTTTTGACTTAGCAGGAGCACCTTTTTGACCATATTTTCCTTTTTTCCATCAAACACTGATGCAACTCGGCCAAACTCCTCACCATCCTGCACTTCAATAATCCCAGTGGTCTCAACTGAACCTCCAACAACAGCTCGACCACTTGTAACATCCAATGGAACAGTAGTTTCCAAATTTGACACCACCATAGCTGACTTTTTTCCAGTTACTGCATTACCACCTAGAACTGGTAAAATCTGCTCAACACCAGCTGATCCTCAATTACCATCTGCCACACCATTCACTACATTACCAATTTCTGCAACATCTTCAGTTTGATTATCAATAGGTTGTTTTGTAAAACACCCAGTTGAAGCTTTAGACAAATTCTGCTTATCATAGGCTTCCACAACTAGATTCACCACATTAAAAATCCTTGCTAATGCTGTCTTAGCATGAACATCACATGAAGGTTTAGGTGGACCTTTATCGATCATTGAAATATCACCTACAGCTGTACCATTACCTGCACGATTCACAAGATTTCCTCCATCTGTTTGCGCTACCTGCTGCAGTGCATAGTTTTCTTTTGGTGCTTCAACTTCTTGTTGACCACTATTGGAATCCGATAATTAGTTAACTTTTTGTCCTGCTCTTTTGGCATTCAAATAAGCCCTTGCATCTCCTTGTATCTTTTCAACTCCAGCTGTCTCAACAACAGTCAGCTCATGATCTGCTGCCCTAGTTACTTCCTCTGTCAACACCTCTGTTCCAGCTTGTTCCTTCTTAATTCGACACACCTTTTCGTCATGTCCTTAATGCTTGCAATATGTGCAATATTTAGGAAGGTTGTCATACACAACCTCCTGATAGTGCACGATTATTTTACCCGAAATTCTGTCCACAATCTGTAGCTTTACTTTCATAGGAAGTCTGTCTAGCAAATCAAGAATTACCTTGACCCTAGTAGCACTAGGTCGTGTTCGTTCTTGCGTCGCCTTGTCTACAGCAATAGCCTAACCAACAACTGAAGCGATAGACATTAACGACCTCTTAGCGAAGAAATTAGGCGGCAAACCTGGAAAGAAAATCCACACGATTTCCATGGACGTTTCCTCCTTCGGATTAAATCCCAACGTCCATGAAAAAGTTCTAAAAAAGAATTCTTCTCCTTTAGACTTCATATAACCAGTCGTTCTTGATAAGAATTTAACAAAATCATTATATAAATCAAAGTGAATCAGCAGATGACGATATTCCAGTTGACCTATGTTACATCGACCTTCAATATCAAACTGTGATGACAGATTTTTCTGATCTCTTATAATTCTGGTTTGCCATATGAAAATTTCATAACGACTGCCTGATGCAGTCCTTCTTCTATTATAAATTCACTAACCTGATCCATGGTGAACTCAATAGTTGTCTCTTCATGAATGACAGTAACAGGAAACAACTCGACTTTAGAAGCGTCCGATTGTTTTTGTTGCAGCTGGGCTGCGTAGGATTGTTTTGGATTGGAGTTTGTTAGATGTTATGTATTCTTTTTGATCGTCTCTCCCACAGCCAAAGGCTGGGGAGAGATCACAACATCCATGAAGTTCCTCAAAGCTACATTGACGCGCAGAAGCATGTCATAAAAGTTCTGAAAAAGAGCCCGTTGCTACAGTGATTCGCCAAATAAGAATTAAGATCTGTACAATTTGGCTATGGATCTGAGCATGAAACCAATTGGAGATTGTGCGCAAAGAGAAGATGTTTCTTTTGGTACCAAATGTGCGTTAATCCACCGCCAAATTCCGGAGTTGTAGCTCGTGAATAGTTACGGATTTACTATTCACCCTTCTTCCCCGAGTCGAGTTTGGACTGGGGTGTTGATACCAAATTTTTTCCCTATATATTTTTCATATGCAAAATATTTTTAAAATAGCATGCGTATGCATATTAAGCATGTCCAAGTGCTTTATTATTTTTCCAATTTTTAAAAGATTTTTAAAACAATTTATCGCCTTATTTAATCAGAAAAAACAAATAATTATTTCCCAAATTATCATTTTTGGTAACTCCTTTATTGAATTCTCATATTTATATCAAAATATAGATAAGGTAATTTTTGCATTTTTTACAAATTTATTTAGCATTCTAAAGTTAAATTGCATATAATTGCAATTTTAGCCTATTTTAAGATTTAATTGTGTTTATAATTACAAATTTGATTCTAGTATTTTTAGTTTAATATTTACATATTATTAATTGATTTAGTACCTTTAATTTGTTTCCAGAAATCATTTTACTATTTTTATAAAATAATAAGGAAAAAAGTGACTATTTAAATTTCAAATGGACCAGCCCAATTCCTAAACTACCCGCCCCTGATCCAATTAAGTTTAACCTGTCCGACCCCCATTAAATCCAGGACGTTGATCAAAATGATCAACTGCCACAAACCCTCTTTTCCTTTTTTAATCTACCAACACCCCTTAACCCTAAATCAGTTCACCTAACCAGCCGCCTCTGAACTCTCAAACTCTCTCGAACTCTCTCGAACATTCCCAAACCCTAACCGCCTCTTACCACCACCTCCACCTTGAAACCCACCGGAATCCATGGCTTATCAGGCTCTAGGATTATTATACTCACCTTCTTTTGCTCCCACGTGCCTGATACCTGAAGATTCGAGGCCTGACCTCGAAGGTTTGCACCTAGACCTCTATCGATTCAAGGCTCCACGA
Source organism: Nicotiana tabacum (assembly GCF_000715075.1). NCBI lineage: Eukaryota > Viridiplantae > Streptophyta > Magnoliopsida > Solanales > Solanaceae > Nicotiana > Nicotiana tabacum. Next base: position 83,291,243 of record NC_134087.1, read on the forward strand.
CCATCTCCGGATTTACTCCGGCATACCATGGTGGTTTGAGCCTGATTTTGACCTCTCCGACTCAGATCGTTGACCTTTCAAAGCATATCTCACTTCAAGGGTCCTTTTGAAACCTAACCCTTCGAGGTTTTCTCCGATTTCCTTAGATCCGTTGTGTATCTATGCTCTCCTTGAGTTTTCAAACAATTTCCCTAACCTTTCTTTCAAAATTTACTTTTAAAACCGCTTCGTTTCCGATCTAGGGTTTTTGGAAAATGTTTGAGTGTTTCTCTGACTTTCTCTCCTTTGTCTTTTGTGTTTATTTGCCTCTACTATGTTCTTATGTTTTCTTCTACCTTGTATGTTCGTCTACTGAGTTTTTACACCCCTTTCTTGTATGTTCTTCTACTGAGTTTTTACACTCCGTTCTTGTATGTTCTTTTACTAAGTTTTATATACTCCATGTTTGTATGTTCTTCTACCATGTGTTACATATTATGCTCTCATATGCTTTTCTACTGTGTTCTTATATTTTTTGTCTTCTACTATGTTCCAGCATGTTTCTCCTACTGTATTTTCCTACTAAGTTCTTAAGTTTCCTTATGTTCCTTCTATTATGCCCTGCTTAAGTTTCTTCTGAAAAATCTCTTAAGCATGTTTCTTTTACTGTTCCTATCAGTGTTTTACTTTTGAGTGCTTCTACTGTGTTCCGTATGTTTCTTTGCTATCATGTTTTTCTCATGAGTTTTTGTTGATGAAAGAAGCATGCAAGAGGTTTCAACTCTGAAACCTCTGAGCTTGTTTCAACTACTTGCCTTCTCATCTCTGTACTTGATTCAATGTGGAAACCCTAGAATTTGGGGGTTTCGCCAAGCTTGATTATGTGATTTGATTGAACTTAGGGTTTATTTCAAAACCCTTAACTCTTTTAGACCCATTCCTTGCTTTCATATGACTTTGATCTTTTGCTAAACATTTCTATACTGGATTTTCTACTGACTTTACAATGACACTACAGTCTTCCTTCATGTTTAACATGTTCGTATGCTCATTATATATGATAGACTTCCCTCTAAAGTAGCTTTTGAATTTGTGATTCGTTCCTACTTCCCTCTGAATATGGGTCTAATTGATTCCCTTTCCATTGTTTGCTGATTTCCCTTAAGTTAAAAAACTTTCCCATCTTTTGACTCGGTTCATTCATACAAAATATCAGACCATTTTGATTTACTAGTTGTTAATTGATCTTCTTACCTTATTCACACAAACCGTGTATTTCAAAAACCCCGTCCTTAATTAACTTTTATGTATTCACCCCTAATTGCCTACTTTGCACAAAGTGTTTGATTAATTTCTTTCCTTAATTGGTTTATACCCGTTTGAATCTGAATCCCTTAACTAAAGGGAGTCTTTTGTAATTGAATGATAATCAACTCTTCAACTATTTCTTACCTTATTTCTACTTGGTTTTTACACTATAAAAGGCACAACCCTTTTCACAAACACATACTACAGAATTCACAATTCACAATCTCTTTTGAACTCTTACTCACATAATAGAACTCTCTCTTCTTGTCTGCACTGAGGTTTTACCAGACTACTGCATTTTTCTATACTTGTTTCTTTGAAACTGGTATGTCCTAATTTCAAATTTCAGCATCCCCACAATGTTTTTACTTACAGCTTTCTGCATCTTTGTCTACTTTACTACTTTTGTAGAGTTAAATACTTAAACTAGCATGTTGATTCCCTTTTGCTTGTTTCTGCAATGTATCCCTATTCCCTATTTTCCTTTATGTGCTTTGAGTTACAGTTTAAAACATGGCAATATACAAGTTATTGTCTATATATTGAACTTGATCCCTTAGGGAATCCTAACCTCTAAACAATGTGTTCCAGTAGGATTATGGGTGTGCCAGCATCTCCACCATTGTTGGGTTATGCCCACTAGCCTGCTTTTTACCTCTTGCAACTCCCCATTCCCTATATCCCTATGTGTGCTGTTTCCCTTTCCCTTTCCCCCTTTAAGGATTCTACACTTACACTCTCTCTTAGTTCCTAAGTTCTGCCCCCTCTTGTGAGCCTTGCGTTGGGAACTTGAGTTCCCTCTGAACTTGGACACCTGAGGGTTGGCCCTTCCACACAGCACTTTGGCTTAATTTGGTGATATATTTGGGTGTAAGCGCTGCCCGGAGTTCTTCTGAAACTCTTAGGGAACTCTGACACACCCAAGTGGGAGAAAAGCTTTGAAGCATGATCTTTGGAGTTGGTTTACTTCATACTTCAGACAGGAAGTCTGAATCAGGCTCTCCTTGGTTGTAATTTTCAATTTCTGATGTATTTTTCTTATTTTATTTGGACTGTAATAACTTGTAATAACTTTTGGGGATGGTTAGTAAAAAGGGAAGGGTAACCATGCATGTAAAAAAGGGTAGATAACTTGCCTATAAGATTCCTGCATTTTTCACATAGCTACCATGCATATAAGATTTCTGCATTTTTTCATATAGCTACCTTGCCTATAAGATTTCTGCATTTTTCATATAGCTACCATTCCTATAAGATTTCTGCATTTTTTCATATAGCTATCATGCTTATAAGATTTCTGAATTTTTCATATAGCTACCATGCCTATAAGATTTCTGCTTTCTCATTTAGTCGTCATGTCTATAAGACTTTCTACATTCTCACTTAGTTACCACATTTATAGTAACTTCAGCATTATCATTTAGATACTATTACTATAGGGACCTTGCACTTTCATGTAGATATCGTGAATTATGCATATGCATGTAGAGAACATGTCTATAAGTTCTTAAAATCAACTACAATTAGATGTCATGCCTATAGGGTTTCTGCATTCTTATTATGTCCAAAAGGTTTTTTTTTTAAATCAGCAACGCATAGAAAACATGCCTATAGGAACTATCAACCAAGTTTGAAACGTTTCACTCGCTTATAAGTCTAAAACCAGTAACGACAATGTCTAATGTCTGCAGAATTTATGATCTTTTGTCAAAACTCGTCTTTCCTAAATAACTAACAACCTTTTCTAAAATCAGTATACTTCATCTTTTTTATATCAGTAGATATCATGCCTATAGGTTTTTGTCTAACACTTATGTAAGCCATAGGACAGTTTATAAACTGAATCAGATTTTACTAACTACAACCAGTAGGCAGGCCTGATTCGGGCTTCTTATCTAAACTATGTAATAAATCAATCTGCCTCCACTGTTTTAAGTTTTAATCAGACCTTAAATAGTACATGCAAGTCATGCTACGTTATGTGCTTTCTTTGGTTTAAAGGAGGTCAGTTTGAGCTCTTTTATTTGTTTATATGCTTCCCCAAACTTGTTATATGTGTTTTGTTTGTCACCTTAGTGTTTTACCTTTTGAAGCCACAAATAAGCCCAATACCTCCTCCATCTAGGATTAGTAGTCCCAAGTGCCTCCAGGCGTGATAGGATTGGGGCGGTTAATAGCATGCAATAAGTAAACGAGACCATTCCACGCTTTAATACCTTAACGGGGTGGGAAAGGGTAGACATGGATATGATGACCACGCGATAACATCACGTGTAGCCCCTCACTGAGGAGTGATTACCGGATGTTGTGTGGGGTGATCTATATTGTTAATAAACCTAGGACCCCCCCTTCCCTTTGTTTTCTTTGTTTCTTTTAAATCTTTTTTAAACCATTTTTTTAAGAAAATTAACTCTTTTGGTTCCTTTTTGTTACTTTTGTTTATTTGTAACCATTACGTGAAAATCCCCTCTTATTTGAAGCCTTTATTTGCCTATGCGTTATTTGCACTTAAGTCACAACAATAGCTTAGTGGGGAACTATACTAGTGGATTTTGAGAAGTTCCTAATACCTTCCCCTTTAGATAATTTCAAACCCTTACCCAATCTCTGGTTTTTCTCAAAACAAACCCCTCCTATTGTCCTAATGCACTTTAATCATTAGGTGGCGACTCTTCAATTCAAACCCAATTCCCGAAAGGGAACGAGTTGTCCTCTTAAATGTCACAAACCCGATTTCGCGAGAAAAAGGGGGCGCGACAGCGTGGCGACTCTGTTGGGGATAACTTTTAGGCTTTTACCATTTCAAGCTATTACTGTGACTTTACATTTCTTATGTGCTTTATTTGTTTAATACCTTTAAGAATTTAATTCCCTCTTCTATTGCAAAAAATGACTTGTCTCTTGTTTCTTTCCCTTATTTCTTTCACTGTTTTCCTTTACTACACTCCTTTATTACTGTTTTAAATTATTGTAATTATTACTTTATGAACTTGCAAATATGTGACAACTTGTTTTAATTATTGCATAAGCATGTTTTCAACATCATATTCCACTTGTGCCAAACAAATACCATAGCAACGCTTATAATGAGTGGTTGCGCTCTTACGATATTATCACCCTTTAAATCTAGCAAAAGCGTATTTGCGGTAAAACCAGTCGATCAACGGTGTAGTCGACGGTTCCATGCCTTTCCCTCTTGAGTTGTCCGCTCAAGGGTACTAGTCTAAAAACCCCATAGAAACCTTACTCTGTTTAATCGTGCATGCATCATGGTCAAACCTAGCTGAGTCAGTTATGTTGTCCGCATAATGACTTTTTAAGATAGCCTTGTCCAAAGTCCACTGGGTTTTCCTAAAACCCAAACGGACATCACCACGTTCTCTGCATTTATTTGGAGAACTAAATGCTTCATGCTAATTGTTGATGTTAAATAGTCGAGTCTGGTGGGGTAAGGGACTAACACTTTTGTCTTGCAGAAATATGAGGCACGAAGTCCACAGATTCGGCATGGTCACTAACATCCACCCACTCTTGCTAGACTTGTGGAGGAATCTTCCATCAAATGATCAAATCGGCGAGTGGAAAGAGAGGGCCGCCAAAGCTAGCAAAAAGTTGGAATAACTGGAGTACATTCTACTGGAATTGGAAGGGAAAGTGAGGAAGAGAGTCACCGACTGCCAGAACACTGAAGGAAACGAAGGAGAACACATGGCAAAGGCATTTCTACTGGTGAACCTACGTGAACTGGAGGATTTGATCAACGAGAGCATTCAACCTAAGGAAGGTCCTTCTGGGAACAAATAGATAGGAGTGTTCTTTTACTTTATGAAATGTAATAAGGCCAATGGCCACTAGTGACATTTTATTCCTTGTTATTTAGTGTCGTTTTGGGATTCGTCTACTTTTTATCAATAAAATGAGGCATTTAGCATTCTAAGTTCTCCAAATCAATTTGTCGCTAGGCCTACCTCGGACACAACGAGGCTCCCAAATTAGGACGCGATTTACATTCTTGCACTATGTGTTTAAATATCGCAACACTTTCTTATAATCCCCACTGACTTGTTACTTTTTTGTTTTTACTTTTTTATTTACTCCCCTCCCCAAAGGTTAGTTCATGCACTCTGGCATCGTCGTCATATTCCACAAGATCAAAGGGCCCTCCACCCACTCCACCTCCTAGTCCTATCAGAAGCAGGAACAAAGGAAAGATGGAAGATTTGAACAACACCAGAAAGGAAAACTCAACTGAACGGGTAGAGGTCACTCATTATCAGGTCTCCAAAGAAAGTGCATCCCAACTCGAGCAGAAACTGTTGAAATTTCAGGGGGAACTTGATCAGGTTCGAAATCTTGCAAACTTATCATTTTCCCTCACCACTCCAGATATCAATTTTCCAAATGCTCAGAACCCCACGCCTCCACAAAACATCCCAAAACCACAAACCCATCCCGCTCCTCACCACCACTGCAATACATGCCACACATCCAGCAATACTCCATTGCTGATCCCATAACCTTTGAATTCCACAAATGACCATTTCCACCATAACACCCCTATCTATGTGGAAACCATGCCACACTCCACCCAACCTGTCTCAAGCACACCCGAGTCTGATGATAAAGGCTCACTCATTAGGAACCTGGCTGCGGAACTCAAGAAATTGACTAGTCGAATTTAGGATGTCAAAGGAAGTAAGGGAATTGAAGGGTTGAACTACGAAGATCTTTGCATACAACTGGATGTCAAATTGCCCGAGGGGTACAAACCTCTTAAGTTCTAAATGTTTGATGGTACAGGGGATCCGAGAGTCCACTTGAGAACATACTGCGACAAGCTGGTCGGAGTAGGGAAAGACGAAAGGATTCGCATGAAGCTTTTCATGAGGAGTCTGAAGGGAGATGCTTTGTCTTGGTACATTAGCCAAGACCCAAAGAATGGTCGTACTGGGTGAGTATGGCGTCCGACTTTATGGACAGGTTCAACCAGATGTGTTCTATATTCGGAACTTAAAGAACAAGCCCGTAGAAACATTTTGCGAGTATGCCACTCGTTGGAGATCAGAAGCTGCTAAGGTCAGACCTGCTTTAGAAGAAGAACAAATGAACAAGTTTTTCATCCGGGCTCAAGACCCGCAGTACTATGAAAGGCTGATGTTGACTGAGAGCTAGAAATTTTCCGACATTATCAAGCTGGGTGAAAGGTTTGAAGAGGGCATCAAAATTGGCATGGTTACAAACTTTGAAGCTTTGCAAGCTACCAATAAGGCTTTACAGTCTGGTGGTACTTCCAAGAAAAAGGACGTAGGTGCCGTAATGGTTGAACAAAGAGCCAAATCCCCTAACAAATACCAAGACTATCTGATACCTCCACTCATATATCAGCCTACCCCGAATTACCAAGCACCCTTACCCTCTTACCAAACTCCATCACCTACTTACCAATCACCCCCACCTCCTATATATCAACCAACTTCACCTAGATATTCCCAACCTGCACATGTCTACCAAGCCTACAATGCTCAGCCATCCCACTATCAATCACCTTTCCACACGTCAAAACTTTTCTAGACCTCGACCAAATTTGGACCGCAGACCACCCAAACAGTATACCACCATTGCTGAACTGATTGACCAGCTGTACAAAAGGCTCAAAGCTGCTGGTTATGTCACCCCCATCCCTGCATTAACCCCTAAAAACCCTTCTTAGTGGGTCAATCCAAATAAATCATGTGCATACCATTCCGGCATGAAGGGACATACCATTGACGAATGTCGCTCTCTGAAAGATAAGATCCAGACTCTGATCGATAACAAGATCATTGTAGCAAAGGAGCCTACTCTGAATGTCCGCAACAACCCTCTATCGGACCATAAGGTGGAGGTGTTCACATGATTGAAATATAGGATGATTGGGATCCCAATGGATCGATCAGTTTAATCACAGAAGGTGATGAACCAAAGAAGTCGATAGTCACCATCAATCTGATCGTAGTCCAGAGTCAGCCTTCTGGGGATGCCGAGGTAAACATGTTTGTACCACTTGAATTTGAAGCACCACCCCCTACAAAGATGCCAACACCAATTGAAGTCAAGTTTGTGTCTTCAGCAAGCGCACCCGTATCGTTTTAAGTTGTAGTTTTACCCTCCAAAATATATGCTCTGTTCGGCATAAAGGTGTCCATCCCAGTAACAATGTTGGCCGTAACACCATTCCATACAAATGCCATACCTTGGGATTACACAGCCAAGGCAAGAAGGAAAGGGAAAGCTAAATTCGGGGAAACAGTTGCGGCATAGGGTATGACAAGAACCGACAGGGTTTATACTCCGGAGCCTTTAGCTAAGTCGAATAAGCAGGCCTCTGGTCGGCCGACCATCACTGAAACTGGGCCTCATGATCTCTGGAGAAGGATACAAGCCATGGAATACTCAGTCATTGATCAGCTGAACAAAACACCGACACAAATATCTATCATAGCTTTGCTGCAAAGTTCCGACGTACATAAGAACGCCTTGTTGAAGGTGTTGAGTGAGGCATATGTACCAAGCAACATCACTGGAAGAGAAATGGCAAACATGGTAGGGCAGGTATTGGAAAGCCACATGATCATTTTCATAAAGATGAGCTGCCACCAGAAGGGTTGAGTCACAGCAAAGCGTTGCACATCACCGTGCAATGCGAAGATTATTTTATCACTAGGGTCCTGATTGATGGAGGGTCCAACCTCAATATTTCTCCATTGGTAACACTCAGAACATTGGGAAAGGGTCTGCATGAGATCAAGGATGGGGCCATCAACGTTAAAGCTTTTGACAGTTCCCAAAGATCCGCTATTAGGTAAATCAGCCTGTGTTTGCAAATGGGGCCTACTTGGTTCGACGTTGATTTTCAAGTTATAAACGTGCCGGCATCTTACAACTTGCTGTTGGGACGATCGCGAATTCATGCCGCTGGGGCCGTAGCATCGACACTACATCAGGCGTTGAAATTTGAGTGGAACCACCAAGAGGTGATCATTCACGGTGACGGTAGCAATACCATATACAGTCACCAAATCATCCCAGCGATTGTAGGGGGGAGAAAGATAGGTGGTGAAACCTATCACCACATCGAGCGAATCAACTCCGTTTACGAAGACAAATGGTGGGACAACAAAATTGAAAGCATATTGAACTGGAGCGGATATGAGCCTGGCAAGGGACTTGGCAAGAACCTCCAAGGAATCGCCAAGACTATCAAACTGAAGAAACATGGCACCACTTTTGGTCTGGGATATGAGTATACTTGGGAGAAATTCAACAACTGGTCGCCACCATAGTGCGGTCCATATTACCCGCTGGAGCAGCCAATACCTTATTTGGAGCAGACTTTCCAGCCGACCGATGTTATCTATGGGTCGGAAAAAGAGGAAGCATTGGCAGCAGTAAGGAATTTGTTCGTAAAAGATGATGACATGGATTGTTCTGTCATTTTCGAGGAGGAGGGGGGGAAGACCCTTCCATACATGCCGTAAGCTGAGGAGCACGCCTCAACAATTGGACCATCAGAACCACCAGAGCTCGGAAAGCATCGGGGTAGCAAGGCTAACCAAAGAATCATGCACTATCTTTTATTTTTACTAGTTGATTTTCCTTTCGTATTTTTTAATTTTCACAATAAGATCTTCCAATGTTCAAAACAGTTATGAAATTTATCAAAGCATCTATGTTTCCTTACAAATCTTACTCTTATTATTTTCTCTCATTACTTTACTTATACAGCATTACTATTACCTATCTTGATTAACCAATGGATGTGACATGAAACGATACAACACAACAAATGGACATAGATTCAGAGGAAGAGGATATAGCAGAAGAGATTGTTAAAGAGGTTGAAAATTTTAAGAACATACCTAAGTTCAACCTGGATGAGACCGAGATTGTTAACCTGGGAGATGTAGAAAATATAAAAGAAACTCGGATCAGCGTTCATTTGTCATCATTAGAAAATGAAGAATACACAGAATTTCTGAAGGAATATGAGGACATATTCGCCTGGTCATATGATGACATGACTGGTTTGAGCACATCTATTGTGGCCCATAAACTGCCAACTGATCCAACATGTCTACCAGCAAAATAGAAGCTCATAAAGTTTAAACTCGACATGAGTCTCAAAATCAAGGAAGAAGTCACTAAGTAGGTCAAAGCTAAGGTCCTCAGGGTAGTAGAATATCCGACATGGTTAGCCAATATTGTGCCGGTGCCGAAGGAGGATGGGAAGGTCATAGTCTGTGTCGACTACCGGGATCTCAACCGGGCCAGTCCAAAAAATGACTTCCCCTTGTCGATCATACACATCCTGATCGACAATTGCGCCAAGCATGAGTTACAATCATATGTAGATTGCTTTGCCGGATATCATCAGATCTGGATGTACGAAGAAGATGCTGAGAAAATGGCTTTCATTATGCCGTGGGGGATGTACTGCTACAAGATGATGCCATTCGGGTTAAAGAATGTAGGGGCCACCTACATGCGAGTCATGACTACTATCTTCCATGATATGATACACAAGGAGATTGAGGTATATGTAGATGATGTCATCATAAAGTCCAATAGACTAAGAAGATACAACCTGAAACTGAATCCCGCAAAATGTGCATTTGGGGTTCCTGCCGGAAAACTACTTAGCTTTATTGTGAGTCACCGAGGGATAGAAATGGATCCATCTAAGGTCAAAGCTATTCAAGAACTGCCACCGCCAAAGAACAAGAAGGACGTAATGGGCTTTCTATGAAGACTTAACTACATCACCCGGTTCATAGCACAATCTACGGTCATCTGTGAGCCGATCTTTAATATGTTGAATAAGGACGCCGCTACCACATGAACTGATGATTGCCAAAAAGCTTTCGACAGAATCAAGGAATACCTATCAACACCACCAGTCTTAGTTTCGCCTGAGCCGGGTAGACCTCTATTACTCTACCTTGCAGTATTAGATGGAGCATTCGGTTGTGTTCTGGGGCAGCATGATAAAAGGGGGGGGAGGAGCATGCCATCTATTACCTCAGTAAGAAGTTCACCCTGTACGAGGCTTGGTATCCTCTGTTAGAGCGCACCTGTTATGCTTTGACTTGGGTAGCTCAGAAGTTGAGGCACTACTTCTGTGACTATACTACATATCTCATATCAAGAAGAGATCCCGTGAAGTACATCTTTCAGAAGCCCATGCCCACTGGCAAGCTGGCCAAGTGGCAAATCCTATTAAGTGAATTTGACATTGTCTACGTGACTTAGAAAGCAATCAAAGGATAGGCACTAGCAGATCACCTTGCTGAAAATCCTGTGGACGGATAATACGAACCCCTAAAAACATATTTTCCTGATGAAGAGATATCATTCATAGGGCAAGGCATTGTAGAATCCTATGATGGTTGGAGAATGTTTTTCGATGGAGCAGCAAATTTTAAAGGAGTTGGCATAGGAGCAGTCCTAGTATCAAAAACCGGTCAGCATTATCCGGTATCTGCCAAGCTCAGGTTCCCGTACACCAACAACATGGCTGAGTACAAAGCTTGCATCTTAGGGCTCAGATGGCCATTGACATGAACATCCAATAATTGCTAGTAATTGGGGATTTAGACTTTCTTATACATCAGGTCCGAGAAGAATGGGGGACCAATAATGCCAAGATACTCCCTTATCTGCATCATGTACAGGAGTTGAGAAAGAGGTTCACAAAGAAAGAATTCCAGCATGTTCCCAGGGTCCAGAATAAATTCGCCGATGCACTAGCTACCCTATCATCCATGATACAACATCCAGAAAAGAATTTCATTGATCCCATTCTGGTAAAGATCCATGATCAGCCCGCTTACTGTGCTCATGTCGAAGAAGAAGCGGACAGAAAGCCTTGGTTTCATGATATTAAAGAATACATCGAAAAAGGAGAATACCCAGAACTCACAAATGCTATTCAGAAGCGCACGCTTTGGAGGCTATCCAACAATTTATTTCACAACGGAGGAATCGTGTACAGGAGGACTCTTGATTTGGGATTACTAAAGTGTGTCGACGCAAAGGAAGCATCCAGGCTATTAGAGGAAATTCATGCAGGGACTTGCGGTCCACATATGAATGGCTTTGTTTTAGCAAAAAAAAATACTCTGAGCTGGTTATTTATGGATAACTATGGAAACAGACTGCATCTGGTATGTTCGAAAGTGCCACCGCTTCCAGATACATGCAGACATGATAAAAGTGCCTCCAAATAAGCTTAATGCAACAAGCTCGTCGTGGTCGTTCGCCTCCTGAGAAATGGATGTTATCGGACCAATCGAACCCGCCACATCAAACAGGCACAGGTTTATCCTAGAAGCGATTTATTATTTCACCAAATGGGTTGAAGCAACATCTTACAAGGAAGTGACTAAGAAAGTCGTGGCAGATTTTGACCGCGACCGTATAGTGTGTCGGATCGGAATTCTAGAGTCAATCATTACTGATAATGGCTCCAACCTCAACAGTGATTTGATGAAATCCATGTGTAAAACCTTCAAAATTAAACACAAGAATTCTACAGCCTATAGACCTCAGATGAACGGAGCCGTAGAGGCCGCCAACAAGAATATCAAGAAGATACTAAGGAAAATGATAGAGAAGCATAAGCAGTGGCATGAGAAGATATCGTTTTCTTTATTGGGATACCGCACCACAGTTCGCACATCGACAGGAGCAACCCCTTATATGCTGGTCTACTATACAGAGGTAGTCATTCCCGCTGAGGTAGAAATTTCTTCCTTAAGGATCATATAGGAAGCAGAGCTCGACGATGCAGAATGGGTAAAGATTCGTTACAAGCAACTAGCTCTTATAGACGGAAAGAGAATGAATGCAGTTTGCCACGATCAGCTCTATCAGAACAGAATGTCCAGAGCCTTCAAAAAAAGAGTCAAGCCGAGACAATTCACACCGGGGCAGCTGGTGTTAAAGAAAATTTTTCTGCATCAAGTTGAAGCCAAATGGAAATTCTCTCCCAACTAGCAGGGTCCGTACATGGTTCACCGGGTTCTGACAGGAGGAGACCTCATACTTGCCGAAATGGACGGAGAAGTTTGGCCAAAGCCGATCAATTCAAACGCAGTCAAGCGATACTATGTGTAATCTTTATGCTTTCCTTATATGATGTAATTTGAACTATGCCTGACCCGATTCCCGTTTAAGAGGGAATACGTAGGCATCCCCATGGGTTCGGTCACAATTCAATAAAATTTCCATCTCCCCCGCTATTGGAAACTGGGGCAGAATTTTGAGGAGGACCCTCAAAATTCTGAAGACGATTCCAGCCATTTATCATTAACAACCGTCAAATGCAACAACCCAGTAAACTGGGGCAGAATTTTGAGGAGGACCCTCAAAATTTCGGAGCAAGAGAATTTGCAATGTCTTGAACCACGTCGCAGTCGTCGGTTCATCTAAAGAAAACTATTCTTAATTACGTACTTATGTTATGCTTTTACTAAATCATGCATGTTTATTACTAAAATTTCCTTGTTTAGCAACGCCACCCCAATAATACAGGCAGTATCACCAGATTAAAGCCGAGCAGGACAAGCAAAGCCAGCAGGGGGCACGAATGCAGGCACCTGAGTTGGAAAATCATCAAATATACTATACCCTCACAAAGTTCAGGAATACAACTCTCTGAACCATTGCACTTGCTCGCAACTGCTATCCGCACAACAGTGTCCCCGACATCCCCAGCAATCGCGATACCGCAATCCGCTATCAGCTAAGAAAACTCTATTGCCATTTGCCATTTTTACTTTCTGCATAAGGCTACCATTCTGCCTTACGAGGTTAAGCTCTACCTCCACCTGCATTCTCTGTGTTGCATAAGGCTACCATTCTGCCTTTCGAGGATAAGCTCTACCTCCATCTGCATTCTCTGCATTTTATAAGGCTACCATTCTACATTCCGAGGATAAGCTCTACCTCCATCTGCACTCTCTACATTGCATAAGGCTACCATTCTGCCTTCCGAGGTTAAGCTCTACCTCCATCTGCATTTTGCATTGCATAAGGCTACTATTCTACCTTCCGAGACTAAGAACTGTCTCCATTTGCATTTCCTAAATTGCATAAGGCTACTATTCTGCCTTCCGAGACTAATCATTTTCTCCATCTGCATTGCATAAGGCTACTATTCTTCCTTCCGAGACTATGCTCTGTCTCTATCAACACTTGCATGGCTGAAATATCGCCGCTTTATTTACGTTCTGCATGGCTGAAAGATTGCCACTTTATTTACGTTCTGCATGGCTGATGGATAGCCACCTTATTCACATCTGCATTGGCTAAAAGATCGCTATCTTCTGCATATCATGGGCTGAAATATCGCCAAATATTCCGAAGGTGTCATTGTTCGAAGGCACCATTTTCAATTCCCGAGAACGCCATGCCATGGCCTGAGGACCCCTTTTATCTTTTGCATATCATTATTTCAAAGGCATCATTCCCATATCCCGAGAACATCATTTCATGGCCTGCGAATCCTTTACTATACGCTTCATGGCCCAAGAAGTCATGGTCTAAGGACGTCATCCTAACCGTCAAAAGACAACATTCATGGTCCAACTGGAACTTGCATCATGTTTAAATTTCCACACAACATATGGTTCATTTGCAGGTTAACTGGCGAGAAACGACCGTCTCAGCAAGAGCAATCCCGCTTCAGTTCCCGCAGCCCTATTAGACTTTAACCATTTAGCCCAACCGAAACATTGCGTCTGTCCTTGGAAAAACTCCATCGGCATACTCCGCCGACAGATCGTGAACTACATATGGCCTGATTCTTGTAAGACTAGGGATATGTAGGCAGCTCAGGAGCCAGAGCTCGGTCAAATTCTTCAAACCATTCTGTTCGGTCAAAATTGTCCATCACATCTTTACCCGATAACTCTTTCATCCTTCCCGGGTAAAGAGGGGCAGCTGTTGATACCCAATTTTTTTCCTATATATTTTTCCTATGCAAAATACTTCAGAATAGCATATGTATGCATATTAAGCATGTCCAAGTGTTTTTTGATTTTTCCAATTTTTAAAATATTTTTAAATCAATTTATCGCCTCATTTTATCAGAAAAATCCAATAATAATTCCCAAATTATCATTTTTGGTAACTCCTTTATTGAATTCTCATATTTATACCAAAATATAGCTAAAGTAATTTTTGCACATTTTTTTACAAATTTATTTAGCACTCTAAAGTTAAATTGCATATAATTGCAATTTTAGCCTATTTTAATATTTAATTGTATTTATAATTATAAATTTGATTGTAGTATTTTTAATTTAATATTTACATATTATTAATCGACTTATTACCTTTAATTTATTTTCAGAAATCATTTTACTATTTTTTATAAAATAAAAAGGGAAAAAGTGGCTACTTAAATACAAGCCCTACCTATTTAAATTGTAGCCCAAATCGACCCCCCAATTAACGCCATTTTCAATTTCAAATGGACCGGCCTAATTCCTAAACTACCCGCCCCTGATCCAATAATGTTTAAACCGTCCGACCCCCATTAAATCCAGGTCGTTGATCAAAATGATCAACGACCACAAACCCTTCTTTCCTTTTTTAATCTACCAACACCCCTTAACCCTAAATCAGTTCACCTAACCAGCCGCCTCTGAACTCTCAAACTCTCTCGCACATTCCCAAACTCTAACCGCCTTTAACCACCACCTCCACCTCGAAACCCACCGGAATCTATGGCTTCTCAGGCTATGAGAGTCTTATACTCACCTTCTCTTGCTCCCACGCGCCTGATACCTGAAGATTCGAGGCCTGACCTAAAAGGTTTGCACCCAGACCTCTGTCAATTCAAGGTTCCATGGCCATCTTCGGCTTTACTCAGGCGTACCATGGTGGTTTGAGCCTGATTCCGACCTCTCCGACTCAGATCGGTGACCTTTCAAAGCCTATCTCACTTCTAGGGTTCTTTTGAAACCCTAACCCTTCGAGGTTTTCTCAGATTTCCTTAGATCCGTTGTGTATCTGTGCTCTCCTTGAGTTTTCAAATTATTTCCCTAACTTTTCTTTCAAAAATTACTTTCAAAATCGCTTCGTTTCCGATATAGGGTTTTCGGAAAATGTTTAAGTATTTCTCTGACTTTCTCTCCTTTGTCTTTTGTGTTTATTTGCCTCTACTGTGTTCTTATGTTTTCTTCTACCTTGTATGTTCTTCTACTGAGTTTTTACTCCCCGTTCTTGTATGTTCTTTTACTGAGTTTTTACACTCCATTCTTGTATGTTCTTCTACAGAGTTTTTACACTCCATTCTTATATGTTCTTTTACTAAGTTTTATATACTCCATGCTTGTATGTTCTTCTACCATGTTTTCCATACTATGCTCTCATATGCTTTTCTACTGTGTTCTTATATTTTTTGTCTTCTACTATGTTCCAACATGTTTCTCCTACTGTATTTTCCTGCTAAGTTCTTAAGTTTCCTTATTTTCCTTCTATTAAGCCCTGTTTATGTTTCTTCTGAAAAATCTCTTAAGCATGTTTCTTTTATTGTTCCTATCAATGTTTTACTTTTAAGTGCTTCTACTGTGTTCCACATGTTACTTTGCTATCATGTTTTTCTAATTAGTTTCTGTTGATGAAAGAAGCATGCAAGAGGTTTCAACTCTGAAACCTCTGAGCCTGTTTCAACTACTTGCCTTCTCATCTCTGTACTTGATTCAATGTGAAAACCCTAGAATTTGGGGGTTCTGCCAAGCTTGGTTATGTGATTTGATTGAACTTAAGGTTTATTTCAAAATCCCTAACTCTTTCAAACACACTCCTTGCTTTCATATGACTTTGGTCTTTTGCTAAACTTTTCTATACTGGATTTTCTACTGACTTTACAATGACACTACAGTCTTCCTTCATGCTTAACATGTTCGTATGCTCCTTATATATGATAGAATTCCCTTTAAAGTAGCTTTTGAATTTGTGATTAGTTCCTACTTTCCTCTAAATATGGGTCTAATTGATTCTCTTTCCATTGTTTGTTGATTTCCCTTAAGTTAAAAACCTTTCCTATCTTTTGACTCGGTTCATTCATACAAAATCTCAGACCCTTGTGATTTACTGGTTGTTAATTGATCTTCTTACCTTATGCACACAAACCATGCATTTCAAAAACCCTGTCCTTAAATAACTTTTATGAATTCACCCCTAATTGCCTAGTTTGCACAAAGTGTTTGATTATTTTCTTTCCTTAATTAGTTTATACCCGTTTGAATCTGAATCCCTTAACTAAAGGGAGTGTTGTGTAATTGATTGACAATCAGCTTTTCAATTGTTTCTTACCTTATTTTTGCTTGGTTTTTACACTATAAAAGGCACGACCCTTTTCACAAACACATACAACAGACTTCACAATTCACAATCTCTTCTGAACTCTTGCTCACATAATAGAACTCTCTCTTCTTGTCTGCACTGAGGTTTTACCAGACTACTACATTTTTCTTTACTTGTTTCTTTGAAACTGATTTGTCCTAATTATAAATTTCTGCATCCCCGCAATGTGTTTACTTATATCTTTCTGCATCTATGTCTACTTTACTACTTCTATAGAGTTAAATACTTAAACTAGTATGTTGATTCCTTTTTTCTTGTTTCTGCTATGAATCCCTATTCCCTATCTCCCTTTATGTGCTTTGAGTTACAGTTTAAAACATGGAAATATACAAGTTATTGTCTATGGATTGAACTTGATCCCTTAGGGGATCCTAACCTCTAAACAATGTGTTCCAGTAGGCTTATGGGTGTGCCAGCATCTCCCATTGTTGGGTTATGCCCACTAGCCTGCTTTTTACCTCTTGCAACTTCCCATTCCCTATATCCCTATGTGTGCTATTTCCCTTTACCTTTTCCCCTTTCAGAATTCTGCACTTACACTCTCTCTTAGTTCCTAAGTTCTGCCCCCTCTTGTGAGCCTTGCCTTGGGACCTTGAGTTCCCTCTGAACTTGGACACCTGAGGGCTGGCCCTTCCACACTGCACTTTGGCTTAATATGGTGATACATTTGGGTGTAAGCACTTCTGGGAGTTCTTATGAAACTCTTAGGGAACTCTGACACACCGAAGTGGGAGAAAAGCTTTGAAGCATGATCTTTGGAGTTGGTTTACTTCATACTTCAGACATGAAGTCTGAATCAGGCTCTCCTTTTTTTGTAATTTTCAATTTTTGATGTATTTTTCTTATTTTATTTGGACTGTAATAACTTTTGGGGATGGTTAGTGAAAAGGGAAGGGTAACCATGCATGTAAAAAAGGGTAGATAACTTGCCTATAAGATTCTTGCATTTTTCATATAGCTACCATGCCTATAAGATTTCTGCCTTTTTTCATATAGCTACCATGCCTATAAGATTTCTGCATTTTTCATATAGCTACCATGCCTATAAGATTTCTGCATTTTTTCATATAGCTACCATGCCTATAAGATTTCTGCATTTTTCATATAGCTACCATGCCTATAAGATTTCTGCATTCTCATTTAGTCGCCATGTCTATAAGATTTTCTGCATTCTCATTTAGTTACCACGTCTATACGAACTTCAGCATTCGCATTTAGATACCATGACTATAGGGACCCTGCACTTTCATGTATATATCCTAACTTCTGCATATACATGTAGAGAACATGTCTATAGGTTCTGAAAATAAACTACAATTAGATGTCATGCCTATAGTGTTTCTGCATTCTTATTATGTCCAAAAGGTTTTTTTTTAAAATCAGCAACGCATAGAAATCATGCCTATAGGAACTATCAACCAAGTCTGAAACGTTTCACTCGCTTATAAGTCTAAAACCAGCAACGACAATGTCTAATGTCTACAGAATTTATGATCTTTTGTCAAAACTCATCTTTCCTGAATAACTGACAACCTTTTGTAAAATTAGTATACTTCACCTTTTCTGAAATTAGTAGATATCATGCCTATAGGTTTTCGTCTAACACTTAGGTAAGCCATAGGATATTTTATAAACTAGATCAGATTTTATTAACTACAACCAACAGGTAGGCCTGATTCGGGCTATTTATATGAACTATGTAATAAATCAATCTGCCTCCACCGTTTACGTTTTAATCAGACCCTAAACAGTACATGCAAGTCATGCTATGTCATGTTCTTTCTTTAGTTTAAAGGAGGTCTGTTTGAGCCCTTTTATTTGTTTATATACTTCCCCAAAATTGTTATATGTGTTTTGTTTGTATCCCTAGTATTTTAACTTTTGAAACCACAAATAAGCCCAATACCTCCTCCCTCTAGGATTAGTAGTCCCAAGTGCCTCCGGGGCTAATAGGATTGGGGCCGATAATAGCATGCTATAAGTAAACGAGTCCATTCCGCGCTTTAATACCTTATCGGGGTGGGAAAGGTTAGACATGGATATGATGACCACGCGATAACATCACGTTTAGCCCCTCACTAAAGGGTGATTACCAGATGTTGTGTGGGGTGATCCATATTATTAATGAACCTAGGACCCCCCTTCCCTTTGTTTTCTTTGTTTCGTTTAAATATTTTTTAAACCATTTCTTTTAAGAAAATCAACTCTTTTGGTTCCTTTTTCTTACTTTAGTTTATTTGTAACTATTACGTAAAAATTCCCTCTTATTTGAAGCCTTTATTTTCCTATGCGTTATTTGCACTTAAGTCACAACAATAGCTTGGCCAGGAACCACACTAGTTGATCTTGAGGGGTGCCTAACACCTTCCTCTTGAGATAATTTCAA